>NC_055971.1:3415000-3739375 GCF_018492685.1 Alosa sapidissima
CCATATACTCTGAACCAAACACGTAGCGCGCGCAAACACACACACACACACACCACACACACGCACGCACGCAAACACACTCTCTTTCATACATAAAGATGATTGACTTACACACTACCAGGCGATGGGTTCCTCTCCTCAAGTGTTCTTGTCCAGTGGTGGTTGCTGAAGACCAGCTTCTGATGTGCTTTTCCTTACTTCCATTTTCTTTGCCTGTTGTGTCCTCCTGGAATTTTCTCCGCTTCCCCTAAACCCTGCTGTCACTTTGTACCACACTCACCACAGTGTTTTGTTTCCCCCCACTGTGTGTGTGTCTCTCTCTCTCTCTCTCTCTCTCTCTCTCTCTCTTTTCCTCTGTCACTGTGCGTTCCTTTATGGTTCCCGCTCTCCCCCCTCTCTCTTCTTGCGTGCGCTCTCTTGCTCACTTGGTTAGTAATTGCACTTGAGTCCCTGGTTTGGTGGTGCTCAGAAGAAGTCTTCCTTCTCTTTCTCCTTCTCCCTCTCCTCTCCTCTCTTCTCCTCTCTGCTCTGTTACTATGGCTCTGGAATCAGACCTCCCCCATCTGCCTGTCCTTTCTCTCCCTCTCAACTGTCATGATCATTATCCACCCTTTTTATTCTTTTTTCTTCAGCTGCCACTCGTCTGACTTGGCGTCTCTCTCTTTCTCCGCACCTTCCCTTCCACCTGTCCTTCCTCCCTCCCTCCCTCGATCTCTCGCTCCCTCGCTCAGGCACCCGGCTCGTGCGTGTGTCTAGAGGATTAGCACAGGGAATCACTGCTCTGCTCCTCCCTCTGCCTCTCGCTCGCTCTCTCTCTCTCTCGCTCTCCCTCTTGCTCTCTCTCTCGCTCTCTCTTGCTCTCTCTGCCTCCCTCCATCTCCCTCTCTCCCTGTTTACCCCTCCCCTCCTCACCTTCCTCGCTTTTCCAGTCCAAACACATCCAGGCTCTCGCTAGTCCTGTTCCTCTTTTATTTTTTACATTGTTACAGTGATTTTCATCCAATCAGTGTGTCGGCGCCTGTATTTCCAAGTCAGCCCTGGGAGCTCTTATAGGAAATAAGAGTTTTTTTGCCCTGGTATTGTCTAGGTGGTGGATCTGGCTGATTGTCACACTCATGCATGTCTCGGTGCTTCTGCCTTCATTGTGATGTTCATCCCCAAGTGCACAAGGGTTCATTTGCTCGATTGAGCACACGCACAGGCACAGGCACAAGCACGGCCATACACGCACACACACACAACCACACACAGGCACACACACACACACACACACACACACACATCTGTCAGCATAAACATGAAGGCTATACCACCAAACCCAATTACACATTCACACATACAGACATGTGTGCCATTCACACACACACATGCAAATCCAAGAGAGGGGAGCAACAGAAAGGCTTGAGGCTGTGGAGGACTACTGACTCCAGCAGAGATACAGAGAGAGCCAGAGAGAGAAAGAAAGAGAGAAAAGAAGAAATGATTTCAGTTTTGTCTCACTGTCTAAGCCTCCAGGCAAGAGTTACAAGCATTGTCTTTTAGGAGAGAGAATCACTCTCAGAATGTCTGTTTGTATATATTACTCGTGCCTGTTGGTTATCCAGTGTGACATTAATGTCGACCCACAGCGACTAGCGGCCTGAGCCTGGGAGAAAAGGCAGAAATGTGTGGCGAGTTGGACGATTCCTCTGCGCTCAGGAAGCCCACTCGTCATGTGGACGTCCCTCTGGCAGGCTGCTGCTCGTCCTCCACGCAAGGCCATCCAGCCCCAGAGCAGGACCTCTCAGCGCGACCCCAAGGAACATCTGGACACCTGGCGGCATTTAACCCCTGCCTGTGCCCGAGTCTCCCGAGTCTGGTTCCACGGGCAGCCTGCCAGAGCCTGCTGCTTCAGCCCCCACACCCCCCTGGGGCTCCCGGCCACAGGAACAGATGACCACAGAATGGCCAACGTAAGACTGGTGCAGCCGCGCAGAACACGCTTGCCCACAGGAGCTGCGTATGAAGGCTGGCAAAAGGAAGTTGCACCAGGTGCACAGGCATCAACAGATGGCAGTTGAGAAGGGTACCACACACAATACAGATTTATATATATATATATATATATAAAAAAATGTTAATTTCACTCCTGCAAAAAAGAGAACGGACTGCAAACTGACAGACCCATAGAGACCCAGAGAGGCTTTTACGTCCAACCCAAAAGACAATGAGGATTTACATTCCAACATGTGCCCCTGTAGACTGAAGTCATAACCTTGGCATTGGCGCTGTCATGCATTGCCAGCATGGCTCCACCAAGGCAGAGGGACTTTAATGCCTTGTATAGACACAGCTTGAAAGAGCAGAGGTGAGAGAGTACCATTCCAAGAGTGCAGTCAAGCACACAGTCAAGTGTGGCCACATAAGCAAAGGGGCTTCTGCCATCAGCATACTGTCCAATTCTGTTTCCAGCTCAAGCTGTCCTCCTTGAATACCTTGCATAGACATGTCAGAGAGCTCAAGGCTACAGTACATGGCTGACAGCTCTGTTTAAGTTGGCTCATCTTGGCATGGACGTGCCTGGGGTAGTGTGGGAATTAATCGAGGGGGTTCACCTGACGGGCGCTGGGCTGGCAGGCGGGCAGGAGCAGGGCTGCCTTTTAGGTAAAAGATTACATTATGAGATAATCAGCTTTACCTGGACTCTCAGCGTTCGCCCACTGTATTGCCTGGGGTAATACTCTCCGGCACGGGTAATTAAAGGTTTAACTAATGGTGGGGGAGGGGGCAATTAACTTCTCCCCTCCGCTGACCTCACTCAACACCATGCATGAAGTCCTCAGGGCCATGGGGGGGGGGCTTAAGAATGACACTCCATCTTGAGGCTGAAGCAGCTCCACTTCCTATGCTGAGAAAAACCACATACATAGGCATATTGGCTACAACACATACAAGAGGCTTTATATGTCCTCACATCCTGACTGAGTGCACATAGCTGAATGTTTATATGTCCCATCACATCCTTAGTGAGTGCACATAGCTGAATGTGACTGGCCCTCAGCAGGGGGGAGAAGGGACAAAAGGACTTAATGGAGGATTGTAACCGACATCACACCCAGGGCTGAGTGGTTGTTTTAGGAGGGAACTACAGAGCTACTACTAATCCTGCGGAATGGACATAAGGGATGAGAGAGAGAACCAGAGAGCAAAACATAGGAGACACAATAGGAAGTGGAAAGCTGTCCGTCTCACCTGAACTGCCTGATAGCAATCATCTGACTGAAAATTGAATATTGATCTACAAGTGCATTGTGGGTAACCTGGATCCTTTTAAATGGAGAAAACCTAAGTGGATGTGTCTTGATTTACTGATCAGTCTCACAGAGGATACAAAATGAGAGTAAATGTTCAGCCTACTGAAACCTAGCACAGCTGAAGAAGTTTTTCTGAGGGGTCCACAATTTCCCAATTTAGACCCCATCCCATCTAATTTGTGGCCCTGATTGTGAGTGTGGAGGGGGGTGGGTCCAGGACACCAGACACCACTGTTTAGCCTTTTAGAGGTGTTCTAGGTGGTCTAATTCAATGAAACATCAATGACTGCCTGCTTGATCACCCCAGTGAAACGCTTGCAAAGGTTGCTCTGCTGGTGATTTCTTTTGGATAGGCATTCAGGGTACTGGTAGCACATTGCTGTGCTGTGAAGGTGAGCCTTTAAGGATCCTGTGCATGTCTGAAACCGCTCCGCAATCTAATCAACAAGAAATAGAGGACAACTCAGTTCTCACATGCTCAATGTCTCCAAAAACAAAACAAAAACATAAATGTCTCAGAATTGTAGTGTCACCCATGGCTGTAACCATTATAATGTATAGATGTGCAATAAAAATGACTTGTAAGCCCTATACTGTCCCAACTGATTGAAGACATCCAAACATCTGATAAGTCAAATACTTCACTTTTATTACCTTTTTGATTTGACATGTCATTACGAAGAAATACAAACAGAACTCATAACACAAGATTGAAAATCTTGACTTAATGTGGGTCTTTAATCGCCTTCAGTGTCCTGGCAGCTGTTTTGACAGG
Organism: Alosa sapidissima; assembly: GCF_018492685.1. Taxonomy (NCBI): domain Eukaryota; kingdom Metazoa; phylum Chordata; class Actinopteri; order Clupeiformes; family Clupeidae; genus Alosa; species Alosa sapidissima. The sequence continues at coordinate 3,419,069 of NC_055971.1, forward strand.
GATATTAAGCCATGTAGTTTGAATTAAACACTGACAGGGGCAAATGAAGTGTGATCTGCAGCTTTTTACTGAAAAGTATGAAAACAGCAGCATCATACTAAGGGGGGGGGGGGGGGGGGGGGATTTTAGACCAGGGCATCTGAGACACAGACACAGGCTCCTTGAACAATAAGAAAACCATGTCTGCACTGATGTGAAATCTCCCATGATTTCTCACTGAGATGAGTGACCGAGTCATGGAAGGAAGGAAAGGGTCCTTGAGGTGAAGCCATCTAATTATCACAATGGCAGAAGGCAAACCACTGGTTGATTAAGGATGGATGTGTTTTAATTTCAGGTTTCTTGGCAAGGACATTGCGTGGTCCCAGATGGTGTGCTCCAGCAGCTCATCAGAAAGATCTCCATCCACCGAATAAGCCCAGTCTTGGCTGTAGGTTCATATGCACCAGTCTTTATGTAATGGCCTTGAAAGCTCTCTTCTCCACATACTTGAGCTTGTATTTTCTCTTGAACCTGAAATAAACAAAGCAATGCAAATGTTATTTTCTTATAAAACAACACTAGTATTTGTACTTCATAGACACTGTCCAAATGTGAAGCTGTCTTACTTGGCTCTTTCTCTGGGCTCAATCATGTTTCTCTTCTGAAAGCTCTTGAAACGGTCCTTGAGTACGCTGCCCTCTGGCTGTAAGACAGTGTTACAACAAACCATGTTGTGAAAAGGCCATAGAACAGCAATATACTTAGTGATGGGACTGTTGGACGACTATCTTACCTTAAGTCTCCGAAGGGAGCCGGCTAACTCATCACTCAATTGCACATCAAGATCAGGATTCTGGAACCTGTGACCAATGAGAACCAAAGTCATACATTTATTATTGTGGTGCTAGGAGCATACAATGCAATTGAGTAGACAGTGATGCAAAGATCTATGGTGAACTGAACACAAATTTAAACACTTGTTTTCACTCAATTTGTCAGTAAAAGATAAGACTTTTTCAATGCACATTCAATTCAATGTTTCTTTCAACAAACAATGTTTGTCATTTAAGAGAAACTATGCAGTTTTGGCAATTTCTTTGCTGTTTTCTCGCTTTTCGCTCGCAGGTTTCTCTGCAGAGCTCCCCCTACAGCTTCAGAGTATATATTTTACGACACTCCTCGATCGGTCAGTTTGTCGTTTTCCTCTTTCCCTGTTCCTCTGATAACCGTTTACGCACTTTCTGCTTCTTTTCGCTGGCTCTGCCATGATGAATGTCTGAGAAACTCCATCGCTACCTTGTTCTAGCCGGTGCCTGGCGTATATGTGTGTAGTGCAGTAAAGCAATTTGTTACACTGGTTACTTCCTGACACAGAGTCCGCCGGCCCACCTGCCCAAACTTGCTAGGGTGGTTTTTTCCGCTCACAGGCGCTAGGGGGAAGCGAGACGGCCACCATTCAACCCGAAAAAGGTAATATAAATCATCCCATAGACTCCGAAGCTGTTAAGGCAAATTAAGTTAAAAAAACCTGCATAGTTCCCCTTTCAATCTAAGTTAGTGAGAACTTAACCTTCACCAAGACAACTCATCTACCAAACGCATCTGAGATATGTTTGAGTACTGACTGCCCACTACTGTTTTACTACTGTCCACAGCCTAATGTTTTTACTACTGTTTTACTGCTACACTGTTTTTCATGCTATATTAGCACACATGATCAATGGCTTCTGCTACAATACTGAATGGCTGTAACCCTATTACCTCAACCTGTTCTTGCACTGACATAGTTTTTTACCTTGTCTACATTATACTTTACTCTCCGATTTGTCCATATTATTTATGCTGGTCTCAAACTTATTCTTGCACTGTTGCACTACTTTTTGCACCTTCACTATGACACACACTCTCTTGAGCACCTTGCCATGCACACAGAACTACTGGACTACTATTGGACTTCTTTTTGCACCTTCACTATGACACTCACTCTCTTGAGCACCTTACCATGCACATAGAACTACAGGCCAGTCCAGGCCCTGTCTCATGCTTGATCACCCTCAAGCACGCTGTGGATTTTTTCCTTTAATTTATATAGTATATTTAGTATTTAGTATTTAATGTATGATGATGCTGGTAAGTCTCTGGATGCAGCACAGCTGCTCTTTGCTTAGTGGTTCTCTGTGTCTGTGTCTGAGATAGACAGTGTTGTGTGTGAACGAGATCAAAAGAACGCATTCATTGAACACGCTCATTTTTTCGTGAACGTTGAACTGAACGCAACACATTTTTTAATAAAGAACTTGAACGTGAATTAGTTCACACTATGTGTCATGAATGGCAGACATCACTGTAAATGAACGTTGGAATTTGTTTTCCATTGAAAACTGAGTGATCTGTTTTCTCTTTTGAAACGCAACGAGAGAAAGTTCCTCCCTCTATTCTCGCTGGTGCCGCTTAAATCATGCATCACCAGACAGAAATGGTTTTGACATTGTGTGCGCAATGCATTGCGGGCAACGTAGTGTCCGGCTGAGAATAGTTGAATAGCATACTGGCTTCTGCACAACGTTACCCGTGATGAATTGCAGCAGAGCGGGGTAGGCATAGCAACGCCGCGTAGCAGGCAACGACGAGAGCGCGGCGGGCTGGATTTCATTGCACTAAGTATATAACTGGTCTACCTTGTCTGTACTGCTGCAAGTTTCATCACCTGGTAAGAAACCCACAATTGCAGTGTCATGAGCAAATGTCTACAATGAGCAGCTTCAAAGAACGTATAGTGATTTCTAGCTCGTAGTGTGAAAAAAAGTATTTATTTGAATATCTCACGAAAAAAGTAAAATGAACTGAACTTTGAACTAGTTCAGAATTAAAATTGTGAACTTTGAACGTGAACTGTTCACTTTGAGCATGTATGAACTTAACTTGAACTAGTTCAGAAAAGCTGTGAACTGGCACAACACTGGAGATAGAGAGGAGAAACATGCGTGTGTGTAAGATAGAGAGAGAGAGAGAAGCATGCATGTGCTAGAGCTCTGTGGACTCACTTGAGGCGTCCGAGGCGGCGGGGCTGGGTCTTCTGGGCCAGCTGCAGGGCCTTGCGGCGGCTCTGTCTCAGACGGGTGCGCTGTTCACGCTTCTTCAGCTCCAGCTGGATGGAGCGCAGCTGGAAGAGCTGCTGCCGCTTGCTGGTCACCTCCCGCTCTGTCCTCCTCTGCTGCTCCTGTGGGGCCACAGCAGAGACATGGTCAGAAGGACACTCCCTCCACACCACATGTCCACCCCGCACATGTGCAGTGCAGTATAGAACCTCTAGCCTGACCACAACAGTGTGTTCCTCAATATCCCTACATGCAAAGACCAGTCATATCTCACTCATTGCTCTCTAGGTTTCATTGGCAGTAAGCACAGTGCCATGCACCTGCGTGTCATAGTCCTCACATGGTTATAATGGTGTTAATGCTCTACTTTATAAGCAGTCTTGACATTATCATCTATATGATCTAACTAGAAGTACAAGTGCCAATATCCACTGTATGTGCCTGACCAGTAGAACACTGATATAAATATACAATGTGCAACATTTTGTCCCTCAATGAACTGAATAGATATAGATCTGAATAGATAGAACAAAAGAACAGTATACATGTACATTTAGCAGATGCTTTATGCCAAAACAACTTTGAAGGACAAAGTAAGCTAACAATTAAATAATGGAGAATAATGGGAAATAGAAAGCAAAGTAACATCATGCATTTCAGTTTTGTGGGCCATAAAGAGAACAGGATATTTGTACATCAAACATCAATGTTTCACCTTCAGTTTGTCTGCCTTCTCCTTCTTCCTCTGTCTCTCCGTCTTCTTCTCCTGTTGTGAGCTGGAGACCATGCCAGTGTCTTCCTCGTCTCCCGCCATCTCATCAGCCACACCCTCATCCTGCTCCTCTTCGTCCAGAAGCCCTTGAATCTGCTCCTTAAATGTGGTCTCCTGCATGTGCAAGTCAATCAAATGGTCCTGAAGGATCAATCCTTCTACTTTGCTTGAACAATCAGGGTTCCCACTCTAAGTCAAATATAAAATTCAATGACTTTTCCCTGATAAAAAAACCTAAATTTCCATGACTTACTAAATAATGAATGGTACGATATACCGACCAATGATTTCCGAGCAGCCGCTTAGCACCCAAGAATCTTTTACTTTTAGAGCGGGAGATGAATAAATGGGCATTGAATAAACAAAGTTGGGCTAATCAAGCAAGCACTAAAGCTAGCTAATAACCAGACATACACCAGTTCTGAGTGGAAATATTTGTATTAATGTATTCTGGCAAGTAAATGTTGCTACAACAAAATTCCCTGATATTCCATGACTCCCTGACTTTCCATGTCTGGAACAGACTTTCAAAAGTCCCACGATATTTCGGAAATTCCATGAAGCGTGGGAACCCTGAGCGGTTAATGGGCATCATACATATACATGTGACCATAACTAACTGCACTACATTGTGCATAGGACTGTTGCCCCAGTGTTCTACATCAGAACAATAAGCTGTTGTGTTGCACTGTGTTGTGCTAATGTAGATTCAGCAATCTTCATTTATGTGAGCTGTACTCTTCTAGTGTCCTCAGCTATTTTAGCTTAGTGAGCTGAGCTGTATGGTAAAGTTTAAGTGGGGGTGGCTATACCTCAGTTGCTAGCTCCTGACGATTCACCGCAAGTTGCCTTTCCAGACGCTCCTCTGCCTTCAGCTTTTTCACCTCTACCTCATGGGCCTCCCGCAACAACTCCTGGAAAAGAAAAAAAAAACACACACGTCAGATGCAAACTACATGCTAACAACTGCAGTCATTCACAATCACAAAGCTGATATCACAAACTCTATGTTGAACTTAAGACAGTCAACAACAATCATTTTATAAAATGGTATGTGTCCAAAGGAGCAGAGGGTGTGATCGGTAGCATCACCTGATGGGAGAAGAAGTCCGGGTTGTAAGAACCACCAGGTGCAATGACCTCAATGGCTGGAAGTTCTGACGGCCTCTCATTCAGTTTTTCTGGTCGCTGAAAAGAAAACAACAAAATGTTGTCCACGTCAACATCAGAAGCAAATGCAAACAGAAAATACTAGAACATTCCATTTACCCTCTCCATCCTTCCCCCAATCATAAATCAATACCTCAATGCAGTTATCAAGTCTTTCAACAGTGCTCACCTTAACCGGCTTCTTTTTGGTCTGTTCAAGGTAGAAGCCATCTGCTGTCTCTGCGGCTGTAAAATAGGAATGCTCGTCAAACATCAACACCAAAAAAATTCCAAAGCCAACAACCATCAGTCAATAGAAGTCAATAGAAAAGGCTGCTCACGTTGATCTCCCCACAAGTCGTAGTAGGCCCTCTCAGGGTTGTTATTGGGAACAGTCTTCTCTCGTACTGGCGTTCCGGCTGCGAAGGCTGCTCTGCGGAGTTCCAGGAGTCTCTCTCTGCGAGGCACCACACCTTTGGCTGCCAGCTGCTCTGCCTGCTCCTGCTTGCGTCGCAGCTTCTTGGCATTGGGCTGCTGGTGGGCGAGGATACTGTAGAGACACAATTGAAGGAGTACAACACAATTAGCTTGTGTGATCTCATGAGCAACATGTACATTTGTACATTTATTTATTTAGCAGACACGTTTATCTACAGCGAATTACATATGCCAATTATATTACAAGAACCATTTCCCCCCAGAACAACTCAGGGGGTTAAGAGCTCAAAGGCACAATGGTAGAAGCCGGGAATTGAACCCACAACTATTCAGGCTACTGCGTGCTAGCCCAGCTCCTTAGCCACTAGACTACCACCTGCCCCATCAACATCAAGATGGTTGGTCAAAGCATTATATCAGGAGAGAGGGTTTCTGATTTACCCCACATACCATTTTAGTCCTGTGAAAAATTACCGAAAATGCAATCTCACCTCGATTTTTCCTTAGTATTTTCATGTGCACATGCAGACAACATACTGATTGATGCCAAGTGGGTAAAGAAAATGAGATTACAAGACCCCCAATATCACCAGTTTTGCATTTTGTTCCAAATCTAAAAAGTATTTTTTTTTATACTACGTCTAGTCTACAGTACTACAGTGGAGTTTTTCATATTTTTATACTTATATATTTTTATACTTACTTTTTCTGCTGTAAGTGCATGCTGTGTGTGATGTCTGTATGCTACTAAGACCTTGAATTTCCCCTTGGGGATCAATAAAGTATCTATCTAAATCTAGGGCCAGCTATTGACAACAACCAAATATATTGGTTATATTGTGTATGCCCTCAGTTCCTAGGGAGCCATTCACACAACGGCCCCCCCAGGTTCCAAGTGTTTGTCTTCACATTTCCGAGGAAATACTGTGAGCGCAAGGATGGAATCATCAATGGGCATGTCTTTCACCGGCTGTACAAGGGTTGCACCAAGTAGCTGCTGGTGGGATTCGAACCTCTGACCTTTGTGTTGCCAGTCCATTCATCTACCCGCTGAGCTACACAAGCCCTATTCAGGTGGTTAATTGTGCCTCATCACCTCCCATTGACAGAGACTACCAACAATTCTTAACAGGCCTTAGTTATAGAGCTTCAGACCAGTGAGTGTAAGTGAACAGAAAAAAGGTTTAGCAGTTTCAATGCAAACAAGACCAGAGAATTGGTGTGAATCGAGAGGAAAGAAAATATAAATGCTTACTCTTTCGGTGCCGGGATGTGGGAGTTTGCCTGAAGTATGAGGTCTACCTTCAGGGGTCGCTTGTTTTTCCTTTTCTTCTTGTCTTCCTCTTCACCACCTATAAAGTACATTAAAAAGTTAATCATCAAAACAGCGCATGCAAACAAAACAAAATGCAGGCCTACCAGCCAGACTGTCCCATGTTTAAATTAATATTACGTTTCAAATTGAGTCATCACCACGTCATTTATTACCTGTAGGCAAACTCTCCTTTTTCTTTGACTCCCCAATGTCCAAAAAAAACAAACTGTCATCTGATTTGTCTGCAATCAATCCCCTGAGAAGCAAAACGCAACCGCATAAATTAGTTCCAATATTATATGTTAACAACGACAACCTGGGCAAATGTTTGACATCACTGCTTGTGTAACCTGATGGAATGCATTAAATGGATAGCTCGCTAGATCGACCTTGACAAACATAACATATCACACGCTATTGTCATTCTTTTCATGACAATCAAATCACGCCGACATATTACAGCAAACGTGGCTGTCTTAAGTAAAACAAATCAGGTATCCATCTGGAGTTAAGCTTGCTAACTCTAACTGTGCTGCTGCTCACCCCGTGGCCCTCTCCTGAAGTCGCACGTCGTCCAAAAACTCCTCCACATCCTGAATGTCACTGAATTTATTCCAGTTCTTTTTCTTATTTTTGTTAACACGTTTCTTCCGACCAATGTTTAATTCCGAGATGTCTGTTGAGCTTTTGAGTGATAAAAAGCCTGGCTGACTTGCAGCCACGCGTTTATGCTTTCTGGCCGCTGCCATGTTGGTTTTCCTAGAGAAGACAGCAGCAACGGACAGTAAAAAGGGAAATAACAACACGTACACAGGATATAGCCTACTAAAATTAGATCATAGCAGCGTTTGTTATAAAGTGGTTAAAATGATCGTGTTGCTTGCATTTCTATAAATAAATATATATGTATGTATACAAATATTAATATTGGGCAAATTCACTCATACAAAACTTTAGCAAAACGTACCGTAACATCAATCTTGAATGGAAACTAGGACTTTTATATTGATAGCATTTGTAGGTGCACTTACGCATATCCGTAGGTGCCTGCAGCTTCACATCGCCACAAAGTAGTTTCATGTCGAGTCGGTGTTGAAGATACTCGCGAAACATTCCTTTACCTTTTTTTTTATTTGATTATTACTATGTTATCTTGCTATTAGTATGTGCACCTGTGATGTATATGTGCTATGTAATTAAAAAGACAGATATTTTGGCAGATTATGAACTTCATTTCCCACAATGCAGTTCTTACATATACTCGCCAAATTCCGGGTGACATGAGCGAGTTTCCGCGCGTTTTCGGATTTGGGACTGACTACACAGTTAGCGAAGATGTTGGTGGAAAATAGAGTTGTGTACAGTTGTAGGTCAAGTTAAGTGGAAAATGTGATTCTGTTGGAGTTATAACATTAGCGAGATATTCAATCATGTTGCTACCATCTGATATTGCGCGACTTGTTCTTGGTAAGATCTTGTTTGTATGGATCCCGCTCCTTGAGTAGGTTAATGCTAGCCCATTGGTTAGCCAAATGCTCGCTAGTCTGTGACATTGGTTGTTTTTTGGCAACGTTAACTGGTCATTCAAGGATAGCCCGAGTTTGTTATTGTCATTGTTTAAACGGCACTGACCCATTTGTAGTTTAGGACTAACACCTCTTCAGTGAAAGTATGCCGAGGAGTGTGTCTGTGCGTTGAAGCTAACTTATTCTTAAACTAGGTCTGGTTTTGTTGACAACATAACACTAAGGTCTTTATCGTGGTCGACAGACATCGTGTCCGATCGTTAACTCTAACGTTACTTGTAACCCTCCACTCCGCTTCATGCTATTATAACGCGACGAGTTCAGCTTTCCGATATAAACGTAAATAGTGTTTACAGAATGTCAAACAATGTTGAGAAACATTAGGTCTTATGTCTGATGATGTTGGTGTACGTCTCGACAGGGTATCTACAAGAAGAAGGTCTCAGTGGCACAAGTAGAGCATTCATTCTGGAAAGCCCCAATTTGAAAGAGTATGCAGAGCACAGTACAGAGGATGGACTTATTCCAGCCTGTGTGTTTGTAAGTATTCTAGAGTGTATACAAGTATTCGGCCATTACTGGTTTCATTCGTTTGCTGACATTGCGCCTAAATGCATAAGACCAATAACATTAATGACCAAGCTACTTTTCTGCCTTCTTTTCAGTCACTTTTTGGGAAGAACCTGAAAACTATTTTGAATGAATATGTAGCTTCCAAAACAAAGGGTAAGCGATGAGCTCTTTTGAGACGAAATTAAGTTTATTTTAACTCCAAATCTTGGATGGGATAGAGCCTCTGACATTACCTATATACTGATTGTCTTCTCACAGAAATAAGTCAAGAAAATCATGCCCCTGCCATGTTGTCATCATTATGGAAGAAGCTGGATATCACTCTTAATCAGATCAAGTAGGGTTTCATACTCCTTATACTCGTATATAATATATTGGTACAATGCAGACTTTAACATTAAGTACATCTTATTTCATGTTTTTTGCAGATGTTTGGAGAACTCTCCAATTGTATATTCCAGCCAGAGGAGTAAGTAGTCTAATTACAATCTACATACTGTACTCCCTGATCCATGTTCCCACTGCAGCCTCTAATTTGTGTGCCCCATCTACCCATAAGTCCCCCTTTGGAAAAAGTTCAAATGTACACCCCATGAGAACACCTCATCCCGCACCTCATTACGTTACTACTTTGTGTTGGTATAGGTAGAGGTAAAAGTTGCAGGGACCTGTTTTGAGCAGTCTTCGACAGACCAAAGTTGTATACCTTCTATGATAACATCATAGAAGAAGGTAAAATGCTCAGTTGAAACAGAGGGATTTTAAAGTAATAAATGGAAGCTGGGACAACTGCAAATAGTTTTCATCAACCTGCAAGGCTTTTTTACTTTAATTTAGCCTAATTGTCTAAAGAACATTTCTAAGTTGCAACCCATTAGCTATTCCCTGAAGGCCCATGTGCAATGTTCAGTTTAGCTCTTTTCAGTTTAGCTCTTTTCCCTAGTTCAGGTCATTTATTGCATTTAAACTTATGAAATTTGAAACAAATAGAACATTTGAGGCATTTCAAAACTTTTGACCAGTAGTGTAGTTTAAAGCTATATCTGGAAGTTGGATTAGACTTCTTTTCAGCATGTAAACAAAATTGGTTCATACAATTCAGTTTTATAATTCTATACTATGAGTTGTATCATTTTATACAAGATTTGTTTATAGGTGTATATTATGAGGTTAAGCTTTGGAGGCGATGAATGTTGTGATGGTGCTTATTTTGTCTACGTCTTTTGTTTACTTCTACAGTGCGTACAAAAAATGGCATCATAAGAAACCGGGCCCTGGCAAGTCCTATGGCGTGTCCCAGTCCTAGTGGTGTGATGGCTCCTTCTCCCAGCTCATGTGCGCCCAGTCCCCTCCCCACCCCGCATGGCGCTCCTGGACATTCCACCCCTGTGTGTGTCTCCCAGGCTCGGCTGTCCCCACTGACTCTCAGTCACCCCCATGTCCAGGATGTGAGCCGCCTGTCCATCAACTTGAGCCGTAAGAATGAATAGGCAATCTCCAACTCCTTTTCCCAGTATTTTTTGTTAACATTTTTAACATTTCTGGTTTGAGAGAGCTCTGTTTTTAAACCATTGAGTACATTGAGGTGATTTTACAATCACAAAACAGGTTTTAACAATTGGCTCATTTTATTCAGACAATACCCCACTGCAAATAATTGTTCCTGACCAGAGGCTTACTCCTGGGCCGTTATCTCCAGCACGCAGGAAATGGTAAGACATTGTATTTGGTAGTAACAGGCTGAAGTCGGTTAAGTCAATAGGAATGAATGGTTTATCATTAATAACATGGTAAAACCACTTTGGGATACTGCCTGACCAAATGTCCTTCCATTTCAGTGATTCACCTAGAAGAAGAGGGGGGTGCCTGGCCTCAGGGAGTGGAACGTCACGGGCAAACATCACGTCCAGTGGTCTCACTCAAGAAGGACAAGGCGAAGAAGTGGTGTCAGAGAATTTCCCTGTGAGTATTTTTTGCTCGTTGTGTGGTTTTTTTATGTTTCACATTTTACTTAGAAGGCGTCAAGATCTTTCATGTGGAAATATTTTGCTTTCACAGCAAATGGTAATAGAAAATGCCCGTGAGAAGATTCTAAAGGACCGTTCGCTACAAGAAAAGCTTGCTGAAAATATTAACAAAATACTTGCCAGGTAAAAAGAAATATATGCATGTTTAATGCATCTTAATGCATACAGTATAAGCATATGGACCTTGAAATGTGCTGTCTAAAATGGTTCAATATTTGATTTCCTGCTTAGTGACAATAGTCCACAAGCTTCAAAGGCAGCATGCAGCTCAGTGGATCAAGACCAGTCCATTGATGAAATTCTGGGCCTACAGGTAATATGCTAGTTTCCTTATCTGTCTAAACATGCTGTTGCACTTTGAGATCCACGTAATGACCTGGCTGTTTGATTCTTTGTGTAGGGAGAGATCCACATGACTGATGATGCCATTCAGGACATTCTAGAGCAGACGGAGTCTGACCCTGCTTTCCAGGCTCTCTTCGACCTCTTTGACTACGGTACGTCCTGAGGGCAAGGGCATTCGCTGTGATCCTTGCTGTTTTTATTTTTGTCACAGATTATGCCAAAATAGATCTTATTTCTCTTTTTCTGTAAAAAAGTATATTAGCCCAAAGGGGATGCCAGTATTGAGGTCACGTTCTCTGTAACAAGACGGCTTTTGACTCCAGGTAAAGAGAAAACCACTGGTGCTGAGGAGGTTGAGGGAGGCCAAAGAGACCAGGAGAGCCAGGACATTTGTCATGTGGAGGAGCCCACCGATACTGGTCACCTAGGTAATGACAGACGATCTTTGTTGATTTTGAGTAGATTTCATCAATTTTCTTCTGTTGAAGTGGTGGTGTAACACATGTCCTGTAGACATAAGCTCATAGACATGAACATGAGCATGACCATTCTACCCTTCCCCCAAATGTCTTCCATGTTAAAGGTCCTGTGCAGGAAGACTCTGCATCCTGTGCCGAGCCCTCAGCTGTACCTAGAGCAAGGGCGAGAGGAGCTCAAGAGGCCAAGAACAAGAGGAAGTCCACTCTGTCCTCAAATGCACCCAAGAATCCTGCTCCAGCGCTCCCCTCAGGGCTGCCTCCCAGCCAGCCAGCCTCTGAGAGCCCGGTCTCAGGCCGAGGGTCTTCTGCAGACCCAAAGCAGAGGGGGGGCAGGAGGCACACGCGGGCCTCTCAGCACCTCTCTCAGGCCAGCAGGAGCACAGACATTGAGGACACGGTGAATATGGATGTAGACGACCCGGGGGTTCCCGAGACCGACTCTGTGTCATTGGCACAGGAGCAGTCTCAGGTCAGCAAAGGCCCCGGTGCGGAACAGCCTCCAGCCATAGCGGGCAGCCAACTGCTAGGAACAGCACATGACCTCCTGTTGACCGCTTCGGCTCCTGTTGCCACAGCCGGATATGAGGGGCAGCAAGAATCAGCGCAGGGACATGGTGCTAGTTGCTCCGCAGAGAAAGCACCAGAGGTTCTGCGTGGATCTAATAACAAGGGGCCTGTTGGAGAAGTGGACCAGTCCAAAAAACAAGGCCCTCTGTCCCAAGGAGGGCAAGCTGTGCAGAAGTCCCAGACACCAGACAGCTTGAGAGGCTCAGGGGTCAGTGTTTTGCCCCCATCGGCTCCAGCTGCTCGTCCCGCGGCTGTGCCCTCGTCCTCCTCGGCTGCGGAGACCGACCCCGGTCAGATTGTCTCTCTGAAGATCATAGTGAGTGATGAGCAGGAGCAGCCCTCCACAGACATGTCACTCAGCCAGGCTGTCTCCAGCATCAGCGAGGAGCGCATCCCCACCATATACCTCTCCTCCCCCGCCAAGTCGCCGGCCAGGGGGGTGCTGCTGTCTGCCCCCAGCTCCGGGGTGACCCCCGAGGAAACGGTCCAGGCAGTTAGCTGTCTTCAGAGGACTGAGGTCACTCAGGACGGTCATCAGCCATTAGCCCCCGGAGGTGCTGGAGACGGCTTCTTCCAGCTTCTGCCAGCCAGCACCGGACCCAGCAGCTACTTTGTGGTGACGGACCAGGTGCTACCAGGAGACCATCAGTCCAGCGTGGTTGTGGTTCCAGGAGCGCCGGCTACCCAGAGTAAGCTGACCACGTTGCCCCAAGTTCTGGCTACGCCACCGCGGTCACGGACTGTACCACAGCCTTACGGTACGGCACAACACTTTTTATGCGTCTTGTGACATGTTGTAAAGTCATGCAGATGAAATAGCAGTGCCTCTAGTTCTCTTCAACTGATTGTTAGTATAGTGAAATGTAACACCAGTGTTGCTCTCCAAACGTGTTCAGGTTCAACCTTCATCATATCCTCACCAGTCCAGTCTATGCTACAGAGTGTAATGTTGCCCGTATCCGTGATGGGTCAGAACAACACAGGGAAGTTCACCATTGTGCCCAATCAGGTATGTGCCATTTGTTTTGTTCCATCCAGACGGTTACCAAACCAGTGCGTGGGACACTATGGCCCCTTGCAGACATACACTGGAATCCAGACATGATCCAGATGTCACGGGGTGGGTTGTATGTTTGAACACACTTGTCTAGGTCAAATAATACGGACATCACCCGGACCTTACCCTACCTGGCCCCTCGTACTAAGTCCGCATGTCACGTGGGTGAACGTATGTCTGAACACAAAAGGGTAAGACGCAGGTGATTCACACGTAGCAAGGGGGAGTGGTGATGACGTCTCTTTTTAGATCAATGCTGAACTGTCATTTTACATTGACTGAAGACATGACAACGTTAAGGATGGCCGAGGTAACTTACTCACACAAGAACACACACTGTAGGCACTTCGAACACCGAAGAGACCGCTTATTGTCCTGTATTCACTTGGCGTAGCATACCACCACAGGACAATGGCCAGTCTCTGATGTGGCTCCAGTGTAGTGTAGTGTAGTGTGGCGTGTTAATGCAGGTGCCACCAGATTTAAAACAAAAGTGCACCGACTCATATGAAAATGACTTCTCCACTGTTCATCATTAAAGTTAGAGCATCTGTCCAGAGCAGTTCACCGTTAGGTCTCCCATGGCTCATTGTGCTTCTCTGGTGCTGCTGCTGCTGCTGGGCATGCAGCCAAAATGCAGCAGCTCTCTTCCTCCTCCGATCAAGTCTTATGGCAAAGAAAGCTGCTGTATCTTTGCTTTGTATCTTCTCCAACCTGCCTGAATTTCACGCTCTCTCTCCTCGACGCTGCATATGCAATCCATTGCCAGTATTGCTGTACAGATATACACCACCATGTCCATGCTGAATGTAGTAAACAAACGTCATAACAACCTGAATCCCCCAGACTATTTACTCAGGTATGAATAAGACCCACCCAGGCAAAGTCTGTGCGTGAGGGTCTTGTGTGAACACTCAAGTCCGCGTGAGATCCGGGCCCAATTACCAGGGCATTGTCTGGACGTCATGTCTGAAAGTGGCTTGTGGGATTAAGTCATGTTAACGCCAGATAACACCGCCATTGATGCGCAGAGAGGTTTATGAATGTCTCTTACTGGCTCGGCATCAACTACTGTGCAGGTTATGCAGTTGTGGACATTACTCATTTATTTATCTTTATTATTTTCATCTGCCGAGTGATTCATTAAGAACTAAAAGCTAAGTCCTGGCAAATCTGATTTTGTTTAATGTTATAATCAGATGCATGCATGCTGGATGTGACATTGGGAGTGTTGCTACATTGACTGCCTTTGATTTCGAAGTTCAAGATTGACTTCAATCGACTTCAAACTGAAATTGTAACACCCCTAATCATTAAAAATTAGATAATTTTATCATACTATTTTTAAAGGTACTCTAAGCGATGTTATACGTTTATTAGGGTAAAACATTTTGTGTCACTTACAGCAAACATCACCTCACCATCCGCTAGCTGCCTGTGTCCTGAATACACTGTAAAAAACGCAATCTCTGTGGACAACCCAGGCTCCAAAAACAGCCACAAAACAACTTGGGCAAACCTTGCCTATAAAAACATAACAAACTGTTTCAATTGCACGGGAGGGAGGGGGAGCAAGTAGCGAGCTAGCTTTCTGTTTTGTTTGAACGTCAACAGAGTGATGTTACCCAGCATCGCTTAGAGCGCCTTTTTGTTGTGCCATACTATGTGCCACAAACTTGCCCTTCAATGGCATGTCTTTCTGAAGCATGAACGTGGTATTTTGTGACTCTTCTTGTTCTGTTTACATTTGTGTGTATCAGTTTTTTTAACAGTGTCCTAACTGAATGCAATGAGAGTCACTGTGACTGTATCAGACAATATCAGTTTGATTACTTTGTTTTCAATTAGAATGTGCTAGAGGAAGTGACATGACACAGTGGTGTGCACCGCAGCATTTTGAGTTGATCTTTTACCGTTTCTATTTTGTTCTGTTGCGTTGAAAAGATATACTGAGCGAGAGACATGAGTTTTAAACAGATGCGTCTTCAAATGGTTTTTGGCAATGAAGTCAAGTCACAAACGTCTAATCTTTTTGAAGGTACTAACTTTGCCCTGCACAACATCTGTGACCCAGCCAGCAACCCTAGTAGCAAAACCCAATATGGCCCCTCAACAAGATGCCAGCAACCTTGGTGAGCCTTTCTTTTTTCCTCTGCTATTGAAGGAAGTTTTAAAGTAGTCATGCTCCACATAGCTTCTACAACACTGTTAACATGTACACAAATGCAATTACTGCTAACGGTATGCTAGTACTAAATGCCATAAAGCATACTGCAATTAGTTATATTCTTTCTGATTGTTGAGGCTTTATTGAATTAATGTTTTAGTTTAAATTGACTCTTTTTACTCAAAAAAACTTGGAGGTAAGACATGAAAAATATTGATCCCATAAAGAACAACAGAAGCATTTGTTGATGTTTCAGGTAAAACGGTCAAGTCGATTGCTGCTCCACCACAGAAGGTTACTGCTCCAACACAGAAGATGGCTGCTCCTACACCGAAAGCAGCTGTTCCTTTGCCATGTCAGAGCACAGAGCCAGGGAAGGCTGGAGGTGCTCCGGGCCATGTGAGGATGCTCTGCTTCGACGCTCCCTCCTCAAACACACCAACCCCGCCAGCAGCTCCAGCTCCAGCTCCAGCGCCCGTGGGCAGTGGGAGCCCCGCCACACAGACTAGGAGTCCGGCCCCCACTGAGAAACAGACAAGCAGGGAGGGCGGGCGTGCCGAGACCCCTAAACCCATCATCCTCGGAGGGAGCAGGTCCAAGAGGAGGGTGGAGACGGTTCGGGTGGAGGACCAAACTCCGCAGCCCTCTGCTTTTACAGCGCCACAGAACAGGGACACATCGGTTAAGATCCCGGATGCATCAGCAGGGAAGGACAAGAGCTCCGACGCTCCCAAAGCAGCAGCAGCAGTAGTCCAGCAGGGGCCCAGCACACGGTTCGAGTCCAGGAGGAAACCCCACATGACGGAGAAGCCCGACGCAGGACACACTTCTAGCAATGTGGCCCAGAACACTAAGCCGTCAGAGCGATTGCATCTGCAGAGCGCAAAGTCCACAGGAGCCAAGAGGGACGGAAAAGAGTCTGGCAAACAGGAAACGGTTAAGGCCCAAGATGGCCGTGCGGTGACAGAAGAGAGGACAGCGGCCCCGCAGGGGGCCTCTCCTGTCACCGCCAACAAGGAGAACGAGCTGGAGGCCCACCGGGGGAAGGAGAGGGGCCAGCCAGCATCCCCAGCCCCGCTGGACCCTGCCTCCGCTCCCTCCGCAGCAGCCAGCAAGGCCCTGAGCAAGACCAGCCCGCTGACCAAACAAGCTGCCGAGATGCTCCAGGACATCCAGGGCCTCCACCCTGCAGCCACCCCACCCAGGAAGCAAGGGCTGGGCTGCCTGGACCTACCGCTGCCCAGAACCCCCGGCCTGGGCCGTCTGCAGGAGGACTCGCTGGACGGGCTCCGCACGCCGGGCAGGCAGCGGCAGGGGCGTGAGGGAGAGGGCACGCCACGCCACCTGCTGCCTCCGGCCACGCCCGAGCTGCCCTCCTGCAGCCCGGCCAGCGAGACGGGCAGCGAGAACAGCATCAACATGGCCGCCCACACGCTCATGATCCTGTCCCGCGCGGCGCGCACCGGGGGGCCCCTCAAGGACAGCTTACGGCAGGAGGAGGCAGCCGCCCCCACGGTTGCAGCCAAAAGCAAGAAGCGCAAGCCCGGCGAGTCCAGCCCTGCTGACCAGAAGGAGCACTCCAGCAGCAAGAAGAAAGCGAAAGTGAGTTTCACCAACCTGCATCTGCAAACACTACCATTCATCCTTTTCATCAGTGTACTGTCTAGTGCCCATGTGTTTTTATATTTTATTTAGCGCACGCTTTTATCCAAAGTGACTTAACATTATAGTTACATTACAACATTAGTTAACATGATGGCAACGAAAGTGTCATTAGAGTTGTATATTTTGTACAAAGTATGACTCAATTAAATTAACTGATTATGGTTGATGATGGTTAAGGTGAGTTTTTAAATGCTTCTTGAATGTACCAGGGCTGTCGCTAGAAGGCACAGCACTTGTTGGATCATTCTATCACCTAGGAAATGTGAACACAAAGGGATTTCACTGTGAACTCTTGGTGCTGAGGGACGGCCGAGAGGACTGACCCATCATAGGAGCAATGTGGTTGAGAGGACCTGAATCATAGTATTGAGATTAGGGATGTAATGATTACTGGTATAATGGTAAACCGCCATACAAATTTTGACGATAACAATTACCGTTTTTATTTCAAATATGTTGACTATAACAATTACCGTTTTCATTTCAAATATCATAATTATCACGGTTGATTAGCACGATGTGGGAACCGTGTGGTTAATCCTTCCCAGCTTCATCCGAGCCTACTTTTGACATAGGCCTGGTAGCCTACAATGAAACAAAACAGGTACCCCACTAATTCTGTTGTCTAATTGATGGATTTAAAGGGATATTCCACCATTTGGGGAATTACTCATTTTCCACCTCCCCTTGAGTCAAACAATTGATTTTTTACCTTTCTCCAGTTCATCCAGCTGTTCTCTTGAGTCTGACGATACCACTTTTAGCTCCAGCACTATAACCGTGAGGTTACATTTTCATACCGTTACATCCCTAATTGAGATGGTGCTGGGATGGGGCTGATCCAGTGGCTGCCCTATAGAACAGATTGAGGGATTTGAATGTAGTCTGCCAGCTACAGGAAGCCAATCAAGAATGACTAGTGATACTTTCCTCAGCACAGGAGTAACCCTGGCCGGGTTGAATGATGATGTTGTGTGATGAGGGGCTTTGATGTACGTCCTGCAAATATGTCTGTTTTAACATCAAATTTCATATTGCTCACAGAAACAGAAGAAGCTGTTGGATTCTTTCCCTGATGACTTGGACGTTGACAAGTTCCTGTCATCCCTGCATTATGATGAATGAGGACTGCACTAAGTGAAGCAGTGGAATGCTGTTTGTGGGGACTGTAAACCATGGATGTACTTTGAGCCTGGTGGATGCCACCATTAACTGCAGAAATGGTTAAGGAGTGTGAATCACAATGCTGTATATATATAAAAAAGTTGCTCTGTTTTTCTGGTTGCAACATGGTAGATCATATTTAAGTACAGTTGTAAATACACATTCAGTTAACTTTTATTAAATGTCCCAATTTTGAAATTGTTGTTACTGTCATTCTGTGAAACCCTTTTCTGAAGGTTAATTTTTTAAAGGTGTATGTATGCAAAAGCTGCAATAGTGACTACCTGAATCGTCTAAACACATTATATAATTTTAAAAATTATCCTTGAAGCAATATATTTACGAATAAAAAGCAGCTTTTGTCTCATGGTTCACTAAACATGGTGACATATTTTTGTAGTTTTGTAATTTTATATTTAGCAGTCAGTTCTGTCACATGGCCAGCATAAGTATAAATAAAATATGCTTTAATATCAATGACATTTTGCTGAATTGTTAGGATAAGGCTAGATGTTGTAAACCAAGTAAAGGAAGAGAAGCAAGCTGGGCGTACACAGCGCAGTAGTCTAAATTAGACAGCAGTATCATCAACAGTCACCCCTTCCTTTACTTCTGTTGTGACTGCAGTCACATCACAACCTGCTGACCGTTGACTGAATTAATGTCTTGGATGTTAGTCAGTCTCTGGAGGGCAAACCATTTCTACAGCAACTCTCAAACCATATAAGGGCAATGCTCACACAGGTCTCAAACCTAAGGGCAATGCCCATACAGGTCGAGCATATCAAGTATAGGCTAGTAGCTGGTAGGGATGGGCAAAGAGGGGCTTTATGAAACACTGAAACGTTCGAAGCAATTGTTCCGAAGCTTTGAAACAATTCCGACACCTAAGAGCTGTTTAGGGTGAAACAAATATGTCAAATGCTTCGTATTGGAGACGTAGTCTTTAAAGTTCGTGGCTCGCTGTGTTACATGTGTTCAGTCTTTGTCAAAAGCTAAGCAGCGTGCCCTTGGTCAATTACTGGATGGGAGACCACATGAAGTCACAGTAAAGAGAATCTTATTGCTGCCACTATGTGTTCTCTAAATCACTTTCTTCTTATAAAAACTCTCGATTTTTGACCATTCTGAGAGTTTAGTTGAAACTGTGTGGTTAATGGTGAAGTAAGAAAACATAAACAGATACGATCTGAAACAATACCTTACAAGTCAAACGAAGATCGAACCACATTTGAGCAGCCTGGGCTACCGTGCAAAAAAACACCCTTACTAACCTCTACACCATCATGGTTATTACTTAAGAGAAAGCTACACTGTCAATTGAACGCGCGGGCACGCCTGCTGACACCGGTAAAATGCACCGAAGGTTCACTTAACTTTGGTCACATGACATGGGGATTTTGAACGATGTTTCGAAGCAGTGTTTCGAAACACTTGTGCTTCAAAGCCTCGACACTGATTCGAGACGTCGGTTTCGAAAGTCACACCCCTAGTAGCTGGAAAGGCTGTACTGTTTATTTGGCAGACATGATCTTATAGCATAGACAAGACAAATATTTATTTTCCCTGTACATGAGCTTTTTGGAGATCAAAGTTATAACTGCAACATGGTACTACCAGAGGGGTTAGTAATCAAGGATCGCTGGTATTACTACAGAATTGAAGGGAATTGGAGAAATCTCCAGAATTCTGGTTGCATCTTGTCCAGTGTTTTCAAACATTTTGACTTTTTCTCTTGGACAGGACGGATCTGCATCTCCTCCTGATTGCTTCACAGAAACCACACAATCATGTTTGTAGAGCTAACTGGTTATGTAACAAAAAAGTACATTATGTATCAGTTAGTGCAAAGGTATTTACAAGCTGCTGGATGTATTATGTGATGTTTTGTCATGTGGTGGGGTCTACTACTAGTAGCAGTTGAGCCACCCATAGTTGAGAAGGGTGCGCTGCACTGTCAAGTAGCGGTAGTTGTACTCCACTTGCCTCGCGCCGTTGGAGAAGTAAAGGTAACCTGGAAGAGAGAGATGGAATGCGTTTACGTTATGCGTTAGATGTAATGCGTCTCATTGTTTCAATGGCGTATTTGAAATATTCCTTACCGTAATTTTCAAATGCTGCGTCCACTTTGTTACCAATTCCAGGGAAGCCCACAGATAAAGCCCTTGGGTATCCTTTGTACATTTGTTCTATACTGGGATTATAGCTGCAATCATGTAAGACAGTTAGTGGTGTTATGATTTGTTCTGTAAATAGAGATATTTTTATTTGGAAATAATATGTCACATACCTCCAATACTGTGCTCCTTTATAAAAGAAAATGGTCTTTGTGAGGGGCTCGTACAGTGCAGCATCTATCTTGTCCACACTTGAGGCGAAGCCCAAGCTGCTTAATGTTTTTGGATAACCTGGCAAAATGGTTTTGTCTTGCGGGTTTATTTTCCAGAATTTGTTGCCTGTAAAGATGCCGTGTGAACAAACATTAGACTTAACCACATGGATCTCAATACAAATCTCAAGTTTTTGCCTGAAATTGCACTATGCCTATTTACAAGGGCATTATTCCTATCTCTTTTGGGCCCTATACCATCAATAGATAGTAGATATAGTAGATCAATATATAATGGAAATATAGACCATTATTTGCCAAGGTATGCTCATGCATTTGTAAAATGCCTATGGAAACTCCCCATAGGACTTTTGGTTATCCAAAATGCATACTGACAATCAAGTGCTTACTGCACATGAACCCCTTTGTGTAGAAGCATAATCCTGGTCTCAAATGAAAGGTAACACTTTGAGGTTTTGTGGATTATTTAGATTGTATGTCAGGTGTTCTGATATAGACTGACTACACAAAATATGGAATAATTACAAAAAAGTCTCTATTTTTGCATTTACTTTGTTGGTTCAATGAGTGTGTATAAGATAGACTATACATCTGTACAACTAATATTGGATAATACAACATGAAGATTCAATTTATATGGATTCTTGTGAATATTTCAGTACCCAATTGCATCTACTTATTGTGCTGCAGCTACACTGCAGCCAGAGGTCAGGGTAGCACCAAAAGCGGAGGAGGGGGAGGGGGGCATTTTGGATCAAATTTAATTGAGACATAATAAGATTAATCTGAGAATGTAAAGCACTATACAGATTGTACATGAAAAAGTTGGATTCCCAACTCCCATTTTTGGATTCCCAAGAGTCAAATGCTTTCAAATGGTGTATATGCTACATAGCAATATGGTGCATACAATTGATTTAGAATGTTGGGGTGAGGTGGGGGAGGGGGGTAACCGTCCTGCCGGCGGGACCACAGAACACTACTGTATGTGGTTTTAATGGACAATAATTCCTGATTTATCAGTGTATGTGGAGCCTGGATACCCACCTTGGAAGAGGTATACTGCCTTGAAAGGAACTTCACAAGCTGCATCCACATAAGTGATCTGTGGCCATGTTGTTTGCACTTTGATTAAAGGAATTCCTCTAAACATTGTACTTTTCCTCCAATAATATCTGATGAAATATTCAAAGTTATACATTTAGTACACACAGTCACACACAGGGCCAGGTTAAGGTCATCTGCGGCCCGGGGCAAAGGCCTCCGAGGCCACCCCCCCCCCCCCCCCCCCCCATTTTTTTTCCAATATATATTACTATTATTATTATTATCAATATACATAAGAGAGAGAGAGAGGCAATTAAATTACGAAAAAATGAAATTTGCATTTATATTGTGGAACTGTTAACCAACATACAAAAAACAAGTAGCCTACAAACATGGGGCAATGCACACAAAAAAAATCAAACATGAAATATTATATTATTACCATCAATAAATTACTTAAACTAAGGCTTGAAAAAAACTGCCAGTGGTACCCAGGTCAGCCTAAAATGTGCAATTCCCGAACTCTGAACTCATTGTAGCCTAGAGTTTGGCGCGCACGCACACAGCCACATCATGATACATTTAACACACAGCTCTAGCCAGCCACGACGTCAAATACATTGAAACACGCAGTCTAGCGCACACACACAGCCCAGCCACATCAAATACAAACAAGGGGGGTGTTGGAGCCGATAACGGTAACGTTGTCAGGGACAGGGGTGGACGTGTATTTGTCACTATTTTGATCCTCGTTTTGAAAAAAGTGGACAAGGCGCCTGCAGGAATGAATGCGATGGTATGCACACACCCACCTAACTTTCAACGCTTATAATAATAATATTTGTCCCGGTTAGGTTTCTGCATTGGTCAGTTAAAAAGTAGT
The DNA here is from genome assembly GCF_018492685.1 of Alosa sapidissima. Classification (NCBI taxonomy): domain Eukaryota; kingdom Metazoa; phylum Chordata; class Actinopteri; order Clupeiformes; family Clupeidae; genus Alosa; species Alosa sapidissima. The sequence continues at coordinate 3,441,673 of NC_055971.1, forward strand.
CTAGTAGGCTAATAACATCCACATGCAATATCTTTACAACAACAACGCCTAACAACGACCTATTTATTTGGACAACTTTGTATAGCCCTATAAAGGCGAAAGTTACCTTTAGTTTTGTTCTAGCAAAGGCTACGTTCACATGGCTTTAAACCGCGGTAATGCTAGCCATTTTGACAAGCACAATAATCTTGCCTACCTTGTGCTTGCGGCTTGCTAATAGAAAACAACAAGCTAGCCGACAACTTCTGTAGCATGCGTATGTAGGCTCTCCTGCTCAAACAATGCAATAGTTCTGCATTAAGTTGATTTTGATAACGTGTTTACAAACTTACTTTACAGAAAATTGTAAATAGCCTACTGTCATGCAGTTAATGGAATACTGTGCAGAGTTGGGAAGTTATGGTAGCCTAGGCCTATTGGTGTGAACACACACACAAGGGGAATTCTCTCTCGAGTAGCCTGATGATACGCACAGTGCGTCTACTTGGGTACGGCCGTGGTTTTGGCGCGCCTTACTGAGAACGTCTGGCTGTCGCTCTCTTTTTTCGAGCTCCACTTTCATATTTCCTAATTGTCTCATGCGAAGTCATTGTTGTCTGCGATAGCATGCATTGATAAGGGGAAAGACAGGTGACGATAAGACATATGTTTTCTTTTTTAAATGTCCCGCGCCGGGGCCCCCTTGTGGCCGGGGCCCGGGGCAGCAGCCCCTTTGCCCAATGCACAAACGCGGCCCTGCGCACACACAACTAATTACAGTGCATGAAAATGCACTGTACTGTTCTTCCTAGGTAACTTCTTCTTATTACAGTGCATGAAAATGCACTGTACTGTTCTTCCTAGGCAACTTCTTCTTCTTCTTCTTATTATTATTCCGCTTACCACTTTTTCCGTACGCAATTTCTCTTGAACAGTTTAACTTAGAAACTTCATTCAAACTTTGTAACGTAGGTCTTCAAACAGATCAGGTTGGTATGTCTTTTCAACGTTGAAACTTTTATACTTTTTAAACTATTAAAGAAAAACTTTTTAAAAATCCCCATAGACTTAACATTGCCGATTATGACATCATAATACGGCCGTTAAGCAATTAGAATCCTATTCACCCCTTGCAGACACGTGACTTAAGTCACGTGACGGCTCCATGCTGGACGGCAAAAAGATGGGAGACGGACGGCAAATTACATTATGTCATAAAGATTATGATGAACTGAACACCATTACTATAACATCTTTGTAGTTCAATGTATTGCTGTTTGGGGTCTGATAGTCAAAGAAGATGCCAGTGGTGTTGTTAGATGAAATGGGTCATGATCGCAAATGTAAAGTTATTAAAACTGGTGGTAACAGCAAGGGGAGATAACATTACGTTAGGCTACTGTAATTAACATTATGGTAAATGAACACCCATAAGTATTTCTGGACTAAAATATTGCAAAGCGATTTGGTTACTTTATTTGTCTTGCTTTTATCAGTTGTAACCAGGGTAGGAATTTCACGGCGGCCACGACGGCCGTAGCCCCTTGCGTTGGCCGTGAAGCCCCTTTGAAAATCATAGGTTTACAGGCCACGGTGGCCTTGGTGCCCCCTTCTTTCAATATTCTGCTTTGTGTCCTACTAATAGCTATATAATTTTTATTTAGCCTGTGGCCTGTCAACATAATCTTAGCATTCACAGCGCAAATTAATGTAGTCTTTTACGCAGTGGAGAAAGTGACAGTGCAAGAAAGAAAGTGTGTCTAAATTCACCCATTCTTCTCAGTTGAACTACTATTTGCGAAGTAGCCTATTCATCACACAGACATCACAAGTATCACATGAAAGAGCTTTTTCTCAGCTTTTAAACGATGTTAGCCGATAATTGCTGTGTTGAACGGTTCGCGAGAAAAGTAAATAATATAATTCAATTTAATCATACATTCTACTGAAGGTTTTGCGTCCATGATCTCCCTACCCATTCATCTCGGTGGAATACTTCACGAACCCTTCTTTTAACACATGACAAACCACATATCAGAATAAACAGCAGACCTTACCGAACACAAAGGTGTAAAGCAGTCCCCTGTATAGTTAGCCGTTCCAGAGTAATCCAGTTTTGAATTTGCAGTAAATTTCAACATGCATGGATGTCTCCAAATTTGGGCTTTAAGTTGTACAATGTGTTTAAATTGTTCCACATGATTTCATAACGGGCCAAATACAAAATAAATGTTACAAATATCGCCTAGATATTGGTAAATCAGAGGACAGCTGACTAAGTGTTTGTGAAAGTAGCCTTAATGATCACAAAATGCTAAGCATGCATCTTGGCTATTTGAGTTTCTTAAAGCTGAGCTGTGCTTAAATTTAAATTGTTCAATACATGATTTCATAGCAGGCCAAATATAAAATAAATTTTATATATAGCCTAGATATCTGTTTTTATTAGATGATCAGATGATTTACAGTTATATGTAATATGTCATGTTTCATGTTTTTGTAATGTTTCATACAGTGATGCATGCAGGTCTACTGCAGTGAATAGGCTAAATACAACTTTGATCATTTTTATAGCCTACTACTGTATAGTTAACTTTGGCCTTGGTGCCCTGACATGTGGCCTTTGTGCCCCCCACCAAATATGCCCAACTGAAGGCCAAGTGGCCTTGCCCCCAGAATGGTGAAATTCCAAGTCTGGTTGTAACATAATCAAAACGTTAAGAATGTCATATCAGAACATGAAATAATAACTAGCTGCCACACTTAGAAGCTAGCTATTCTAGCTAACGTTTATCGTAGCTCATAGTGCTAGGGCTAATGTAACTCGTCAGTTTGTACGTTGCCCAGCGAATAAACTTACTTCTTACATGTCTTAAGTTAAAGAATTGAAAGAAATAGGAAATTAAAAAAAAAACTTGAACGGTATTATCTGTTTACATTCAGATCTTGCCAAAGACTTTGCCTAAATGCTATCTGCCGTCCTGTTCAGAGTCTATGGTTGCTATAGCAACACAAAGAAAACAAACCAAAATATATCTATGCAAGAACATGGGATGTTGTTGTATTCCAAACAATAAGCCAACAGTTGTGGAAGGGCATTACTACGGTTAAATCTCACTATAATCTCCTAGCTGTGCGATATGTCCCATTACAACCCATTGATTTGATTCGTGTTCTTGCCGTCCACTAGGCTATTTTGCTGTGGCACGAACAAAACATGACGTCACTTGCAAGGGGTGAATGGCAGGTGTTCAGGCCACCTGGATCAACTGCCAGTCTCAGGCTTTAAGCATACAAACTGGCCCTATTAAGACTACACATCCTGTTCAACTGCTTCCTCTGCCAAAAACTGTTTCAAAATAAAAGTCCTCACTACAATATTTCACTATTAAACAATTTAACCCTTTAAACTACTGAACTTTTTAACTGTTCAGCCATTGTAACTGTTACTTGTCATCAACTATGACTCCTACCCACTGTAGGTAGTTAGCATAGTTAGCATTGCTAGCATTGTTAACATTTTAGCAAAACTGCTAAAAATGATTAGCATAGTTAGCATGTTAGCATGTCAGCATTGTTAGCATGCTAGTTAGCATAGTTAGCATAACTACTAAAAATGATAAGCTAGGTTAGCCAAGTCACATGGTTAACTTAGTTAGCATGTTAGCATATTTAGCAAAACTGCTAGAAAACGTTAGTTAAGTTAGCTAAGTAGCATGGTTAGCATAGTTAGCATTGCTAACATAGTTTTAGCATGTTTATCAAAACTGCTAGAAAACGCATGATTAGCATGTTAGCATTGCTAGCACTGCTATAAAACATTAGCTAAGTAGCATGGTTAGCATAGTTAAAAATCTTAGCATAACTGCTAGCAAACATCAGAGCCATTCCAACTTTCAGTTATCGTCAAATATCTACCTATACACAGCCATTAAACTATTTGAATATCAACATTCATTAAACTTCCAGTCAGTCAACAACTTTTAAACTATTTACCTTCAACTTTTAAACGGTCTACTTTTAAACTATCATTAAACTATCTATTAAACTAGCTGTCTATCAACAACTTTTAAACTATCTACTGTCTATCAATAACTTTTAAACTATCTACATTCAGCTTTTAAACAGTCTACTTTTAAACTATCAACTTGTATTAAGCTATGCAACCACCATGTCTATCCTAGCATCACCGTAGTAACCATCTCTGTATTATCTGTTTTAACTATACATGATATTTTACATCACAACTTTAGCATTTTCATGCACTGGTAATTCCTTGAAATTGCATTTCTAGTTATTATTATTCCGCTTACCACTTTTTCCGTACGCAATTTCTCTTGAACAGTTTAACTTAGAAACTTTGTTCAAACTTTGTAACATAGGTCTTCAAACGGACCAGGTTGCTATGTCTTTTCAACTTTGAAACTTTTATACTTTTTAAACTATTAAAGACAAACTTTTTAAAAATCCCCATAGACTTAACATTGCCGATTGTGACATCATAATACGGCCATTAAGCAATTAGAATCCTATGCCAGGTGTTCAGGCCACCTGCAGCCTCAGGCTTTAAGCATACAATCTGGGTCAATTAAGACTACACATCCTATTCAACTGTTTCCTCTGCCCAAAACTGTTTCAAAATAAAAGTCCTCACTACAATAATCCACTGTTAAACAACTTAACCCATTAAACTACTGAACTTTTTACATTTAACTTTTAAACGGTCTACTTTTAAACTATCATTAAACTATCTATCTATTAAACTAGCTGTCTATCAACAACTTTTAAACTATCTACATTCAGCTTTTAAACTTTTAAACTATATACATTCAACTTTTAAACAGTCAACTTTTAAAAACGATCATTAAACTATCTATCTATTAAACTAGCTGTCTATCAACAACTTTTAACTTGTCATCAACTATGACTCCTACCCACTGTAGCTAGTTAGCATTGTTAGCATAGTTAACATTTTAACATTTTTAGCAAAACTGCTCGAAAACAATTAAGTTAGCTAAGTAGCATAGTTAGCATGTTAGCATTGCTACCATAGTTAGCATGTTTAACAAAACTGCTAGAAAATGTTAGCTAAGTAAGATGGTTAGCATAGTTAGCATGTTTAACATTGCTAACATTTTTAGCAAAACATTAGGTAGGTAGCATGGTTACCATTGCTAACATCGTTAGCATTTTCAGCAAAACTGCTAGAAAACATTAGCTAAGTTAGCTAAGTAGCATGGTTAACATAGTTAACATTGCTAACATAGTTAGCATGTTTAGCAAAACTGCTAGAAAACATTAGCTAAGTAGCATGGTTAGCATAGTTAAAAATGTTAGCATAACTGCTAGCAAACATTAGAGCCATTCCAACTTTCAGTTATCGTCAAATATCTACCTATACACAGCTATTAAACTATTTGAATATCAACATTTATTAAACTTCCAGTCTATCAACAACTTTTAAACTATCTACATTCAGCTAATTAAACAGTCTACTTTTAAACTATCAACTTTTATTAAGCTATGCAACCACCATGTCTATCCTAGCATCACCGTAGTAACCATCTCTGTATTATCTGTTTTAACTATACATGATATTTTACATCACAACTTTAGCATTTTCATGCACTGGTAATTCCTTGAAATTGCATTTCTAGTTATTATTATTCCGCTTACCACTTTTTCCGTACGCAATTTCTCTTGAACAGTTTAACTTAGAAACTTTGTTCAAACTTTGTAACATAGGTCTTCAAACGGACCAGGTTGCTATGTCTTTTCAACTTTGAAACTTTTATACTTTTTAAACTATTAAAGACAAACTTTTTAAAAATCCCCATAGACTTAACATTGCCGATTGTGACATCATAATACGGCCATTAAGCAATTAGAATCCTATGCCAGGTGTTCAGGCCACCTGCAGCCTCAGGCTTTAAGCATACAATCTGGGTCAATTAAGACTACACATCCTATTCAACTGTTTCCTCTGCCCAAAACTGTTTCAAAATAAAAGTCCTCACTACAATAATCCACTGTTAAACAACTTAACCCATTAAACTACTGAACTTTTTACATTTAACTTTTAAACGGTCTACTTTTAAACTATCATTAAACTATCTATCTATTAAACTAGCTGTCTATCAACAACTTTTAAACTATCTACATTCAGCTTTTAAACTTTTAAACTATATACATTCAACTTTTAAACAGTCAACTTTTAAAAACGATCATTAAACTATCTATCTATTAAACTAGCTGTCTATCAACAACTTTTAACTTGTCATCAACTATGACTCCTACCCACTGTAGCTAGTTAGCATTGTTAGCATAGTTAACATTTTAACATTTTTAGCAAAACTGCTCGAAAACAATTAAGTTAGCTAAGTAGCATAGTTAGCATGTTAGCATTGCTACCATAGTTAGCATGTTTAACAAAACTGCTAGAAAATGTTAGCTAAGTAAGATGGTTAGCATAGTTAGCATGTTTAACATTGCTAACATTTTTAGCAAAACATTAGGTAGGTAGCATGGTTACCATTGCTAACATCGTTAGCATTTTCAGCAAAACTGCTAGAAAACATTAGCTAAGTTAGCTAAGTAGCATGGTTAACATAGTTAACATTGCTAACATAGTTAGCATGTTTAGCAAAACTGCTAGAAAACATTAGCTAAGTAGCATGGTTAGCATAGTTAAAAATGTTAGCATAACTGCTAGCAAACATTAGAGCCATTCCAACTTTCAGTTATCGTCAAATATCTACCTATACACAGCTATTAAACTATTTGAATATCAACATTTATTAAACTTCCAGTCTATCAACAACTTTTAAACTATCTACATTCAGCTAATTAAACAGTCTACTTTTAAACTATCAACTTTTATTAAGCTATGCAACCACCATGTCTGTTCTAGGATCACCGCAGTAACCAGCTCTGTATTATCTATTTTAACTATTCATGATATTTTACATCACAACGTTTGCATTTTCATGCACTGGTAATTCCTTGGGAATTGCGTTTCTAGTTTAACTAATGCAATAATTTCTTGTCTCTCACCCATTCTTGAAAAAATAGAGATCGCCAAAGATGGAGGTGGCAGCATCAAACACTAGACTGCGGCTGCACTGTTCATCTTTGGGGTTGGGCCCAGGCTCAGGCTCAGGCTCAGGCTCTGGCTCAGGCTCTGGCTTTGGTTTAGGAGGAGGGGGTGTAGGGTCTGGAGCGGTACCTTTCCGTACACCTAGAATTTTTTATAAAAGGTTAGGCTCACGTAATGCAATATGATTTAATAAAATATGATTTAATATGATATGATATGATGTGATATGATATGATATGATATGATTAAATATGTCAGTACCATACAAATTCTGAACTCCTAGCCGGTCATCGTCAGGCAGCTTGTATCCATTAGTGTTGACATATTGGTAGGTGGGGTACATGAGGGCACTTCTGTCCCTGGAGTGGTCCAGTCCCAGTGCATGACCAAACTCATGAGCTGCCACCAAAAGCAGGTTCACTCCTGAGAGGGCAGGGGTAGAGGGGAGCACAGAAAACAGTCAATCCCAGGGAGCTGTGGACCTTTCAAGGATTTCCAGTTATTCTTCATTTGCCATTGCTAAACAACCATAGCCAAAGAAGATGAGGATAAAACAATAACTTATAATAACAATAATAACAACAATAATAGAATAAGCAACAATAACTTGTTATAATGAGAGGAAGAGGATAAAGAACTCTTTTTTCCTGTAAGAGTGAAGGGCAGGTAAAACAGTGGGACAGAGGTAGTCACCTTGAGATGTCAGGGTCCAGGTCTCATCATCATCAAAATGGGTGTCGCCACCTTCACCCTGACCAGGAGAGCTGGCGTGAGCCAGGACACCTCCACTACCATCAAAAGGCCAAAAGTCACCATGATCTACAATGCAGTGGAGGGCATATGGAGGACAGTCAACATGGCAGGTACTGTCACAGCCACAATACAGAGTTAGGAAATACAATTTTGACCCCAGACCATCTTAATTGTACTGGTATACAGTTGGAGAAATGATAAAGATCTTGTAGTATTTCACTAAGCACATTGTTGAGCTCAAGCGTGATGCCCTTATTTTAAGTACTCACATCTGCCTTTAAAGAGAATCATGATGTCAGCAGTGCCACTGGTGATCTGTTTGAAGTCCAGAGGAATGATATCACTGTACAGTTTGAAGGCCTGGCCAATGGTGTAGTCCACCTCTCTCTGACTCAGATCACGGGTGTAAATAGTTATCCTGTAATGCAGCCACATGCATTGCTTTGAGACCCCAGCTCACTTCTTATCAACAGGCATGTACATGCACACGGCTGGATGTATGTGAAATGCTAGCTGTCACAGTTCTATTGTATTATATGGCATGGGTGTCCTGTGAGCTTACGTCTACACAAAACCAACGAGTGTATTTTTCTTACCACTTTCAGACCTTACGGTAGCATAAAGAAAAATGTGCAGTGTGAATACTGGTGCACACACAACTACCACAACTGTACCATAATGTTTGTGATCAACTTCTGTTTACCTGTAGGTAATTAGTTTCTTCTCCCACTTTGGGCGTCCAGCAAAGTGCCCGTATCTGCTGATATCAGAGACACCACATCTGGGCGCCTTCATCACCTCAATGGTGTTCTTATCCAGTGTGCCTGTCACTTCCAGGCCAAAGAAAGACTGCATCGCCTCCAGGTTGTCTTTGAAAGAAGTATTTTCTGTCACACTCCTCATGATAGTTCCATTTGAAGTCCCGACATCTGAGAAGAAGCGCTCCAGATAGTCCTGGCGAGTAGAGAACAAGTGAGAGCAATGTCTGTGTGAATGTATGTGAACAAAAAAGGTATACATTCATGTGCTACAGTATGTCATAACCAACTACAGCAGAGGACCTGAAATGTGCAAAAAAGTCTAAGACAGAAAAGGCAAGTGGAAAGCATTCATTAACAGAATAAGCTATGTTAGTCCCTGACCTATATCTGCATGCATAATTGATTAATGAATCTGGACACATGTTGCCCATACAGTATCATGAATGCTTGTTTCACCTCAGCCAAAGTTTGATCATCTTCAGATGCAGCTGTGTGTCCCATGGAGATGGAAACAGGGGCAGCCTCACTCCAGGCTGCACACACCAGCAGCAGTAGAGTAGTCACACACACCTCCATGCTTGCACACTGCATCCTCAATGTCCATCCCATCCTTTTATAGTGCAGAGCACATGGCCTGGGGTGCATATGGAAAAGAACAAGAAAACAAAGTGTCAAGTGCCAAGAGAGATTGTACATTCCTCTCACTGTTGAAACAGGCCCTGAGCTGATGGGGGAAGCTGACCTTTAAAAATAGGGTGTGACCAAGATTTGTCTTTTTATCCTCTTTTAGTGTAATTTTTGTCAGCACATGCAAGGGTATTGTAATCTGTATGTTATTGATGTGTGCATTGTGTATTGATGTGTGCATTGTGTGTTTTTTGTATGTGCCTATTCCCTGTCTCTCTGCCAGTAGCTGCAGGACATGGAATGTTGTGTCTGACATGCACTGTGGGGGGCTGGCAAAGTAGCCGGGAGGAGAGGGCGCCGTGTTATCAGAATTGTTACATTAAGTTATTGCTATCATTGTACAAGGTTTTTAGGGAAAAGACTTTTAAGGAAAGAAGTAAATTGAGATAGGTTTAAGAGATTTAAGAGTTTATTCATGACTGTATTCTAGACAGCCAATAAGAGTGGATGTATCCCCACACTACATACTCCATTTCTCGATTACATCACATAGGCAGGATTAAGTCAATACTTTAACATGCTCTGTTCCTCCTATTGCTTTATCTTGTTGTTGTGGGGAGGTATAAATTGCATGCTGATCTAGTTGGGGTCAGTGAAGAGGAGTCAAAATGGATGTTAATCTGTTGGGATTAGCTGTTTTTGTCAGGGAGCCTATAGGACTGGTTGTTTTTGGCTCCCTCTGGTGTTGCTCTGTGTTTTTTTGTTTTGCATTTCAGTTTTTTCCTGTTGCCACACCCTTGTCCTTATTTGGTCTGTTTCCTTTCTTGCCTATTATCTCCCAATTACCTTCCCACCTGCATTGTATCTCAGTTCGTTTGTTGAGTATTTAAACCCTGTGTTGTTCATTGTTCTTTGTCATGCCCACAGTGGATATCGTTTTAGTCAAAATGCGTGATGAGGTTGAGGAGGAAAGGGATGTGAGACATCTCACTGATGTGCATATACGCACCGAATATCCTGACGGGGTTCAAATTTATACAGATGTTTCTAAAGACCCTGCTACAGGGAAGACTGCAGCTGCAGTGTTTATCCCAAAGTATAAGAAAGGAATTCAAAAGAGACTCTCTAACCACCTTGCAGTTTATTCAGTAGAGCTATTTGCAATCTGCCTTGCACTAGAATGGATTGAAGAGATTAAGACCCGGTGTAATGTTATTTGCTCTGATTCATTGTCAGCATTGACTAGTATTCTGCACGGCAAGTCAGTGTGCAGACCTGACCTACTGTATGATGTTCTTCAAAGTCTTTTTAGACTGCATCAGCAAGATATTTTAGTTATTTTTGTATGGGTTCCATCTCATTCAGGTATTGAAGGGAATGAGGTTGTAGACCAGCTTGCTAAAGGTGCTTTAAATTCTGAGATTCAGATTAACATTCCACTCAGTAAAGCAGAAGTTAAGCATATCATAGTAACTAAAATGATAAGCGAATGGCAGGGGCAGTGGGACAGGGAGAGTAAGGGTAGCTTCCTTCGCACTATACAAAAACAGGTGCCCACCAGAAGACAGTGCAGCTGGAGCCGAAAAGAAGAGTAAATAATAACGAGGCTTAGGATAGGCCACACTAGGCTGAACCATCATCTTCATGTTATTGGCAAACATGCCACGGGCCATTGTGATAACTGCAGGGAAATGGAGACAGTTCAACATGTTTTATTAGTTTGCCCAGCGTACAGCATAGAAAGAGGTATGTTACTGGAAGAGGTTAGAGAACTGGGGCAGGCCAGGCTCTCTCTTGAGGGTTTACTCTCCTTCTCTGTGCCGTCTGCCTGGAGATCTGTATTTAAATTTCTCAAGAACACAGGACTTTTTGTTAGGATTTAGTTAATTCTACTCACTTAGAGTATTATTTATTTATTTTTTCTTTTTCCTTTATTTTCCTCAATTATTATTATTATTATTTATTTATCTATCTATTTATTTATTTATTTTTCTTTGTCGCTCCTCCGTTGAAACTCCATACCTGTAGTTATATAAATGTCCAGTTGGTGGCGGTAAATGCAACCGTGTGTATGCCAACTGCCAATAAACCCCACAAGAAGAAGGAGAAGAAGAAGAATTGTTCTTTGTCTGATTGTCGTTTCTGTGTTTGTGAGACCTGCCTAGACTACCTGTTACCGCCTGAGAGGTCTTTTTGTTATCAAGAGCCTGTTTTTTGCTGATTATCAAGTTTGTGGAGTTTTGGATATTTTTCACTCCAATAAACCAAGACTGCAAGATATTCCGTAATCTGCGTTTGATTCCTCTGACCACCCTGACAGTTTTAGCTGGAAACATCAAAAGCTTAGTTGTGGAGAGATTAAACTGAAATATCCTTAAGCATGCAGACATCCGATGAAAGACGGGTAAAGTTCAGTAGCCTATCGTCCGTGCAATGATGGCGAACTGTATTGGCGCAAATGATCTTGCCCAAGGAAGTGGTGTAAATACAGAAAAGCAGGGGCCCAAATACTGATCGCTGAGGCACATGGGATGTTTGCTTGTTTGACTATGTCTATGGCACTCAGTTAAGTTTGTTGTGCCCTGAACGTTATTCCCAGTGGCAAACATGAAGATTCTGCAATGTTTGAGAGATGAAGTAATAATAACTAAGAGATGTGGGACTTGTGAATGGTCAGTTACGCAATTGCGAAACGCGTGGGGAGCACCTACACCAGCATATAGCTCTGCTTCGTCACTCTCCTTGCTGACCAAGGGAGCACCTACACCAGCATGTAGAATTGCTCCATTACTCTCCTGACCATGGAAGCACTCCAGCGTGTAGCCTTGTTCTGCTCCGTTCCTTGGAATCCTCTCATTTGTACTGCTAACCCCTTCTCTTGCCGTTAGCTACTGCGGTTGGCTACAGTATTTTAATTGCTTCCTGGCTTTCTCCATTGCACTTCGCATTGCTAAATTGGTGTATATTGCTACCCCTGGTTTACTCAATCTCAATCATCTCCCGACAACCTGAACCATGTTCGCACCCCTTTCCCCCCAAGGTCTGTGTCCTTGGTTCCCCCTTCCCCTCTTTCCTGAGTCGTGCCACCGCTCATGGGGTCACCGCATCATTCTGTTTTTTCCAGATCACGTCCAGGTCAATCCATCATGGACATTATTGAATCTTCAGTTTCTCTTTCTCTTTAAGGTGCCTTACTGTAGTTGCCACATCCTGCTCCTGCATCCTGCTCGACTCCTACCTGCGCAGTACACTCCTGCACAGCAGAACATTTGACTGAGCCATAGACACCAAGCATGGTCACTCTTAACATCCATTAATCAGTTTCAGCTTCGAGATGGCTCTTCATGCTCTTCACTTGTATTGATCTTCATGCCAATGCTCAACCTATTCCAGCCTAGACACTTGCTGTCATTCTCTAAATTTGGCTCTAATCATTCAGGTCTTCTAATGCTCTTGAATGCAGAACTGCCACTATTAAAGTGTTCGAAGTGTCTATTTACACCCCCTATATTTACACGCCTGGCCTTGGCCACACAGCTGAGCTATTCACACCCTGTGACATAACAATAAAAAGACGTTGCTCACGTGCACAAAAAACATGGCGGACATTCGTTTTTTGTCAGCAGAAAGTGAAGAATTCTGAAAGGTTTCGGCACTATATCTGTTCAGATAAAGCTTTAGATTGAAAAGTTGTGTTTTATTTTCATAATCTTGGTTCAGTGAACACATACAACCGTCAGTTTGTTAGTTAACAGAAATTTCGTGAATATGATGTTCAGGCCTATAAACTATAAGTTTACCTGCAAACACTATTTGTGGAAGCAGATAGATAGTTTGATTCCTGTGTGATGCATTTTTGCAGAGTGAGTGTGCATGTGTATCAACGTCTCTGGAGAGAAGGCGCGCAATTTGAACAAGAAATCGGTTCTCAAACGGAAGTTTTGATTGCAACAATTAGCTAGTTGATGCACCAGGGTGTAAATAGCATACAGTACTATATACACCAGGGTATGAATAGCATCCACTTCTAACTATACATTGATGCAAACAGCATACCTTATTCAGAGTGTCTATTACACAGCTGAGCTATTCACACCCTGTTACGTAACAACAAAAAAACATGTTGCTTGTTTTTTTTTAATTATTATTACATTGTGTGATCAATATGCCAGAATAAATGCACAGGGGTGCAAATAGCATACACCGATATTTGTACCAGACGGGGTACTAATAGGACACATTGCTGCGTGCACCGGGGTACGAATAGAATTCACTTCTAATTGCACCAGGGTACGAATAGCATACACTGCTAATTGTACCAAAGTGTTTGCTGCAGGTTCATATTTATTCTCCAGATCAGCTATATCGCCTAGGTAGTTCAGTGTTTTCTAGAAACGTATGCTGCAAAGAAACCTGTAACACCCATTTATAACTTTTCAATAACTTTATATTCAGATCATGTGTACATGTACATGCTAAGTAATGACAAAGTTTTCCCTCATAGCATTATTTGTTATTCTTATCTGCAAAATGCACATTCTCTAACTCTCATTGGTCTCAAGTGCAACTCAAATATCTACCAATGCATATTGGAATTGACACAGACCGTTACTCATTTTAGGTTTTATTGCAGCAAATAACTTCTACCAGAGCACTTGCTCAAATACTCTGCTAGGGTCCACAGATACCTTTCATATCACCTTATCTATTGCTACATACAAGGTTATGTGTGAAAGAATCATGGCATGCATGTACAATTTAGATGCTTCAGTTGTTAACCCTTAGAACCCTAAGCTGTTTTTAGGGCATGTTCACTACCTTTATTCATAAGGATTTATTCTGGTTATTGTAAGTGCCACACACACATATTATATATTGTTTTTTTCAGCAGAGTCTAGGCTATCCAGATCTGCCATTTCATGTATTAGTACTAGCATTGATTTTATTTTGATTTTTAAAGAATTAAAATCTAAAAAGCGTATTATAAAAATTCTTATATTTCGACATGTATCTCACCACAGCAAGCTCATAGCTCTACATGCATTTCATGTGTGTGTAGGGCAGATTGTCCTGAATCGGGCAATATAGTTGCCATGTTGGAGGGATACTCTGGGGCTGAGCAATTTACAGAAATATGTGGTGTGTGATTTACGGAAATAAATGCCATTTTTTTATTTAGTGATGAAAAATGACCTTTCTGCGCTCCATATCTGTGACACGAACTGATCTGACCTGACTTGACCCGAGGTTGCGTGTTAGCCTGCTTGCCTGGTGTATGCACTCATAATGATTCTCAACTTTTTACTGGATTGCCATGAAGAAAGTAGGCAAAAAAGGTGTTTCTTTGTTGAACAAATTGTGAGCCTTGAATGCCATGCAGGAATTTGCTAGGATCTCAAAACCGGATTATGAACATGCTTTGCCATAGAGAAACACATGATAGCGTTGGATTATAAACATGCTTTGCCACAAGAACAGACAAAAACGTGGGGTAAGTCCAGCTATATGAAGTTATTATTATGACCGCCGCGCAGCGAAGCGGCGGTCATATAGGTTTAGTCAGATTTTTTTTTTTTTTTTTCGCATGTCCAAATTTCCGTCAAGGATTCCCGGGACACTGAAAGACCGGGGTACACGAAACTTGGTGGGCATATAACCCCACATGGATAGCATGGAACCATCGTTTTTCGTTTTGATCTGTAGCCCCCCCGCTGGACTGGACCCCCCGAAAGGAGGGTAGGGCAGACACAGTTTTCTGTGAATATCTCGAGAACCGTAGGGTTTAGGAGGACCATTTTTTTTGTATGTTGATCTCAAGGGGCCATGTCAACCCATTCCATAACCACTCATTTCATGTATAGCGCCACCTAGTTAAACACAAAAAAGTAAAAATGAGGTGTTGTAATCGCAGGTATCTGTGACCTAACATAGTCAAAACTGCATGAAATTGGAAGTGTAGGATCATTATGACACCCACTGAATGCACGCCAAGTTTTGTGGAATTCCGTTCATGGGGGGCCACACAATAAATGAATTTATGTTACTATACACCAACTGGCCTGTAGGTGGCCGGAGACAGTTTTCTGTGAATATCTCGAGAACCGTAGGGCCTAGGAGGTCCACCTTTTTTATGTATATTGGTCTTAAGGGGGCATGTCAACCCATCCCATTACCACTTATTTCATGTATAGCGCCACATAGTTAAAAATTAAAAAGCAAAAAATTAGGTGTTTTCATCACAATATCAATGGCTGACAAGGTCAAAACTGCACGAAATTAAAAGTGTAAGATCATTATGACACCCTCCGAATGCATGCCAAGTTTTGTGTACTTTCGTTCATGGGGGGCCTTACAATAAAATAATGTATGTGTACATTTAGTGACGTACACCAACAAGGATTCCCGGGACACTGAAAGACCGGGGTACACAAAACTTGGTGGGCATGTAACCCCACATGGATAGCATGGAACCGTCATTTTTCGTTTTGATCTGTAGCCCCCCCGCTGGACTGGACCCCCCGAAAGGAGGGTAGGGCAGACACAGTTCTCTGTGAATATCTTGAGAACTGTAGGGCCTAGGATGACTTTTTTTCCGTATGTTTGCCTCCAGGGGTCATGTTAACCCATTTCATGTGCACACATGTGCACAAACAGATACACACACACACACATACATTCACAGTAATCATACGTATGACACATACTCACACAGTAGACATATGTACGCATGCATGCACAGGCACACACACAAGCACACACACACACACATAACATAAACATGTACATGCACACAATTCAAGAATTTCTCAAAATTATGAACAGGCAAGATGGAGGTGGGGTTGTATAAAATGAATTTTACATGTGAAATCTATGAACTAATCATGTTTTGGTACTTGTTGTCTAGCAGATACCAGTGAGAATTGAGTGTGGATAATGCAATTTAGTGAGACAGTTAGAATCATATAGGCCTTTCAGCGTGATTTATTTTTGTGGAAAAAATGTGCTGGACTGGGCGGCGGTCATATTTTGTACCGCTCTGCGGTACATCTAGTTTTGCAGTCACTTAGTCTGTTTTTATAAGCCAGAAAGATCGATAAACATGGTACCAATGGATAGCCCTGTGTCCCCTCTTTCATCTGATATGCTTGCCATATCGATGCGATCACGGGTTTGCGAGTAATTCAAACGAGAGTAATGGGTGCGCGCGCAGGTGAACGCAGAGAAGTATAGACTGTAAATATGATGCAATTTGATTTAATTTCATGATTTTTTTTAATTTTCATACTTGATCGTTGAGACAAGTCAGGGATGGATTACTGCACGGGCCTACCGGGCCCAGGCCCAGGGGCCCAAGGGGTCAGGGGGCCCTGAAGCCCAAGTCTTTGCATGGAATCATTGCCTCAATATCAACAAATCAGGATGTAGGCTATGAATCTGATTTTAGTATTGGCCATCCCCAAAGTGCACCAGAATACAGGAAATCACATCAAACAAATTAAACATTTTCTGGTGGCCTCACCAACTGGACACAGACATCAAGAACTACACTGCAATCAGTGGAAAGACTTTAGAAGCAGGCTTTGAAAACATTGGATAAAAAATGCTTATCACCAGTCTAACACTTCATGAATTCATGATTCCATTCAGAAAATCATCCTTTGTAGTCAGCCTTCTCCTATCAAGCAGCTGCAGCACACATCTGGAACTCAATAGAAATAAGGAATAACACAAACTTAAGCAATTTAACTAAATCCATAAAACAATGGCTAGACACACAAACATGTAATCATATGTAATGCTTTTATCTGGAGTGTGGTATTGCTTTACTTTTGTTTTTATGTGAAGCTACTAAATGTTTTGTTTTACTTTTTCCCTTTCTTTGTCTAGCATGGCGTTACATCTGTTATTTTAATCTGTGTCTTGTATCATATTCTGTCTGTCTTCATCCTGCACATATTCGTAGTAGTGTTAATTGTCTGTTAACTTTATGTGTTTGTGTGTATACTTTTATACTCTGGTATCCCTCTTATATGTCCCAGTTCACTCTTAACATCAACCTGCCAGGGACTAAAAACGAAAATTAGCTTGAATAGTTAAATCTGGTGTATTTACATGTCTTATGTTCATTAATGTACACTGTCCCTTTTAAATAAATAAAAAAAACATGGTCCTAGCCAGGGTCTCTTCAATTTGGTTGTATTCTTTGGGGTGTCACATGGATCCTGCTTGACTCCTTCCAGCGCAGTACACTCCTGCACGATCCCTGCAAAGCACTCCCTGTGGATTAGGGATGTAACGGTATGAAAATTAACCTCACCGTTATAGTGACCTAAATTATCATGGTTTTCGGTATTATCGCAGTATTACGGTCACAAATATGTGATTAGAATGTTCGCGAACCGAGAGTTTTTTCACCTGGGGGTGCTCATAGAGGGGGTACTACTGAGTAGATGTGATTCTATTATTCTGGTGCATTTTTAGGTGGCATATTGCTACTGGAGAAGGGCATATTTTCGTTCACATTCATACGCTGACTGCACAAACGAACCTGGCTGAGCTGAGCATTAATTCATAGCATAACGTTACCATATCATTCCGTTCCATTTTTCCCTGGTCATGTTTAATTGGCTATGTACTTATAGCCTAACTTACCCTACCATGACTCCATGACATGGAGTTTGCTATTTCTGTTATTTGGATCCAATGAGTGAGACCCGAAGTGTTCAAAATAAAACTTTATGCTACGGTATTCTCCTGATAACGTGAGTGGAATAGATTTAAAGGAACCGTATGTAAGAAATGTATTTCAATTAATCATAAAATGGCCCTGATATGTCACTAGTCATTAAGAAATCATGTTCATTTCAAATACTTATACAGTATCACTGACAACAGTAGGCCGGCCAGGATATTGTCATTTAAAAAGTGAAGTTGCAGCCCTCAACTGATGTTGATGTTGTGTTTTGGCCTGATGCGCGTACCTATCTACTAATCACAAAGTCAGTAGTGTTTCGGCATCCGGGTTGGCAACCTCGAGTCAGAGGGGAGGGGGAGGGGATACACCACTCTATAGTAATTTGAAAGTGATTGCAGTACCAGTTTTGGCCACAATCTTAGGTAACACTCCATAATAAGGTGCCATAATAAATAGCAAACTAGTAATTACCTAACCCTTTGTTAATATTTGTTAATTGTTACTAACATATCTATTTGGCACAAGTTAATCGTTTTTTCATCATTAATTAAATATTAGTTGTTTGCATAAAATCTGTATGTTAATGTTTTAGCAAATCTATTAACTAATATTGTATTAATATGTGTTAATAGTTAACTAAATGTCTTTTTGGCACTAATTAACAGTTAGTTCTTACATCATTTAAATGTTAAATGTTTATTTACAAACTATATGTTAATAGAAAAGGTAATGACTTATTATTATTTAACTTATTGTTAGTAAACTGTGCTTCTGCCTATCCCAATATGAACCACTCCCCATAGGACCCTTACCATAGATAGATAGATAGATAGATACTTTATTGATCCCCAAGGGGAAATTCAAGAAAAGAGCTACCTTGACATGCTGCCACTCTTGTCGGCACCGGAAGCACTTGCAATAAAGTTGGTTAAGCTTAATTAATATATTAGTAGTATATAGCTATAAGCGTGGGGCCCCTTATAATAAAGTTGGTTAAGCTTAATTAATATATTAGTAATATATAACTATCAGTATGGGGGACCCTTATAATAAAGTTGGTTAAGCTTTATTATTATATTAGTAATATATAACTATTAGTCAGACGGTGAAGGGAATGAGACCAAAACTGGCTTATCACATTTATTACTTTAAGAAAAGTTAAAACAAACATGTCTTCAGGCACTGGCATACATAAAACAGCATCTGCACAAGCAAAATAAAAAGAAGTAGTTGAATGGGCTATATTACATGCATCATTGCTAGCCCTACTAGCAAGCGAGAAATGCAACATGGAATGTTCAGGTGCACAGAACGACAGTTTATTAATATTCTGAGACTCACTAAACACTGAGACATAGACCATATAGAGGTAATGCATAAACATAATGCTAAGCTAAATGTACATTAATTTCCTGCTAGACTGAATTGCACTTTCCATGCACACTAACTACACTGAATGCATGAAAAGTTGCTAGCGGAGTTTACAGCTAGTCACGTTAGACTCAGTGTGTATGAACTCTACTCGTGGTCATAATGAAAACATTAATAAACGTTCTCTAAGTTGCTAGAATTGCACCCAAATCCTAACAATACATGGAAAGTAATATAATATAGGTGGTATATCAAAGTTTTCAACTTAAACAACATTTTACAGTTACAAAATGAAAACAAAGTGGGGAGTGCTTCATACAGTCAACCTACCCAATAGAGTGTCCCAGTGACGCCACTTCCATTTGCCTCCATGGGACCTATCTACCTACCTACCTATGACTTGTGCCTTGAATTACCCATATGATGTTTGTCAATTTTAAAGACAATTTTTCATGTAAAGACATTTGCAGTTTGTTTCATAACTATTGAATTACAACATTGTGAAAGATCGTAATTCCAACCCATCAGTCGCGCTAGTGACGTTAGCTCATTCACATTCACAGATTGTACAAGCATACCAGCAACAGGTCTTAATTGGGCTTTCCTTGCCGATGAAAATACCATGAGCCAGAGGATTAAACACATCAGGTAAGTTGTATTCGTCCATAGACTGTACATTAGATACTGTTAAGTGACATAGCAGGCAGCAAGATGTAACCGTTAACTAGCATAACAGCTAATCTTATCTTTTCATTACATTGGTGACGTAGCCTACATCGTTCGAGACGAGAGATGTAGTCCACTGAGCGGATTCGCACAAAACCAACATAACTTTTGAAGTCTATCGAACAACAGTACTTTCTTGACGTGAAAAATTATCTTTTAAATTCACACACATCATATGTGAAATTCGTGGCACAATTCAAACTGGACCAAAAAATAATTGTTATCTCTCCATTAACTCCAGTTAATATTTTTTTGAAAGATAGGTCCCTTGTAGCGGAAGTAAAACGGAAGTCACTGGGACACTCTATGCAAAGCATACCGCTTCTGATCGGCTATAGACCTCTCCAGAATAAGTCCCGCCTCCTAACTTCCGTATCCATCCAACTTCCTGGCGTCGATTGTCTATGGGAAATAACATGGCGTTTTGAAAGATCGTACCTGTCAAACTCTGTAGGTGACAAAGTAGAAAAAGCTGCTGGGCAGATTGGCCTACACACACTACACACGCCATCTAGTTTCCACTGGATTTTTTTATTTTCGGTGCCATTTAAGTAGTATAGTCTATAGTATACTACTTAAACGGCACCGACTTATTCTGGAGAGGTCTATGGCAACAATACAATCTCAATAAGGCTGCTTAATTACGGCGAAAATCACATACAAACACTAAACTACATTTCTAACTCTGTTACACCCCTCTCCTGAATTTCACCCAATTCACCAAGCAAATTCACCAAGCAGCAACCAAATAGTACTTCCAAAGGCAAAGAGTACACTACTTTCAAACACTAGCCAGAGGGTCACCAATTACAGGACAGCCAACCACAAAGTGGAAGAGGTGCACAAACTCTCACACAACCAACCACTGGCAGTAGGGTGCCTTATACACCCCACAAGACCATAAAGCCATAAACCATAAATTCCATAAATTCTCCACAAAGCTAATCAGAAAAGCTAGATAAATAATAAAATGTCATTAACTTTTATATTAGCATATAGTTTGTAAATAAACATTTAACATTTAAATGATGTAAGAAATAACTGTTAATTAGTGCCAAAAGACATTTAGTTTACAATATTAGTTAATAGATTTGTTAAAACATTAACATACAGATTTTATGCAAACAACTAATATTTAATTAATGATGAAAAAATTATAACTATTATAACAATCATTAACAAAGGGTTAAGTAATTACTAGTTTGCTATTTATTATGGCACCTTATTATGGAGTGTTACCCAATCTTACATATGGTTCCTTTAATATGAATGATGTCAGTAAAAAGCACAAAAAACAGAAAACAAACAGTTACAAAGAATCGCAAACACACGCGGCAGGCAGTTAGAGTTCGCTGATCATGTGACTCGCTCCTGCAATCGGGAATGCGCGCTGCGTGATAAAGGGAGATGGCGGCGAGTAACAATCTGTCTGTTGCAATTGATATCAATGATTAATATGAATGGCCTCAGGAAACAGCACACCAAACAGAAAGCAAACAGTTACAAACAGTTCACACACTTGACTTCATAAGAGTTTGCGTGCCCGCCTGCACTCGGGAATGCGCTGACCACCGGACAGCGTAGCGTAATATAACGGGAGACCGCGTGACAATGGCAGCCACGGCAACAAGCCGGATTCGAATCGGTGATGCTACTGACACAATTCCTCATGTGCTCGGCAGAGATGGTTCGGGTGTCTTCCTATAGATATGGCAGCCGTGGCCTACTGGTTAGCGCTTCGGACATGTAACTGGAGGGTTGCCGGTTCGAACCCCGACCAGTAGGCACGGCTGAAGTGCCCTTGAGCAAGGCACCTAACCCCTCACTGCTCCCCGAGCGCCGCTGTTGTTGCAGGCAACTCACTACGCCGGGATTAGTGTGTGCTTCACCTCACTGTGTGCTGAGTGTGTTTCACTAATTCACGGATTGGGATATATGCAGAGACCAAATTTCCCTTACGGTCTCAAAAGAGTATATATACTTATACTTATACAGCTATTAAGCTATTTCATTGCTCTGATTGGTTAGGCATTTTCCCACTATTGGTTGAAACACACCCCATAATCACGTCCCAATGGAGCAGTTCTGACTAGAATTGAGTATGACAATGTCAGGCTAGGAAATCTCCAGAATTCTTTTTTCTCCTACTCCACTGCACAATAGAGGCAGTAGAAGATAAAAAATACTTAAATACGAAATATCCACATAGTATAAGGATGATCAAGCATCAGGCACTTGCAGTGACAGGGCAGGGACTGAGCCTGTAATTCTGTATGCATGGTAAGGTGCTCTATGAGAGTGAGTGTCATGGTGATGGTGCAAATAGGTTCAACAGTGCAACAGTTGCATAAAATAGCATAAAATAAATATGGACATATAAGAGAATAATGTAGACAAAGTAATATCAAAACTATATAAAAACTATATCAGTGCAAGAATAGGTTGAAGTAATAGGGTTACAGCCATTGGTCAAGTATTAAGTATAAAGTATTAGGTATTATGTACGGCCACAATGTAGGCAGTGGGAGGGAGGGAGGGAGGGGGTGTGCATGTGTGCTAATATAGCATGTAAACAGTGTAGCAGTAAAACAGTAGGCTAGTGGACAGTCCGTACAAAAACATGGAGAAGGTGGAGAGGCAGACAGGCTATGCAGAGAAGTCTATCTCTCCTCTACCCTTAAGTGAAGCATTGAACGGTTCAATTCAATTCAATTCAAATTTACAAGCTGCTGGATGTATTAAGTGATGTTTTGTCATGTGGTGGGGTCTACTACTAGTAGCAGTTGAGCCACCCATAGTTGAGGAGGGTGCGCTGCACTCTCAAGTAGCGGTAGTTGTACTCCACTTGCCTCGCGCCGTTGGAGAAGTAAAGGTAACCTGGGAGAGAGAGATGTAATGCGTTTACTGCCCTGAGGGAGGCACTCATTGTTTCAATGGCGTATTTGAAATATTCCTTACCGTAATTCTCAAAAGCTGCGTCCACTTTGTTACCAATTCCAGGGAAGCCCACAGATAAAGCCCTTGGGTATCCTTTGTACATTTGTTCTCTTCTGGGATTATAGCTGCAATCATGTAGGACAGTTAGTGGTGTTATGATTTGTTCAGTAAATAGAGATACTTTTTATTTGGGAATAACATATGTCACATACCTCCAATACTGTGCTCCTTTATAAAAGAAAATGGTCTTTGTGAGGGGCTCGTACAGTGCAGCATCTATCTTGTCCACACTTGAGGCGAAGCCCAAGCTGCTTAATGTTTTTGGATAACCTGGCAAAATGGTTTTGTCTCGCGGGTTTATTTTCCAGAATTTGTTGCCTGTGAAGATGCCGTGTCAACAAACATTAGACTTTTAATCAACAATTATTCCTGATTTATCAGTGTATGTGGAGCCTGGATTCCCACCTTGGAAGAGGTATACTGCCTTCGAAGGAATTTCACAAGCTGCATCCACATAAGTGATCTGTGGCCATGTTGTTTGCACTTTGATTAAAGGAATTCCTCTGATCATTCTACTTCTTCTCCAATAATATCTGAAGAAATATTCAACTGTATACATTTAGTGTGCGCCACACACACACACACACACACAGACTAATTTAACCAATGTAACCATTTCTTGTCTCTCACCCATTCTTGAAAAAATAGAGATCGCCATTGATGGAGGTGGCAGCATCAAACACTAGACTGCGGCTGCACTGTTCATCTTTGGGGTTGGGCCCAGGAGCTGGAGCTGGGTCTGGCCTTGGGCCTGGTCTTGGGCCTGGTCTTGGCCTTGGCTTTGGTTTAGGAGGAGGGGGTGTAGGGTCTGGAGCGGTACCTTTCCGAGTACCTAGAAGTTTTGACAAAAGATGAGGCTCAAGTAATGCAATATGATTTATTAAATATGATTTAATGATGTGATATGATATGATTAAATATGTCAGTACCATACAAATTCTGAACTCCTAGCCGGTCATCGTCAGGCAGCTTGTATCCATTAGTGTTGACATATTGGTAGGTGGGGTACATGAGGGCACTTCTGTCCCTGGAGTGGTCCAGTCCCAGTGCATGACCAAACTCATGAGCTGCCACCAAAAGCAGGTTCACTCCTGAGAGGGCAGGGGTAGAGGGGAGCACAGAAAACAGTCAATCCCAGGGAGCTGTGGACCTTTCAAGGATTTCCAGTTATTCTTCATTTGCCATTGCTAAACAACCATAGCCAAGGAAGATGAGGATAAAACAATAACTTATAATAACAATAATAACAACAATAATAGAATAAGCAACAATAACTTGTTATAATGAGAGGCAGAGGATAAAGAACTCTTTTGTAGGGAAGCCATTTCCTGTAAGAGTGAAGGGCAGGTAAAACAGTGGGACAGAGGTAGTCACCTCGAGACGTCAGGGTCCAGTTCTCATCATCATCAAAATGGGTGTCGCCACCTTCACCCTGACCAGGAGAGCTGGCGTGAGCCAGGACACCTCCACTACCATCAAAAGGCCAAAAGTCCCCATGATCTACAATGCAGTGGAGGGCATATGGAGGACAGTCAACATGGCAGGTACTGTCACAGCCACAATACAGAGTTAGGAAATACAATTTTGACCCCAGACCATCTTAATTGTACTGGTATACAGTTGGAGAAATGATAAAGATCCTGTAGTATTTCACTAAGCACATTGTTGAGCTCAAGCGTGATGCCCTTATTTTAAGTACTCACATCTGCCTTTAAAGAGAATCATGATGTCAGCAGTGCCACTGGTGATCTGTTTGAAGTCCAGAGGAATGATATCACTGTACAGTTTGAAGGCCTGGCCAATGGTGTAGTCCACCTCTCTCTGACTCAGATCACGGGTGTAAATAGTTATCCTGTAATGCAGCCACATGCATTGCTTTGAGACCTCAGCTCACTTCTTATCAACAGGCATGTACATGCACACGGCTGGATGTATGTGAAATGCTAGCTGTCACAGTTCTATTGTATTATATGGCATGGGTGTCCTGTGAGCTTACGTCTACACAAAACCAACGAGTGTATTTTTCTTACCACTTTCAGACCTTACGATAGCATAAAGAAAAATGTGCAGTGTGAATACTGGTGCACACACAACTACCACAACTGTACCATAATGTTTGTGATCAACTTCTGTTTACCTGTAGGTAATTAGTTTCTTCTCCCACTTTGGGCGTCCAGCAAAGTGCCCGTATCTGCTGATATCAGAGACACCACATCTGGGCGCCTTCATCACCTCAATGGTGTTCTTATCCAGTGTGCCTGTCACTTCCAGGCCAAAGAAAGACTGCATCGCCTCCAGGTTGTCTTTGAAAGAAGCATTTTCTGTCACACTCCTCATGATAGTTCCATTTGAAGTCCCGACATCTGAGAAGAAGCGCTCCAGATAGTCCTGGCGAGTAGAGAACAAGTGAGAGCAATGTCTGTGTGAATGTATGTGAACAAAAAAGGTATACATTCATGTGCTACAGTATGTCATAACAAACTACAGCAGAGGACCTGAAATGTGCAAAAAAGTCTAAGACAGAAAAGGCAAGTGGAAAGCATTCATTAACAGAATAAGCTATGTTAGTCCCTGACCTATATCTGCATGCATAATTGATTAATGAATCTGGACACATGTTGCCCATACAGTATCATGAATGCTTGTTTCACCTCAGCCAAAGTTTGATCATCTTCAGATGCAGCTGTGTCTCCCATGGAGATGGAAACAGGGGCAGCCTCACTCCAGGCTGCACACACCAGCAGCAGTAGAGTAGTCACACACACCTCCATGCTTGCACACTGCATCCTCAATGTCCATCTCATCCTTATATAGAGCAGAGCAGAGCACATGGCCTGGGGTCCTTATGGAAAAGAACAAGAAAACAAAGATGACGAGAGATTGTACATTCCTCTCACTGTTGAAACAGGCCCTGACCTGATGGGGGAAGCTGACCTTTAAAAACATTCAGGGTGTGACAAAGATTTGTCCTTTTATCCTCTTTAAGTGTAATTAACCGAGTCAAATTTTTTGTCATTGTCAGCAGATGCATAGGCTACTCTTCTAAAGAAGTAATTCAGATATGTTTAAGAGAGAAGAAAGTTTGTTCATGACTGCATTCTAGATGTCCCTCCAGACAGTGCTTGAAAAGTGAAAGTGGAGAAAAAAAGGTGCTGGTACTCATCATTCCCATGTATAGCACGGTGTATTTTTTAGGGTGTATTTTTATTGAGACATTAAATAGGCAATTATATTCTTAATTGTACAGTGAATAAAAGATACTAAGAGATGTTGGTGATGAATCACAGTGTGCTTACTGCTGAGGCCTATTTAAAGACCTGCAAACTGAGAAGGGCTGAAAAAGGTTACATATTTGCAAAGTAAACCCCTGTAGGGGGATCTGGGAGCATTCCCCAGAAGAAAAATGTGGGATTTTAACGTGTAAATAAAGCATTCTGGTGTACTCCAAGAAGAAAATAAAGGGAACAAAATGCCCAAACCAGTGGTTGAAAACATTAAATTGCTATTTTCAATTCATAAGACAATATTGTATGTGAAATTAAACTATATTTCACTGTATTATCAATATCTGTAGTTTCATTGCTTCTAGGCATAATTCTAAATGCAAATGGCTTGCCATATCTGATGTTTAGCCATTAAACATTAAAACGGCTTGTCATGGATGCACACATTGCCAGGTCATGGAGCAACAGCAATCAAACATTCCTCTGCTTTCAAGTTTATCCGGTGTGTTCCCAAATGCTTCATTAAATGTGTTCCCCCTTAACAAGCAATAGTTTTTAAACATGTTACTTATGCTGGTGTTGAAGTGTTTTGATTAAAAGTTCTAGGCTGGTAGACATTTTAAGATGCACATAAGAGCATTACCTCCAGTCAGAGCAGCTCAATTAAGGATAACGTGCGGTGATGATTCTGTTACCTCGTGACGATAGAAAGCTGCACAAGTAGAGTACAGTTTGGGGTAATAGGTGAGTGTCACATAGCGCCACACTCCTGGGAAATGCAGTTTACTTAATTAGCTCCAGAGGGCACGCGGAGCCTGATTTGGAAATGACAGAAAAGATTACCGGCTACTTAGGAGAACTGCCAGTACGCAAGAAAAAGCGCAGGAACCAACACTTAAGAGTAAAATGTAGACGTGGTGGTAGTGTGTACTGGTGAGTATCGGCCCACATTGAGCACTGCCTCTAGCCAATAAGAGTGGGTGTATTCCCACACCATTTAGTCCATGTCCCGATTACATCACATAGGAAGGCTTTTAAGTCAATAAGACATGCTTTAACATGTTGTGTTCCTCTTGTGTTGTTATCTTGTTGTCATGGGGAGGTTTGCATGCCTCCAGGACTCTGAGGGCTATACCAGTGGGGTTTATACCCACAATACGTCCAACCAAGATGGGCAGGTTTCAGAGTATAGAGGCCAGATGAAAAGCAACACCTGCCCTTCAATGTTGGGGGTTGCGTGTGGGGCAAACACCAATATATCAGGCGAAGCTCACTCACAGGGATTGCAGTCGTCTTAGGGAAAATAATCAGAGAAAACCAGTCCTCTAGAGAGAAGGCTTGGCATTGGGCCCATGAGTCATCACTGTAAAAAGAAACCAGAAACAGAATGAGTGAAGGACATCAAAAGCATGGATGGCCAAAGTCAAAGACAACATTGTTACACACGGTAGAGAAAGAAATAGTGGATGACTGTTGACAATCAAGGACACTGCAGCCAACAGAACTGACAAGAGATGCCCCAGGCACCAGGAGGATAGATAGGTAGAAAAGTTATTTTTTGATGACAAGGCTAATGCAATGCAAAGCAAACAGTTTTTTCTCTTTTTCAAACTACAACACCAAATCAGAAAAAGTCGGGACATTGTGTAAAATGAAAAAAGAACAGAATGTGATCATTTGCATATGTTGTAAATCCATATTTAGCTGCAAAAAGGACATACATGTTAAATGTTGAAAATGACTAATTTGGCTATTTTTATGGAAAATATATACTACACATTTCAAAAAAAGTTGGGCCGGGGACAACAAAATGCTGGAAATTTGTGTAATTATAAAGACGGAACAAAATGAGGAATATTTCGCAACTAAGAAGGACAATGCACCATGATTGGGTATTAAAATAATAAAAATAAAGATGTGGAGGTACAGAAATGCCAGGTCTTATGTGGGCCTGACCTCATTTAAGATGGAATGAGGTAAAGTCCTGTGGTTAGACCAATCAAAATTTCTTTTTGGAAATTCTTTTGGAAATCATGGACTCCTCTGGGCTAAAGAGGAAAGGGACAATCCAATTATCAAATGTACCCAACTTGTTAAAGTGCTCAGTTTGAAAACTAGCATCTATGATTAGTGCTAAAGCCAATGGCATGGGCATACTGCACATCTGGCAAGGCACAATCAGTTCTGAATGATGTACTGTATTGAGCAACATATACTGCCATCCAGACTATATGTTCTTTCAGGGAATACATTGAATATTTCAGGAAAACAATGGAAAAAAAAATAATTCTGCACATAATTAAACAGTATGGCTCTAGAAGAAGAGTCCAGGTACTGAAATGGCCTGTCTGCAATCCATGATTATGAAGACCCCAGACTGTTGAACAGATGAAATCCTATATTGGGCAAGAATGGGTCAACATGTCTTTCTCAAAACTTTACCAACTGGTCCGTTCCTCAACCTCAATTCCTAAACATTTATAGAATGTTATTAAATGAAGAGGTGAAGCAGCACAATGGTAAACATCTGCAGTCTATCGCACCTGCTCTTATACCGGCAGTCACGCATGTGTGTAATACTTCACTCGGTTCTGGAATAGTTCCTTCTTCTTTCAAACAGGCAAGGGTTACACCCAGGGCCGGCGGAAGGCAATCCTGCGGATCCTGCGCCCTGGGCGAAATAGGAATATGTTGCCCCCCATATTCATAGACTGTGTGCCACTTTCGACTGTGTGCTACCTTCGCAGAAGCCCCTGGCTGCAGCGTGCAGATCAGGGCTGGTTTCAACGTTGCTACTTTCCAGTGCTACTGGATAGCAAGGGGAAAAAAAATAAAAAATGTTGCGGGACAATTGTACGGAGCCCCTAAGGGGAGCAAAATAAAATCTAAAGTTTAGTTTCATGTGCTCATGTGAAACTTTCATGTGCTCACGTAAAACTTTCGTGTGCGCACATGGAAGTTTCACGTGAGCACATGAAAGTTTCGCATGAGCACATGAAACTAAACTTTAGATTTTATTTTGCTCCCCTTAGGGGCTCCGTACAATTGTTGCTCATGTCCCCTTAGGGGCTCCGTACTACTCCGTACAATTGCGATTGCAAATAGGCTTTTCACGTAACATAAACATATTATTATGACCGCCGCGCAGCGAGGTTTAGTCAGATTTTTTTCTTCTTTTTTTCTTTTTCGCATGTCCAAATTTCCGTCAAGGATTCCCGGGACACTGAAAGACCGGGGTAGACGAAACTTGGTGGGCATGTAACCCCATATGGATAGCATGGAACCATCGTTTTTCGTTTTGATCTGTAGCCCCCCCGCTGGACTGCACCCCCCGAAAGGAGGGTAGGGCAGACACAGTTTTCTGTGAATATCTCGAGAACCGTAAGGTTTAGGAGGACCATTTTTTTTTGTATGTTGATCTCAAGGGGCCATGTCAACCCATTCCATAACTACTCATTTCATGTATAGCGCCACCTAGTTAAACACAAAAAAGTAAAAATGAGGTGTTGTAATCGCAGGTATCTGTGACCTAACATAGTCAAAACTGCACGAAATTGGAAGTGTAGGATCATTATGACACCCTCTGAATGCACGCCGAGTTTCGTGGAATTCCGTTAATGGAGGGCCACACAATAAATTAATTTATGTTACTATTGTGGGCTAGCGTGCAGTAGCCTGAAAGTTGTCGGTTCAATTCCCGGCTTCCACCGCTGTGCCCTTGAGCAAGGCACTTAACCCCAAGTTGCTCCGGGGACAATGTAATCCCTTGTAATATAGTTGACATATGTAAGTCGCTTTGGCTAAAAATGCGTCAGCCAAATGTAATGTAATGTAATGTAATGTAACTATACACCAACTGGCCTGTAGGTGGCCGGAGACAGTTTTCTGTGAATATCTCGAGAACCGTAGGGCCTAGGAGGTCCACCTTTTTTTTGTATGTTGGTCTTAAGGGGGCATGTCAACCCATCCCATTACCACTTATTTCATGTATAGCGCCACCTAAAATTAAAAAGCAAAAAATTAGGTGTTTTCATCACAATATCTCTGGCTGACATGGTCAAAACTGCACGAAATTGAAAGTGTAGGATCATTATGACACCCTCCGAATGCATGCCAAGTTTTGTGAACTTTCGTTCATGGGGGGCCTTACAATAAAATAATTTATGTGTACATTTAGTGACCGTACACCAACAAGGATTCCCGGGACACTGAAAGACCGGGGTACACGAAACTTGGTGGGCATGTAACCCCACATGGATAGCATTGAAACCAACCTTTTTTGTTTTGATCTGTAGCCCCCCCGCTGTACTGGACCCACCGAAAGGAGGGTAGGGCAGACACAGTTTTCTGTGAATATCTTGAGAACCGTAGGGCCTAGGATGACCAATTTTTTCCGTATGTTTGCCTCCAGGGGTCATGTTAACCCATTCCATGTGCACACATGTGCATAAACAGATACACACGCACACACATACATTCACAGTTATCAAACGTATGACACATACTCACACAGTAGACATATGTACGCATGCATGCACATGCACAAACACACAAGCACGCACACACACACACACACACACACATAAACATAAACATGTACATAAACATAAACATAAACATGTACACAATTCAAGAATTTCTCAGAATTATGAACAGGCAAGATGGGGGTGGGGTTGTATAAAATTAATTTTACATGTGAAATCTATGAACTAATCATGTTTTGGTACTTGTTGTCTAGCAGATACCAGTGAGAATTGAGTGTGGATAATGCAATTTAGTGAGACAGTTAGAATCATATAGGCCTTTCAGCGTGATATATTTTTTGTGGAAGAAATGTGCTGGACTGGGCGGCGGTCATATTTTGTACCGTTCTGCGGTACATCTAGTTATTACAGGCTATTATAACGTGACATTAGGAATGCACTTCGAGTGTCGCTTTCTCATATCACCCCGCGATAGGACCATCTTATTGCGTGGAAACAAGCTCATTGCTCCCCTGATTCGGTGACATTACATGGTGAGATTCAGATTTTACATTGTCATCCCTCTGCTACGTTCCACCGCTAGCAACCTGACGATTCAGGCTGAAGATCAGCACCCATACGCGGGAGAAAAGTTTTTCAACCTGTGCACTTTTCTGTATACTGCAGCACTATGCTTTGAACGTCTCATTCATGACTGTTATTTAACGATATCACTGAAAATGAATTACTTACTGCTCCCGCATTTAAACCGTCTATGTCATTATTTGACAATCAATGTGTTTTCAATGTTATAGCCTATAGCTCGCCAAGCTCTGCCGCCCCTGGTAGTTTGGCGCCCATGCCTTCCACCGGCCCTGGTTATGCCTTTGCTAAAGAAGAGTACACTTAATCCAACTGATGTGAAGAACTACAGACCTGTCTCACTTCTTCCTTTTTTGCCTAAGATTTTGGAGAAAGTGGTCTCTGGATTCTACTGAAACTGCTCTTCTGTCTGTCCTCTGCTCAGTCATCAGTATTAATTCTACTAGACTAATCTGCACTCTTTGATACATGACATTCTCCTTTCTACACTACTGGGAATTTCTGGGAAAGCTCTTGACTGGTTTGCATCTTAAAGGACATTCTTTCAGTGTGTCTTGGCAGGGACAGGAATCAAAGTCTCATGAACTCACCACAGGTGTGCCTCAGGGATCAGTATTAGGGCCCCTGCTTTTCTCTATTTACACCACTTCCTAGTAGTGTCATGGATTTGACTATCACTGCTATGCAGACGGTACGCAACTTTACCCATCTTTCCCACCTGAGGACTTCAGTCTGGATAGATCAGCAGCACCTTCAGCTTAATCTCTCAAAAACAGAGCTTTTGGTGTTTCCACAGCTATTCCCCAACAGATTAACATCCACCTTGACTCATTTTCATAGCCTGACGAGCAGTGGCAGTGCTCAGTCCGAGGGGCGGGATAATTGGTTGTCTTTCAAATTCCCTCTGCACACAATAGGACAGCGCTATGAGACCCATGCGTTTTCCCACCAGCGGAGCTAGTTGGCTAGTTCAAACTTTTGCCAACTTAAAAAAAGCTTAATTCATGTCACGCTGTTCGCCAACAGCAACATCCATCTTCTTTGTTTTCAAGTAGCAGGGAATTCAAGCCAAACCGTTTGCAACTCTGCCATCAATCATTATGTTAAGCCCGCCTAACGTCTCTATACATAATTTGATTGGCCTGATAGAAGTTTAATTTTTCCAGCTCACAAGCCAACGGAGAGTTGCTAGACTAGCCCTGGCTGCCGCTAGGGTGCGTCTAGATTTCTAGGCTGTCATCTTCACTGACCCCAACTAGATCAGCACGTAACTTAGGTGTCATAATTGACGACCGACTTAACTTTTCTGAGCATGTAGCCTCAATTGCAAAATCATGTCGCTTATATTTGTCCTTTACAACATTAGGAAGATCAGACCTTATCTGACACAAGATTCCACACAACTTCTCGTACAGGCAATGGTTATCTCCAAACTAGACTATCGTAATTCACTGTTAGCTGGCATGCCTGCTTGTGTAGTAAGATCGTCACAACTGATTCAGAATTCTGCATCACGCCTGGTCTGCAATAAGCCAAAGACGACACATGTAACTCCTAATCACTCTCTGTTGGCAGTGCCGCCGCTACCACCACGCGCATCACGCACTGTGCGTAGGGCACCAAGGGACAGAGGGGGCACCAAAATGTAGCCAATAAATAGCTTTACTGTAAACTGATTTTTAATCTTCTTAGATAATGTTTACAATGGTAATATAAACCAACAGCATGCTACATAACAACTAGAAATGTAATGCCAGAGGAATTACAATAGTGGATGGAAAGCTGCTGGCTTAATGTTGGTGGGGAGATTCCTGAAAAAAAAAAAAAACATTGAATCACTTAATCTTTCAGAGAGAATTTATATTAAACCTCAGTAAACCATATTAGCCTAATCTGGCAAAATATTGGGAAATTCATGTCCTGCTTTATCTACAGCCAGGATAAATTTGGCTAGGCCTAGGTATGTCTGGTTTGGGCTACACAAGCTTGCATAAATAACCATTGACAACTTGTTATCAGTTAAGCAAGTGCATTTATTCACTCTTCATCTAGAAATTCACTTGTGTTTTCATCCATTCAGTGTTGTGCTGCCATCCATTCAGGATAGCATCCATAGCAGTTGCAGTCAGCCTGATCCTCCAGTAGCGGGTGAAGCGGCCGAGTGAAGCGGCACCTAACAGAAATAGAAGGGGGGGGGGGAAGGAACCGTTGTTAAATAAATGTTAAACTGAACAACAAACTAACAGCTAAGCCTACAATCAAGTCATTTTACGCCACAACCTACCACTCATATAAACGTAGTTCAAAACAAAGGGACTGTTTGCCATAGGTCATTTCGCTCGTCAGGCCAGCTATCGGAAAGGCGGCTGACAATTTGAGTGTGAAGGCTTAGCACTGCACACAACCGCAAACCTAGAAACGTTACCGAGGTCTAGCTAACGTAATATAGCTTACCTACTGCATTCTCGGTAATCGCTTAAGTTATGAACTTACTCGACGTAATACCAATATTACCGAACTAGCTAGAGTTAAACTTAACGTCCTCTCTAGACGTAGCATCTACGAGTATGTTGCTAAGCTACAAGTTTGAAGCTAACGCCAGCTTGCTTGCTTACTTGATTAGCCGAGTCGTTTTAAACAGACTTCACACACTCCATTTGAATTAAAAACACAAATTAATTGTAACTTACATTGGGTGTGGTAGGAAAACGTCCGTTTCATCGTCGTTTGTTGGACGAACCAGACAACAAGAACGTAAACTTTCTTCAAGAGGATGGTGGAAAGCGTGAAGTGGCATATAGGAATCAATGACGCAAGGAGAACGCTACTGCGCATGCGCACAAAGTAATTACAGGATGTGTAGTTTTAGGGAGCGCCAGATTGTATGCATTAGAAGTGGAGACAGTTGGATTCACAGGTGACACCTGTGCCAGTGTTCTGATTACCCCGGGAACTACTCTGGGAGCTTAACGAGCGCAGCTGGCTTTAGGCCATTATGACATCACAGCCATTCAAGTCTATGGGGAAAAAATTAGCTTTTTAAAATTTTTAATCCCTTATTTCTCAAAAAGTATAAACCTTTTAAAAAATCTGAAATAATAACTCTCTTGCCGAACGGCTTCAGAATGGTTATTTCAACATGTCTGTACGTTAAGCGGTTAGAGTCGCATTCATTCTTGAAAAGGTAAAAAGAAAAGGTTATAAGAAGAAGCCAGGAGATTTCAAGATAGTGGATTCCATCCACAATAATGACTCAAGATCAAGTGAGAAGAACATTAGCCCCGCCGTGCAATGAGTTGCCCAGTGCTCTCAGTTCCTTTGATAGTTTTGGGGTCTTTCAAGAGTGGTCTAAAGGCATACTGTATCTGTTCAGCATGCATTTAGTTAATAAAGCCTTTCTCATGAGTTATGGTTTGTATATTATATTATAGTATATTATAGTATTTGTTTATTTTCATTGTTTATTTTCATTAGACTATTGATTGCATTGACATTATTGTTTATTATTGCTATTTCTAATATTCTATTCTATAGTCTTACCAACTTTTAAAAACTGTTCATTGTTAATTTAACTACAACATTTGATATGTTGTCTATGTCCTTTTTTCTGCAGCTAAATGTGGGTTTACAAGATTTGTAGATGATCACATTCTGTTTTTATTTGCATTTTACAGTCCCAACTTTTTTTCTGATTTGTGGTTGTACCTGACTGCTGATGGTAATTTTGATACCACAGATGAATAGAGACCCAGTCAGACCAATAGTATAAAAAATCAGGAACAGAGTTTTATTTGCAATGATGCACATCGAGGGAGAGACAGCATGACTTCACCTAAAGATCCATCAGCTGCTCTAACTAGACAAGGAGTTAGGGTTAGTAGAGTTAGTATCCTTCCAGGCTGACGGGAGATGGCGTTGGTCATCCCATCTCACGTGGACTACACTGACTCAGACTCTGATTAGTGGCAACCTGGCAATCCATTGGGGCAGTTGTGGCCTACTGGTTAGGGCTTCGGACTTGTAACCGGAGGGTTGCCGGTTCGAACCCCGACCAGTAGGAACGGCTGAAGTGCCCTTGAGCAAGGCACCTAACCCCTCATTGCTCCCTGAGCTGCTGTTGTTGCAGGCAGCTCACTGCGTCGGGATTAGTGTGTGCTTCACCTCACTGTGTGTTCACTGTGTGCTGAGTGTGTTTCACTAATTCACGGATTGGGATAAATGCAGAGACCAAGAGTATATACTTATACAATCCGGAGCAAATAGCTACTGACGCAGCCATGCAGAACAGTGAAACACTGCAGTCATAATATTCTCGCTTATCTCTAAATACAGTCACACACAGATATACACAGGGACAGTACAGATATCATACAGTCATTACATAGAATCTTACTTTTAAAGTCAAAGTGACCCACTAATGAGAAATGCTGAACATTAAACCACATATTGGAATATTGGACATAATGCAGAACATTAAACCACATATTGAAATATTGGACATAATGTTCTGTTCCACTTTCTCTCACTGCCAATCCCAGTTTTATGACATTTCACACTGATTGAGCATTGAAAAACAAAGTAATTGGCTAACTGGGGCAACTTGGGGATTTTGGGGGTAACCGCTGATCTCTCTGTATAGGCTACTGAGCAGCTATTGTGTCTAAAGTGACATGTTGTTTGGAGATCAGCAGTTATTCCTGAAGGAACCTTGCTTTATAGAATACCCCTCATGAAAGAACTTTTGTTCAAGACAAATCATGGTGGCTAATGATAATGAGCAAATAGGCACAGAGATCAGCAGCACACACCCACACATAAAATAATTGAATAACATATCCAGATGAGACGTAACTCTATGTCTTTTTGTCTGTGCCAACAGTTCTTGCTGTGATATATTGCTTGGATGTCCTGCTTTGACTTGCTTCCCTGTTTGCGTAGCATTGGCTCTAGGGCTAGCCTGTCACCAGTCCAGATTTCTGTCTCTGCAGTGTGGTGAGCTGGATGCTTATCAGCCAGTCATGTTTGATCCAGGCAATCAGAAGCATTTACATTCCAAAATGAGAGATGTCATAAATCATAAATCAATCAGTGTGTGAGAGACGCATGCCTAACCAGGCAGGCATAACAATTGAGCAACAGAGATCTTTTTTTCCTTTGTCTTTTTTTGCTGGTCTTTATTTGAAAGTATTTTTCAACATATATGACACATATTGATGTGTACCAGAAATATATATGGTTATGTTTATGTTTAGCAGATGTTTTTATACTAAGGCGACATACAATGACATAAATAAATATTTAAATTTACATTAGAATTAAGAATCATATAACCTAAAAATTAAAAATACCAATATTCATAATAGACTAATAGAAATGTTACAGAATAAGAACATATACAAACTATGACACTATGTAAGAATGAATGAGTTAAATTCAGTGGAATAGTCTTATGTTATATTTAACATATTTAAATATGGTTTACATACAAACAATACAGATTATTTGGTAACACTTTACGGTAAGGGTACATGAATAATCATAAATTCACCCATTAATTAATTCATGATTTATGTATTACTTCATTCCTTAATATCTTATTCATCAGGAATTGAGTTCATAGTCGATTGAATCCATCATTTATAATGATGCACCCACCGTACCTAATGCTTTAGTTGATGTGTGGTTCATGCATTAGGTCACGAATGATAGACTATGAACTCATGTCAATTCCCCAATAATTCATGAGATATTAAGGAATGAAGTAATGCCTAATGCATGAATTCATGATAATTCATGTGTCCTTACCGTTAAAGTATTACCGATTATTCGTTCAATCAAAAGTAGGTAAGCTAGATAAATAAATAATCAGTAACCACTTCTGGCAACAAAAATAAATAGTGATTTTTCTATCTGGATACGTTCAGCAGCCAAGCCATACATTTGCTTTGATAGTGTAAATAACTCTTCCCTCTATATAATCAAAATGATATGCCTTTGGCCCAGAGAAAAAAGTAATGCTTCCCTCTGAAAAACAAAACAATGCAACATAATATAGTTAGCATACAGTCAATACACAGTCAAGAAGCCCTTGATACTAAAAGCCCTGCTGTACATATTTAAATATATGAGGATGTAAATAGTGTATTGAGTGTATTTGGATAGACC
This sequence comes from Alosa sapidissima, assembly GCF_018492685.1. NCBI lineage: Eukaryota > Metazoa > Chordata > Actinopteri > Clupeiformes > Clupeidae > Alosa > Alosa sapidissima. The sequence goes on from NC_055971.1 coordinate 3,479,133, forward strand.
TACAGTACTGTAAAGTGGGAAAGAGTCTTACCTCTGAATTGAATGGCTGCATCTACTTTATCCCCAATACCTGGCCAACCATGCTGTATTTTTCGGGGAAATCCAGAATCCATTGTACCCCGAGCTTCATCATATCTGTTAAACAAAACAGACATGGAACTTCAGCAGCAGAAGCTTGTAGCCCTCACTAGATGGCAGACTTCAACAGCGGAAGCTTGTAGCCCTCACTAGATGGCAGACTTCAGCAGCAAAAGCTTGTAGCCCTCACCAGATGGCAGACTTCAGCAGCAAAAGCTTGTAGCCCTTACTAGATGGCAGACTTCAGCAGTAGAAGCTTGTACATGTAGCCCTCACTAGATGGCAGACTTCAGCAGTAGAAGCTTGTAGCCCTCACTAGATGGCAGACTTCAGCAGTAGAAGCTTGTACATGTAGCCCTCACTAGATGGCAGACTTCAGCAGTAGAAGCTTGTACATGTAGCCCTCACTAGATGGCAGACTTCAGCAGTAGAAGCTTGTAGCCCTTACTAGATGGCAGACTTCAGCAGTAGAAGCTTGTACATGTAGCCCTCACTAGATGGCAGACTTCAGCAGTAGAAGCTTGTAGCCCTCACTAGATGGCAGACTTCAGCAGTAGAAGCTTGTACATGTAGCCCTCACTAGATGGCAGACTTCAGCAGTAGAAGCTTGTAGCCCTCACTAGATGGCAGACTTCCGCAGCAGAAGCTTGAAGTAGTAAAACCACAGCCCAACAAAACAATAGTGCTGCATTCATCTTCTCTTTTTCATCCATATTTAAAATGTTCTATCATGTATTACTAGATAGGAAATGGAAATAGTTACCTATACTCACCTGTAATAAACAGTTCCTGTAAAAAAATATGTTTTCCTGTATTCTGTCAAATGAACAGCAGCATCTATTTTCTTCACTGTTGTAGGGAATCCATAATCATAGATTGAGCTGCCATGACTTTTCCTCTTCAGCTTCTGAACCATCCAGTATTTAAGACCTGAAACATGATGGCAGGTTAAGTCAGTAAAGAACACACACACACACACACACACACACACACTACTTAACCACCAACTTCCTTGTTGGTGGGTTCTTATCGACTCTAAAGTCATAAAACAGTTCTCTGGATCATGTACTGTATATGGATGGAGTAGGAATAGAGTCTGTCAAACCACTTCACCTGTGAAGACGATGGTGCCACCAGTTTGTGGGATGTTATAAGCAGCGTCCACAGAGGATGGCACACTGGGGAGGAATGTTCTGATGAAGCCCTCTCTAACTCTGCTCCAGTGCCTCATCCACCTTGTCCTCAGCCACATGTAACTAGTACCAACATTTGAGTATAGACATTTTAAGCATGACTGTTATTTGTTTTCCAGTTTCATTTTCAATAAGTCAAACCATGAAGATTTATGAACCTGCCCTTGAAGAAAAGAATGTCATTCCCAAGCATAGCCACGGCATCAAAAGAAGAATTGGGATGGCACTTTTTAGGGATGGTTGGTGTTACCGGTTTCTTGATGCGTTTTCCTATGGCCCATAACAGAGGTAAGTATTGTTTTAGGCAAAATTATAGCACAACCATTTGTGTTTATTGCCCCCATTGTCAGGCTTATGCTCACCATAGAGTATCTGAATTGCCAGTGTGTCATCTCTTGGCAGTCTGGGGCTGACTAAAGAAAGCTTTTTATATTTAGGATGCATGAGGGCAGAGGGGTCTCTCGAGTGTGACAGGCCGAGTGAGTGACCAAGCTCATGGGCAGCCACAGTAACCAGATTGAAGCCTGTGACAGGGAGAGGGACCTGTTAGAGGGTTTTACGTCAAAACTCACAGCTCTGCTACTGTTAAACACAATATTTATTGACCTGGTTTACTGTGATCCACAGTCCAAATTTCATCATCATCAAAGTGGACATCTCCACCCATGTCGTCTCCAGGCTCAAAGGCATGAGCCAGCACACCCTTAGGGCCATCGAAGGGGAAGAAGTCTCCATGAACTGCAAGACGAGGGAGAACAGTGTCATCAAGACGCTGCAATACTGACAACAACCCAAAAGGGGAGTGAGGCTCACAGTACAGAGAACCGTCAGGTAATGATCAATGTGTGGATTCAGTTAACGCAAACCTGCCTTTGGATGCAAAAGAGATGACTATGTCTGCTTTGTCCTGGTCCACTTTGATGAAGTTCAGGTCTGCTGCATCACTCCATATTTTCAAGGCCACATGTACTGAGTGCTCCACTTCTTCCTTACGTAGATTGGTGGTGTATTTTGCAATCCTGTGGAAATGGGGAGTTCAGTAAAACATGCAGGGACCTGACTTATGAACAGACTTTGTAAATCAACTTACCAGTCTCCATAACTCCAGACGTTTACAACACAGGCTTGAACAACAAATGAAAGGCATGGTGAAAATGTATGTCAGGAATTGTACAGGGTTATATTAGTTTACTCTTGAGAGTGTAATGAAGGATGTTCCAAAAAAAGAAACCTTTTGTCAAGTAGTCACTAAAAGTTATGGAATTTAATTCCCAGCAATGTGTCAAACATGGAACAGGAAATGATTAAGTGCTCAAGATCCCTCAAGGTCAAAGGTTGAGATTGCATGGAGTCATATGTGAAATACTGCTCAAAAATACTGTGTCTGTGTTGTATCTCATGAGCGCATTGAAGGATCATTATCAAACCTGGCAGTTTATCACAGATCTAATCTCACATAATTTAACATATTCACACAAATATGGCAACAAGCTATTATTGATCACTGTACATGGTAATCAAAAAGCTATTTCTACACTTTTGTACACTTTTTACAAAGAATATTGTCCTGTTTTGTGGTAGCATATGTATGTCATATTGTTTAGTATACTGTATATACTGTATGTGTCTGTTTACTCTTGCTGATGCCTCTTGGCCAGGTCATCATGGAAAATGAGAACTTGTGTTAAATTGGTTTGACTTTATAAATAAATCTACAGATTAGGTACTCAAAATCAGTGAGTGAAATGTCAAGTTATAGCACTACGGCTAGTGGAGGCAAACCAGTCATGTTTGATTTCATTCATTATTAACCTCACACTATGAATTTGTCTCCAGTGAGCCAAACACTTTCATTAGAATTTAAATATATAATGCAAATGAACAGTGCTTGCTCAATTTGTGTTCAGTATAATGTTGCCAGACCACAAAGTACTCAGTGAATTTAGTGAAGGATAAAGCTGTTTAATGTTTGGCATAAAATGGTGAGACTCACTTGTATGTGACTGTATGATTCCTCCACTTAGGTCGACCAGGATAAAAGCTGAAGTTCTCCACGTCAGGGACCCCACACCGAGGTTCTTTCATTACCAGGAGGGTCTCTGGGGTGAGGTGCCCAGTCTCCTTCAGACCAAAAAAATTCTGCATCTTCCTTAAATTCACGTCTAGGCTGCTCAAGCCTCTTGGGCTTCGAGGTTTCCCACTCAGTGGCATCTGATAGAATTTCCTCAAGTAGACCTGTTTTACACACCTTCAATATTTGCATTGTGTCTTGGAGAAAACGTTTACAGTAAGTCCAGTGAACTACTGAACTTATGTTTATATGCATATTTGGGCGCATGCTCTATGAGTTGACTGACGATATTTAGTGGTTCAGTGCTTTGATTTGTGTATTTCAATGTTGGGTTCTAACATTTACAAATTATGCAAATCACAAATCTTAAAAATTGCTTCGTATGGCAGACATGCATTCAAAAACCACATTCATAAAACTCACTCAGAGATAGGTAACTGAAATTCATTAATTTCTCAATGACTAATAAAACATGCCTGATTCACACAAGTTAACAAATGGCGTAAGGACAGGATACGTAAGGACAGGACACAACAGACACACAGACCTCAGCATAGTGCACGTCTTCTGGCTCATGAATCACGGGTGAAGTCCATATGATGCTCACACTCAGAGCAAAGCTCAACATGTGGATCCATTGGCCTCTCCATGCCATTGCTGTGTGCCACAGCTGTCTCAGTCCAGGGATTTATAGGTAAACAGTGCATCACATGACATCTAGAAGCTCACAAATACTGTGTGCACTAACCCACCTGAAGCAATTGTGACATCTCCTGTGGTAAGGCTAATATTGCCACAGGCATTCAAGTCATGTCTTGTTCACCCCATATTTGCATATATTACATACTTCTAACCCTGTTCAAATGATATGTCTAATGATGGAGCCATGGTGGTTTGAGGCATTTTTTGCCATTGAACACCTTTTCAGTGTCTTCTCTCTAGATATCTGAGGCCAGAGGAGATAATTAGCAAAAGCCACTCTCTGACCTCAGCCTCTCTGTAGTGTCAGCAAGATAATTAGGTTGTAAATTGGTATACAGGAAATGAAAACTCCACAGAGGGGCATAGAAGCAAGGGGTGTCCCATGTCCCATTTCAATGTGTTGAAGTGTCCCATTTATTGTGTTGAAAGTGGATAAACAAAAACTGAAAACCGTTATAGATTATCATCTGCAAAAATTTGATTAGATTACGATTCACCAGGTAACGATTCAATTCAATTCGATTCTACGATGCATTGCGATGCATCAAAATTCTACTGCACACAACAAGGCAAATTTTTCATTAGTCATGAGGTAATACAAGCAGTCACATATTGAACAACAGATTTTATTGGCTGCTATGTGTGTATTATCACTCTCCTGTATCTTTGACATAAATGTCATTAAATAAAATAAAATTGAATGGTACAGGGTATTGGATATGGCATTTTCAAACCTGAAAAAGAAAACATAAATCACTGCTTTCAGTGCTTTGAATGAGAAATGTTTCCCTTCTCTCTGCTTTAGAACCATTTGAAATTAAATAGAGCAATAACAGCCAACTTTTTCCAGCAGTGACCATAAGTGTTATTTTGCACACAATAAAATAGCAGCTCTAAGACAGGGCAGTTCCTGAACTCCTGTGCAAACATCCGGAAATGCCCCCAGAAGTAATTGAAACTTCACAACTTTATTGTCCACTCAAAGCCAGAAAATAAATAGTGACATAATCGATTATGGCATGTTGCCGCATCGATGCTGAATCGTACATGACCCGCATTGCAATGCATCGCCGAATCGATTATTGTTGACACCACTAGTATTCTTCAAATGTTGTGTAGGCTAAATACATGTACAGAGGCACAATTTCAGTTTGACATTATAAAACAGAGAGGCTAAAATGTCTGTATAATTTAAAGGAATGTGACATACAGTACAGGCCAACAGTATTGCAGTTGTAAGGATAAACATCTTTATTTTTCCATGCACCCAAGCCAAGAATTTGCCTTATCAACTCCAGTGATCTGTTTTGTTGAGTAATTGTACTTGTATACTTCTGCATCAGAGAAAAAGTGGATGAGACCTACAAAAAATAGTGTGGGCTGTTTAGTCCTAAGCGGCTGTATTTGTTTTGCATTGCTGACACAAATTGAAATGTCAACAACAATTCTGTAAAAACCAACAGTGAAGTCAGTCCAAACCACCCCATGGTTACTCACCGTCTTTATAAACCGCAGCATTCACAGACATATTAATTCCAGGGAAATCATCTTTGATTGGTCTAGGGAACAGTTTCTCCATGGTTTTACGATTCTCATTATACCTACAGTAAAAGGTGTTACAGTTATCATTTAGAATGTCAAACAGTTACACTTCTTCCTATGTGTAATATTGCACAATGTCTAAATTGTATTGTTTATCTTACTTCCAGTATTTATCCTGAGTAAAGAAAAGGGTACGTCCAGTGTTCGTGATGTGAACTGCAGCATCTATTTGTTTCACCCATGATGGAAATCCATAGGCTCTGATATGTTTTGTCCGTCCCTTTATTAGTGACCCCCTCATGGTCCAGTAACGGGTTCCTTGGCAAATTAAAACACATGTTGATTTTAAATCATTTGGATAGATGGATAGATAGATAGATAGATAGATAGACAAATAGATAGATAGATAGATAGATAGATACGATAGTTAGATAGAGATAGATAGTTATATAGATACATACATACATACATACATACATACTTTATTGATCCCTAAGGGGAAATTCTGGATAACTCATCCAGAAAGGGTGTCACAAGTGTAACAAGTTAAATGAAAGGGCTGCCTGTGCCTAGGACCTGTAGAAATCAAATTAGTCAACTCTTGATAGTGGGGTGTGTACCATTGAAAAGGTAGGCAGTTGATCTTTGTGGAACAGAGTAGGCAGCATTGATGTTCTTGTCAATTTTAGGCATGAAGTTGTGAATGGGTCCCTCTTTGATGTCATATTGCTCATCATGCTTGATCCACAAATACCTTTATTCAGCAAAAAAACAGAAACGTGTTGTGTGATTATTACCCACACAAGTATAAACGACATGTAGGCTTTCAGTGCTTTATTATATATATATATATATATATATATATATATATATATATATATATATAATATATATATATATATTCAGCATCAGAGACCAGTGTGAATAGAGCCATAGTCTCCCATCTCACCTGTCTTTGAAGAAGAAGAGCGCCTCCATGATATCTGTCACAGCATCAAAAGACAGGTTTGGGTCACACGTCTCCTGTAGAGCCAGAGGTAGACGAGAGCCTGGGTAGAAAAGTCTGAATCGGGGAGGCCAAACAAACCTGGACGGGGGCTGCGGCCTCTGTCTCTGCGATGCTACAATGAATAGGGCTTTACTCTTCATATTTACATGTACATGTATTCATTCCATTACAACAAACTTACGTAAATACATTCACTTAGCAGAACAAGTTGAGTAAAGACTAAGTTTGCAAATATAAACACTTGTCACTTTGTGAAAGCAAGTTAACTGATAACACTGTACGGTAAGGACACATGAATTATCATGAATTCATGCATGAATTAATTCAAAATGTATGCATTACTTAATTTGTTTATATATTATGATTAATCAGGAATTGACATTTAGTTCATAGTCTCTCATTCATGACCTCATGCATGAACAAACCATCAACTAAAGCCTTAGGTGGGTACATCATGATGATTTATGATTTCTTAAGCATGATCATTACATGAATTTAAGGTTAATTGCTCAGTTCATCATGTCTGTGGCCCCTCAACTAAAGTGAATAATGACATGTGTTTAGAGAACTGAAGTTATGTTCAGAATTTGAGCAGTGATGACCACAATTTTGTCAGAAACAGAAATAATCAGGATCATGCTTAATAAATCATAAATCATAATGATGTGCTTACCGTACCTAATGCTTTAGTTGATGTGTTGTTCATGTATGAGGTCACAAATGACAGACTGAATTCATGTCAATACCTGATGATTCATGAGATGTTAAGGAATGAGATAATACATAAACCATGAATTATTCATGCATGAATTCATGATAATTCATGTACCCTTACCGTAAGTGTTCCCAGTTAACCCTGCTCCCTCTCTCTCATCATACAGTATGCTCCCTGGGAAAGAAGGTCATTGGGGTAGGGTTGTTGCTGTTTACCTACCATAAAGTGCATTAAGGTTAATAATGTCTTCACTGGAGAGCAAGACTTTCTGGGCCTGGGACCTGTAGACTGGGTACATCAGAGACTTGGGGTCTCTTGAGTGCCTTAAACCCAAGGCATGCCCAAACTCATGTGCTGCCACTAAAAACAAGTTGAAACCTACACAGGAAAACAAATACACAAATATGAACAAAACAAGGCATGGCAATCTGAAAACCACACATGCAAAATACCTTAGTGAATTGCCACAGTGGTTGAGGTTTGAAACAGACAGTACAAGACATAACAAAGAATCTGTACACCACATGACCTACACCTCTCAATGTGACTGAAATATAATATACAAAATCATATCTGAAATCCATCCAAGGATACGTATCTGGAGTGTAGGTTAATTTTGTTGTGGTCACCTTTCGATCCTGCTGACCAGTATTCATCATCGTCAAAGTGAATGTCTCCACCTAGGCCCTCACCAGGTCCGAAGGCATGAGCCAGTGTGCCTCCTGGGCCGTCAAATGGGAAGGAATCCCCATGTCCTGCACACACACACACACACACACACACACACACACACACACACAAACACACACACACACACACAAACACACACACAGCACATGGGATATCTGTCTTTTTATGAGGACCTTGGGCAGTTGCCTGACGTGAAACGTTACCTCCATAGGTGAAATCCACCATGATGTCAGCCTTGTCAGAGTATGACCTGACAAACGTCAGCAGACTAGCCCTGCCCCACACTGCCACAGCAGAGCTGATCAGAGAGTCCACAACATGAGCGGGCATATCGCTAGTGTACCTGCCAATACTGACCAACAAACATACAACACTTTAGATTAACTGTTTCGTCTTTCAAGTAATTCTGTTAACGTAGCATGTACAGTAATGTTTTTTTGGATGTGTACTCAGAGGAAGAGAGTCCCCTAAAGTGAGCACTCCGAACTGACATCAAATATAACTCTGATTGCAAGTACCCAAAAGTGACTTTGTTTTTCTTCCAGCGTGAGAGTGTTCCATGGCTGTAGTCCTCCACATCTGACACCCCACAGCGGGGAGTCCGCATCACCTCCAGCGTTTGGGAGTCCGGGCTGCCTGTGACGCTGAGCCCAAAGAAGCTCTGCATGTCTGCCAGCTTGGAGGAGAAAGAGGGATTGCTGCGCTTTGTGCGAGTGAGTGGCTCCCTCTCAAAGTTGTAAAAGCGCTGCAGATATTCCTGAAAGTGCATGGAAAAGAAATGGAATCAGCTTAGTGGGAACACTTGACTTGGATAGTCCACCCACAGTGACTTAACAGTTCATCTGTTAACATTCAAGGTCAGTATGTAAAATTGTTGTTGAATAATTACTGAACATCACCTTAACTAAATCCAACCCTAACCTGAACCTTAACCATGAATTGTAGTTGACAGAGTGTCAACAGATTGTTAATACAAATGAACTATACTAACCAATGGACTAAATCCCTTCCAAAGCTGAACATTTAGAGATTGGGTATAGCACATAATTTATGCTACTTTGTATTTATTTGCCCTTTCTGAGATGTTCTGTTTTCAAGCATGATCTAAGAGCAATAATCCCAATATTAGTTGAGTAACAATAAGGCATAATTATCAAAATGTCAAAATATACATGCAGCATGCCACTCATTATTCACCTATTATAGAAATAGGATAATAATTTCTATTATTCATTCATTAGTTATTATATGATAACCCATAGACACTTCCAGAGCAGAGATTGGTGATGTAACCCTAGACATGTGGTCAAAGTGAAACAAAGTGGCATTTTACACAGCTGCCACAACCATACGTGACAACATAGAAAATGAAGAGAAAACCAAAAATACTTTAATAAAAAGTGCAGAATTGGATGGAAGAAGCTTGCAAAGATGTGACATTATAGTTTGACATCCTCAACATTATTATAACTTTTGTATTCATTCTCACTCTTCACTTAGAATGAAATGGATAATTGAGCATTTCTGTGTGATCATCCTACATGCTAAATGTTACTTTGCCTTTAAAACAAACCTCTATATGATCTTTAATCTCCTGCATTGAATAATGTTAAATATGCTGACTTACTGTTGCCAGGGTCAGGTCATTCTCGTCAGGATGCATGGAAGCCTCTTCTCTGGGCACTGATGCACTGAAACACACACCACAGAACACTAACGCCCACGGCCAAGGAAACACCAACTGCATCTCTGAACTATAGAATAAAGGACTGAACTTCTCTATCTTAAGAACTTGGAGTGGAACGCCATTCTAGATGGGTATGGCCTTAGACATGTTATTATGTCTCGCAAGACGCCAAACCAGCAAAACCTCAATCAGCAGCATGGTATTAGGGAGGGGTTTGGGCAGCTCACACAAAGAAATATGTTTATGGGGATTGAAAAATGATTCTGAACCTAACTCATTTTCTAATGCAAAAACACCATATCTTTCTCCTCTCATCTGGACAAAATCAGAGTGAAACTAATTGAGGTGGGCACTCTGAAGGGTGGTCGAGTCAAGGTCTCTTAAAGTGCAATCTCGGTACCATAAGTACTACTTGAGTAAAACTGGCCCAGTGTTGCTTAAATGCACTGGGCCTGTACTGATCTACACATTGCAACACCCTATTTTAACCTGCATGTCATGCCATTTCTCAGGATTGCTAGTGGCAAACCCAGATTAAAATAACTCCGCCAACGCACGCAAGAGATGCTGTAAAAATAGAAAGAAACAAAAATATTTTTTGTGCTGTTTTTTTCATCTCCCTCTAGTTGTACCGAGCTTGTAATAACAGTCTCACAATTGTAATCTTACTCAAGCCAATTACAAGCAGCTTTCTTTAAAAATTCTTTTAAGTTCTTTACCATTTTATTTTTGTCACATTTGAGCATTGGAACAATAGTGTTTCCCATTCAAAAGCTGAAAGATATCATTTTTTTTCAGTGCCATGAATATCGCTTTATTCCAGTGGATGATCCTGAAAAGAATGTAATTGTGTGGCTGTCTGCGAGGCTTGAAACCAGATTGAATCTGGCAGGACCCCCTCCCTGCTGTGGCACGGGCAGCAAGCCAGTGGGCATACTCCTGCTGTAATTAGGCACGATTGGGAGCACTATGAATGTGTGCTGTCAGCACAGATCCACAAGCAGACAGCCTCTCAGGGCTTTTCTGTACACAGGGACAAGCCTTTTAGCTCCTTGGCATCCCTCTGGTTGGGCTTTTTTTTTGTCAACTTTTCATGTGGTTCTGTCCGTTACAAGGCACAATTTCATGTTTTGCTTTGCTGTAAAGCACATTTCCCTATTGTCCATTGGGAGACTTCATAAGGTTGTTAAACTTAACACTTGTGGCGATAGCAGGAAGAACAAGTCTTCTGTATGCAGCAGTTCTACACCAAAGAGATTGTTGTTGTAACATGGGAAGTGTGAATTAAACATACCCTTATCTGTCTGCTTAAAGACACCATGGTGTTCGTTACACTTTCAGGATCTTTGCCAAACAAAATGGGGAATTCAAAGGATTTTAATGCGAGGATTTTAATTAAAAAAAACCTCAAGTAGTTCTTCCATCAAGTTCTTTTATCCAGTGGGATATCAAATATGTGTGGAAAACAAACACAAGTGACTGACCTTAAGTAATTTCAAATGGTTCAAAAACACAAGCAGAGTAGGCTTACATCTGACACAGTTGTCAACCCTCTAAGTGTAATGAAACAATATCTACTGTAAGTGTACCCTAACAGGCCACATGTAATGTGATATGGATGACAATGTTTTGATCATTCAAAAAAGAATTGTGAATAAAATGTATTCATTCATGACAGAGAATCCAACATTAAATGACTTTGCTGTGAAAAACGATGTAAGTCCTCCTTCCAATAACTGGTGTGATAATCATGTTTTTAATAAACCATGCTTCTAAACATCTCTTGGTTCCCTCCTGCTCTCCCCTTGGTTGCTCAAAAATTGTTGAAATCTATATGTTTGCTTTTGCATACATGTTCATTTCACAAAAATATGTGTTTTAAAGCCACACCCATCACAAACTTGTGTGCACTACACCCAAATGTACGTCTGCATTTGCATTGCACAGAATACGTCTGCCATTATAATATTACACACTGCTTTCCAGTTTTAGTGTGCCAGTGTATGTGTGTGTGTGTGTGTGTGTGTGTGTGTGTGTGTGTGTGTGTGTGTGTGTGTGTGTGTATGTGTTAACCAGTGTGTGTGTGTGTGTGTGTATGTGTACAATCTTCTGTACAGTGTTTCACTAAGACAAGTCTGCAACAACAAAGTATACTTTAGCAACTCCCAAATATTCATTTGTATCTGAATTGCACAAAAACACTTGAGCTATAAGCCACTTGAGCCATTATTACAAATCACTGTACTACAGTATACTTCTAGATTTCTACAGTGTGTGAGTTTGTGTGTGTGTGTGCGTGTGCGCGCGCGCATGTGCATGCACATGCACATGCACACGTGTTTGTGTGTGTGTGAGAGAGAGAGCCTGTGTGTATACCAGTGTGTATGAGTGTGTAATATCTGTAAACACTTGTGCGTTTGCCTTTTGTGAGTGGCTGTGTGTGAATGTGTGTACGTGTGTTTGTGTCTTTACTAATTTGTGTGCACTGCCAGTTGGTCAGTTATGCTGAACCTCAAAGACGGCTGGCTGGCTCAGTAGTCGCCTGCATGGGAATGATGCCTTGTCCCAGAGGCCCTGCGAAGCTGACACAGCAAGGAGACCTCAGGCAGTAGCTGGACACACAGCTGGCCTTCTCCAGATAGCAAGAGAGGGCTTCTGTAGACTGGGCAAAAGATGAGATGGCTTAAAGCATCCTACCTGTCTTTTGCTTATTTATGGCTTGGTGATGGCCGTGTAGCACCGGTTAGCTGTCCTGTTAGTTCCATGTTTGAATGAGTGATTGATGTCTGATCCAGTGTGAGTGTGACACAAACGGTGTTATTTAGTGTGAATCCCTGTTGCATGTGCTAATGTGAAATGTCCTGTGATGAACCTTGTTTATGTTCCTTCTGTTAACCATTAGATTCGGTGTATTATGTTGATATACATTCCTGTCTGATTTCCTTGATGGTTCATGTCGGTTTCCCTTGTCCTTGTATCTTGTGCCTAGTGTACTGTATAACCCCTGTGCTGTGTGTCTGTGCCAGTTGGTGCCAATTGTTGAAGTCCTATTCCTGACTGTGTCAACTAAACTGTAAAACCAAAGAGACACACCAAAGAGATGCATATTATAAATAAAACAAACCAAAGTGACACGTAGTATATTAAATATAGACACGTTTCTATGCTAACATTTACATCAATCTACTTTATATTGCGTGTTGGAATGCTTAATCAGCCAGTCTGGCTTTGAATGGTTCCCTTAACTATCCCTGATGTAAAACTGCTCAATATGACTCAGTCATCTGGTTAGTGTTTTATGAGTTAAAGGCTACACTTTTGTTAAACTCCTGTATTTAAGTGTGACTCAACACAGCCATGCTATCTATCACACAGAGCTACATATAGACGTATTCAGCCTCTGAAGTCCCCCAACAATCTTGTCCTCTCTTAAGTGCTCACAAGACACTAGAACATGGAGCACAGAGCTGACATGGGGCACCACTGCCCTCCAGAGGCTTTAGCTGTTAGAAGGTCAAAACAAATCCCTTTTCTGTTGCATTCAAAAAACCTGGACTCTGGAAAAGGAAAGCACACAAGCACATTAAAAAAAACAATACCTAAGTAAAAAATTGTCACATAACAATCAGTATCAATATAGCAATATAGCAGTATCAAAAGTAGCCTACATCAGACCTTGCAGTGACATTTCACTGGACAATGTGTGCTTTCAGTGGACATTTACATCACATTCATTACCAAATTTTAAAATGGCAACTCTGATAATATTGAACAAAAATGAGGTAGTGTGAAGTAAATGTATTTACATCCTGCTAAGACCATGTAATAGTGAACCCAGAGCCCGTCTACAGAGAGCCTGGCCACTCCGTATTAAGTCCCATTGTACAGAATTTTGGTTGCAGTTCCACCAGAGTTCCACTGGGGGTGACCGCCATGACTGCAGATGAATGGGAGTCAATGGAGCTAGACGGCTAAATTTGTCTCTTTCACCTGATTGTCGTTGACAAATCTCAGATTTGATTGTAGTTTGTATAACTTTAACATGGGTTATAGGTCAAAAGTTGAATGAACGAGTACTTATGTCCTTTTGATTTCTTACAGGTTGGGTCGTTGTTGCCCATAACACGCTAGCATTGTGCTAATGAATGACGTCATCGACACGTTTGAAAGGCTTTTTAGAACAAAGTGACTTTAAAAAATATGATACTCAACTAAGTGTATTTTTTTTTGCCTCCCCTTTCGAATACAATATTCAAATTACTTGAAAAAAAATGATATCCCGAGAAAAGTGGATTTTGAGGGGTACAGCTCCATAGACCTCCATGCATTCTGCACTCGTGGACGAGCGCCCTCATGTGGAACCACAGAAGGAACTGCAACCAGTTCAGAAACCGGAAGTTTTCCGAGAGTGGCAGTTCTCCCCTTATTAGACATTCTCTGGTGAACCCTTCCTGAGCGAGAGAGAAAGAGAGGCAGAGAGAGAATCAATGTGTGATAAAATAGAGGCTATAAGGCTGCGTTGAGTCACACTTAAATACAGGACTTAAAAAAAGTGTTGCCCTTAACCCATAAAAACACTAACCATCCTACTTTATTTGGGAACTGAATCCAATTATGATCAAAACACTTCACACTGGGTGTGTCTTAACTGGCTCACACCAAAACCCTTCAAAGGCATGTATTTGTGTGGAGGTCAGCATTATGAGCACACAGCAGACACTTTGATGTTATCACTTAGTCAAATCTAAGTTGTGTGGGACTTTATCTTCCACATTCAGCACAGTGGGTGTGATGGCAGGGGAGGTTGATGATGAGGATGAGCTAGTTGGGTCAGCAGCTTTCCTGACTGGAACAGGACATGTATGAGTCACTCACTCACTTGCTTCCCTATTTATGTTTGGTTCAGAAAATGTTCTTGTTTGGTTTCAGCAACATACCCTGATTTTTGTGAATGATCATCACAGATGCATATTTACTCTGCTGACTGGTTTATCTGAAGCCTGCAATAATAAAGTCAGTTTGCCAGACTGACTCACCCTCACATTTAACTGGCATCACACATTAAGAGAGCAGTCTGCTAGAGTCTGAAAATGTAAAATAATTTGTGGCTACATTTCCAGGTTTAATCTTTTGATTTAACATTTTTGATAGATTATTAAAGTAATTCAGCTGCATTGATCTATTGATTTTAGTCATTTCTACTGTGACACTCTATGTACACTGAAAGTCTTTAAATGAATGTTTATTAAGAATATGGCAATAAAGCTTTAAAAAGCATGACAAAAGACCCTTGATGTTAAGCATGAATTCACATTACATAAACAGCATCAATTCAGGAACAGTTATCATAATTAATCTTTATTTATCTTATGGGGCAAGTCAAAGTAGACCACTTTTCCCCCCACTGTTTAGGCTCAAATGTGTCAAATGTGGGCCAACACAGACAGGATAGATTGACCTATTGAGATATCACTGTGCTTCACCTCAGCACATAGGGGGCTGTATTTATACCCCAAAAGAATTTTACAACAATGCTTCAGAAAAAAGGACAATTTGAGAAAAATTTCAAATAACCAAGAATAACTAAAAAGCTAATGAAAATCTTCATTATCTTGCACTTCTTTGGGTTTTAGCTAGGCTACTTGGCCCTTAATGATGAGGATATGAACTAACGTTAGGGGAGAAGCACAGTGCCTGAACCCGTGACTCCTTTGACTAGCATGCCACCAAGAACAGCATCCTGGATTGAGCTAAACTCAAACTGACTTTCACAGTGACAGCCATACAAAGATGCCAGAGAGAGGCAGCTAAGTTAGTCATGACAAACGGGAGGATGCTAACATTAAATATTTTTATTTTGTCAATTTCTTAGGCCTACATCAATATGATCATCACTGACATCAAAAATGGTGGATGCACATCAATACTATTTCATTAGTTGGGGGCCTTAAAGGTGCCCTGCCACACAAAACCGTTTTTACTTTTTTTATTTAAATTTTTTTTTAAAACATGTTAGGTCCATATGTTTGAGCTATGTCGTGAATGTGAAAATGAACAGCTACCTCCTCTGTCAGCTCTAGCCACTGAAAAGAAATAAGCGGAGAATTTAGGCCAGTTGCAAAAGCTCTTCAGATTGACGTGGAATTGATGGGCTCATTACTATTCATGAGCTCGCCCAGTTGAGACCTTGCCTACAAAATTCGTTTAGCTCTGTGACAGTTTTCGTAGGCCTATGCAAGGATGCTGAATGTCAACGGACTTGTGCGCTATGCACAAATAGAACTTCAACAATGCATTTTGCCCAAGAACCCAGACTTGAGGATCAAATGGCTTCAGTTTATTTTTTGGAACAATGCCACAGGCTTTGCAAAAAGGTTGCTGTTGAAGCCTGGAGCAGGCTACCATCGCAGTCTACGACCAGTGCCCGTAAGTGAAACGTAATTGTGAACTCAAGGAAGTGCTATGTTATACAGGTTTAATGAACTTGCTAGCCTAGCAGGTTTTATTTATGCACATTTGGACAATGCTAGCACTCGCTAGCCAAGTTCATGCCATGAAGCTAAAATTAGTTGATAATGGCTGTCATGTTATGGACGAAACCTACTAGCTGTTAGCCAATCAGAGTCAAGCAGCTTAGCTCCTTGAACATTAATGAGAACTGGCGCAAATCGAGCTGAGTCTTAATGCAGGCTTTCAATACCACACTAGAATGGCTTGAAACAAGGTAACCAAAGCATGTTTTCCACAAAAAATTGTACAGGGTCCATGGTAGAACTTCAGACATTACCACAAAGTAATGAAATACGTGTGGCAGGGCATCTTTAAGCACATTTTCACGCAAATTCATCTAAAAGCGCCAAATTTGGCACAGATGTAACTTAGGTCATACTGAAATGATTGGGGGCAAGATGGCAGCCAAATCCAATATGGCCGCTGCCTGAAAAGGGTTCCGACTATAACTTTTGAACCACATGACTTACAAATACAAACTTGATATCTTTTTCAGGTTAATTGATCATAGGAAACACATAGAAATTTTAATATTTATGACCCGGTGCATCTGGACCCCTTATTCCTCCAATTCCAATATAGCCACTGTCCAAAAAAGCAGTTTTGACTGTAGTATGGGGCCTTACACCCCATTGTTCGACAAGCACCAAATGTGGCGTGGATGCAGCTGAGGGCATACTGAAATGAAAAGGGCGCCTGAGCCAATGGTCCCTGAGATCAAGATGGCGGCCAAATCCAATATGGCCGTCACCTGAAAGGGATTCGGCTATAGCTTTTGAGCCAGATAGGATACCAATACAAACTTACAAGGATGCAAGGATACAAGGAAGTTTATTGTCACATGCATATAGTTACTGGAAGTAAGAAATGCAGTAAAATTATGTCTGGTGTCAGCCTATTTGTGCATTTATGGGGGGGGGGGGTTAAAAGTGCAGTAGAAGAGGGGTTTAGTAGATTAAGTGGCAAGGGCTGCATAAGAAAGGTGGGGGAGGATTGGGATTGGGGGGGGGCACCTACAAGTAGCACCCAAGAGCAACAGGGGCAAGGAAAAACTCCCATACCAAGGAAGAAACCTTGGGCAGATCCACGGCTCAAGGGGCTAACCCAACTGCCAGGGGTCTTGGTGTGTGTGTTG
This sequence comes from Alosa sapidissima, assembly GCF_018492685.1. Classification (NCBI taxonomy): domain Eukaryota; kingdom Metazoa; phylum Chordata; class Actinopteri; order Clupeiformes; family Clupeidae; genus Alosa; species Alosa sapidissima. Next base: position 3,496,465 of record NC_055971.1, read on the forward strand.
GGGGGACATGGGTAGATGGAGGAGAAATCAAAAATAATATATAAAAAGTTCTATGGAGATGTGCAAAAGTTGGAGAAAGTCAAATATGTGTGTGTGTGTGTTTTGACGTGTGATGAAATAAGAAAATAAATAAAAGGTCTGTAGCATAGGGAGAGGGATGTAAAAGTGCTAAAGGTCTTGTAGGTGTGTGTGTGTGTGTGGGGGGGGGGGGGGGTCATGAGTGCTGAGGAGTGAATGAGTGCAAAGTCAGTATAGTGTAAGTTCAGAGTTGGGAAATGTTTGAGAGTGCTGAGGAGTGAATGTGTGCAAAGTCAGTATAGTGTGAGTTCAGAGTTCGGATGGCCTGGGGATAAAAACTTCTCCTGAGTCTCTCAGTTCTGGCTTTGTGACTACATAGGCGTCTTCTTGATTTCAGCGGTAGGAATAATCCATTGTTAGGATGAGAAGAGTCCTTCAGAATCTTTTGGGCTCTTAAGAGTACTCTTCTGGAATAGATATCTTGTAGAGCAGGGAGTTGAGTTCTTATAGTACGTTCAGCTGAGCGCACTACTCTCTGCAGAGTACTACAATCTCTAACTGTGGAGTTCCCAGGTGATGATGCTACATTACCAGTTAGAACACTCTCAACCGCTGTGAAGTGTAGAAGGCCTTCATGATGGATGTAGAAACTTTGAATTTCCTTAGCTGATGAAGGAAGTAGAGTAGCTGTCTGGACTTCTTCAGAACATATTGAGTGTTAACAGTCCATGTTAAGTCTTCAGTAATGTGGACACCAAGGTATTTAAAACTTGTGACTCTCTCTACAGGTTGCCCGCTGATCATTAGTGGGGTGTAACTGTACTGTAGTTCTGCTGCTGCCTTCTGTAATCCACTACCATTTCCTTGGTTTTATTGATATTCAGTGTCAAGATGTTAGATTGACACCACTGTGCCACCTCATCAACCTGATCCAAGTAGAGCTGTTCATTGTTGTTACTAATCAGGCCCAAGATCACTGTGTCATCTGCAAACTTGATGATGGAGGTATACTGTTGCCTTTGCAGTCATGTGTGTAGATGTTGTACAGCAGTGGACTCAAAACACAGCCCTGGGGAGCACCAGTGCTGATGGTTAATGAGTCAGATGTCAGACCCCCCACTCTAACCACTTGTGAACGGTTGGTGAGGAAGTCAAATATCCAGTGACACAGGGTGGTGTTCAGTCCTAAGGCCTTCATCTTTGTGACCAAGGTGAGAGGTACTATCGGGTTGAATGCTGAACTAAAGTCAATGAACAGCATCCTCACATAATTCCCATTCCTCTCCTCCAGGTGAGTTAAGGTGGTGTGCATGAGGTTTGAGATGGCATCCTCTGTAGACCTGTTGGCTCTGTAAGCAAATTGGAGGGGGTCGAAGGAGGCAGGGAGGGATGAGCAGATAATGTTTTTCACACGCTTCTCAAAACACTTCATCACTGTAGACGTCAGGGCTACTGGGCGGTAGTCATTCAGACATGATGGACTTTTGTTTTTCGTTACTGGAACAATAACAGACTGCTTGAGGCAAGTAGGAACTGTCTCTTGAGCCAATGATGTGTTAAAGATATAAGTGAAACTTGATGTCTATTTTACCTTTTTTGACCATGGGAAACCCATAGAAATGCTTACATTTATGATTGGGTATATCAGGACCCCCCAAATTCCCTACACAAACTACAAATGAGGATGTCTATTTTATGAATGTACAGTACGAAGAATATAGAACAGTTGTCGACGGCCGCTATGGGGTATAGAGGAATAAAATGAGTGTTTGTAATCAGTGATCAAACTTTGTCTCACCTGGCTTTGCCCCAGCATAGCTGCACACTTAACCGTTGTAGGTATATGGTAGGTATAACGATGGTAAAAAGTACTGTTTCAAATATCATTCTAGCTAATACGACTGACAGCTTCCACACACTATGACAATGACATGCAAAACTATATCATTGGAATGATTTTGTGAATGATTGAAACATGACAGCCAATCAGAATCCACTGAATTTCAGACATTTATCCTGAGAGCCTTTCCTTGTTGTTAGTTATCGTGGATATTCACATATTTCTTACACAGGCATTTCTAAAATACAGATATGAATGAAGTTTTTTAACAACTATCATAAAAAGCTACTGTCTACCCTAAGTATCAGACTACCTGTAAGAGATCATCCCAGACACTTGGGGTAAGTAAATAACTGAATTGCTCCGACCGTCCTAAAGTACAGCCCAAGGAACACTTGATCACCAGACTATGAAGAAATGTCTACAGAGTGTCTGCCAAGTGTTTGTTTTGATGCGTGGAAGACAGCAACAATGGTTTGTTCAAACAGGAAGAGACAGGGAGGAGGGAGATAAATTCACAGATTGTCATCTAAGTACGAGGTGTGCAGGAATGCATGCATACACAGAAACACTTAAAACTCAAGCAGTCAAACTGAAAAAAGAATTATTCAACAAAACTTAATCCTTGAAAATTCTGGAAATTCACAATTTCGTCGCCGTTTAAAAAAAAAAAAAAAAAACATAGTCCAGTCCATACAACTTCATTTCAATTTCAAAAGAAATACTGGACTATGTTTTTTTTTTTTTAAAAACGGCGACAAAATTGTGAATTTCCAGAGCACACTTGGCAATCGACTCCTACGGACTTTCCCCTAAAGATGGCAGCAAAGATGGCAACATTTCCGGAAAGGTACTGGCTTGATGAAATTCATTCTGGACTCTCTATCCGACCACATAAAGACCTCGGGATACTTCGGTTTGGCTTTAGGGACCCTCTACTCACTACCACGTAAGTGTAATGTTGTTTGGAACTGTAGAAGAGGTATAAAAATAGCGTTTTGTAGCGGCGAAATAATATGCCCTTCTCACTTCCACGCTAACGAGTTTTGACTAAAAACGGTAACATCGAACTTTCTCAAAACACATCCGAATGACATGATTTGGATGTCAACTCAACGTATGTCTCCCAATCATCCGTAAATTGATCTAAAGTGCATTTTACTCCGGATAATTCCTTTAAAGCAATGATGCGATCGTGTTCCACTGATCGTTTTGGCCGAGGCGTAATGTCTCTCCAATTCGTATGTTTCCTCATGTTTTTTAATATCTTCTGCACTAACAAAGAAACATGTCAAATGCCACAAAACTCTTCCTTTGTTTGGTAACATAAGGCATATTTTCACTGCTTTTCAGCAAAATCTGAGAGATGTCATGTACATGGGTGGCTGAGTTGGCGTGGAATGACCATAATGCTGTAGCATTTACATCTTCCCAGACATTCAGGGCCAGATGTACGTACATTTGCGAACGTAGTGTTATCAGGGTCATGGACACACCGCAGATTGTTAGACCCAAGTTTCCGTCGTATTTATCAATCGTTCAATCCTTAGTGTAAACTGCGCCTTTCTCTGCCATTCTCCGCCCATAAACGCAATTTACGAACGTCCACAACTGAATGGCAGCGCCTACATACAAGCGCCGTTGAATGAAGTTAACTGATGACAACATTAAAAAGAATCAAACGTTTAGTGATCATGAAATAATACCATACATGATAAGATGTAAACAAGCAGGGAGATAATAAAGATCAGTAGTTCTACTCAAACTACTTGTGCACGTAGGCTATGGAAGATTGGTCAAATCTAGCAAGTAGGAAAGTTTAAGTGAATGTCGTGAAAGTGAAAGTAAGACATTCGAAAGGCCAACGAAAGTTAAGGTTGCTTTACAAATACTTTCACCACAAAAACTGGTGCTCTAAATAGCGATTCTGTTGCCTTTGAAAGGTTCTCTTATTGACGCATTGAACTGTAATTTGGATTAACACCTGCTTTTACAAGGCTGAAGTATTTAGGCGCAGAATAGACGTGCGCTTTCAGCAGCAGTCTTTGTACATACAGTGGAATACATAATTAGGCGCTCTTTACTCTTCCCCTCCCATCTTTTTACGCTAAACTCCCACTTTCCCCTGGATCCTCCCATGAATGCATATGCATGACATGACAAATGCAATCTGCCACTTTCAGCTCCCTCTACAGGCAGTTTGCGCTTTTATATCATTGCGGCCTGTTTGTACATACCTCGCTATGATTTTACACGCACATTGCGAAACAAATACGCCTGAAGTGGGCGCAAAAGTGTTAGTACATCTGGCCCTCAGTCTTGACACATTTAGTCAATTCTTGACAGCTCTCAGCAATTGGTGGGAGTGTCATCCACACTACTTGCCAAATGTCACCTTTTTTCCTCCAACCCAGTTGGCAGGACTCTCCATATTCATTTGATATATACTTGCCTGGCCCCAGATACAGACAGCTTGATAGGTTGCACACTTCACATGCTTAGCAAGAGACGCCCTTGTTGGTGGAATGGCATCATAGGACCTCTGCTTCCGTGCAAACAGCTCTACCACGAAAGGCTAACACAATATCACAACCAGTGAGGGCATGGACAAAAAGCATGCCATCTGACAGACTTACCATGACCAAATTCAATCCACAGCTCCTCTAAGCCTGCATCCAATAGAGTCCCAAAAACACTGAGTGCAATAGCAAGAATATCCGTGTCACAGGCCTTAATCAACACAGATTCTTCTGCGCGCATGTAGTTTAGCTGTGTGTGTGGAACGTTGGTAAACCTCACTCCCCGACGCCTCAAGAGTGCTGCTGGCATGCGAGCTAGTAGCCTGGGCTTTTAGGTCAATTGTCAGCACGCTCGACTCCCAATCCAAGGGGTTGCTGTTCGCGGGTTTGAGTCCGGGCGTGTGCAGGGCTGAATCGCACAGGTTCAATACAATGCAGGTTACACGCAACTGCATGAAGGGCATGCAGAAAGATTCTAGTGTCAGCCTCTTCATGGTTGCAAGGACTTAGGTCTTCCAGGCTGTCAGGTTTATGCAAAGAACATTTTCTTCTTTGGTCACAATCACCACATTGTCTGGACACCAAATCACAATTAGGTAAGCTAGAAACCCAAAAGCCCTTTGTGGGTCTTGTGGACCACAAAGTTCCCTTGCTGAAATTCATTGGCCAACTGAGGATGTGTTTGTTGTAAAGAGACCAGGTCTCTAAGGTGTATGGAAAGCCATCTAGCATAGTTGACATTATTGTTTGCAAAGAAGAAGGGGATGAGTGCAGACAATGATTGACAATACAAAGTGAAGTTTGCTTCTTTGAAAGACCTGATCAAAGAGAACATCACCAATTGCATTGACATCACAAGCTCCCAGAATTGAAACTGTGGACTCTTCATCTGCCTATTTTCACACCAGTCTTCCCAACTTAAAGAAGTATGGCCTTGATTGATATTCGAGAGAGAGAATAAATGGTATTCGATTGAGAAAGAGGATCAACGATATTCGAGAGTGAGCTTCGATAAACGATTTTCGAGTGCAGTCCAACTATTTTTGGCCACCATCTTGGAAACTAGCCTTGAAATAGATTTCTTTCTTTGCACTATTTATTTTGCCATGTTAAAATACATACAAATTTATGTCTAGATCATGTAAATACGCCCAGCCATTAAAGTTCTAAAGCAAAAAACGTTTTTCTTACATTTGATGTGGCGGCCATCTTGAAAAATGTCCGCCGTGTTGGATTTTCAGGTGGCTAATGTGCTTTCCTCAAAAAGTAGGTTCTAGTGATTTTGGTGCTTTGTCCAATTTTGGTGCTTGTATCACAAAGTGAACGATTGTCCTGGAATATGGACTTAACCTGCCGCACTATATTGATACGATTTGCATTAGCTTTGCACCAATTTCAGGGAAGCCTGTTTAATGAATAGTACAGTATAAGGCTATATAATAAGATGTGGTGGTGTTGAAGCCTATAGCCCAATGTTTTCTTGTCAAGTGCTCTGTTTGTGACATTTTTTGTAATAAAGAGCACAAAATAAATACTTGTTGGCCTCCATAGTAGAACTTTGTAGGCCTACACATTCAGGAACAGGTATTGGGTTCTGGCCGAATTCGAGTAACATAAAAGTAATAAGTAATGTAAAAAATGACTCTCCATAGAGGGTAACTAAGTAAAGTAACGGGTTACTTTTTTAAGAGAAGTAACGAGTAACGAGCAAACACTACTTTTTAAAAGTAACTTCCCCAACACTGGTTATCTTTTTAAGTATATTTTTGGGGGCTTTTTATGCCTTTTAATGAGATAGGACGGTGGAGAATGACAGAAAGCGAGTGGGAGAGAGAGTTGGGGTGGGATCCGGAAAGGACCACGGGGTGGGAATCGAACCCGGGTTGTTGGCATACGGTGCAGGTGCCCCAGCCAGTCGAGCCCTTTAACATGTACATTTTTGCCCCTTTTTGTGCTTTGTATACATACATCATCTATGCCACCAAAGAACATGTGTCCCCACCAAAGCTGAGATCAAACCTACGCCCTTGGGATCTTGTATGTTTTTCGTAATGCATGGTTGGACTAAAACACCAATGTAGTTTTGACTCATAATCAACAACAGATTTGAGTTAACATAATTCCATTGTAAATCATTCTGGATTCCAGTGATCCAAAATAGTTATCGACATGTGAATTTGGCTGCATTAAAAAACAATTTTAGACATGGGTTTTGTCTCCATATTTCTATCTATACTGTAGACCAAAGATCTAAATAGCTGTATATTTGTCCGATTTGCCAGTAAAGGAATGTAGTATCTCTTCTTGCTTCTTTTGGTAAAAAAAAGGCCTACCCTTTGATGGATTTGAAGTGGATAAGTGTCCTGGAATACAGCCCATGATTGACTGTGGGCACGCGTGTGTGTGTGTGTGTGTGTGTGTGTGTGTGTGTTCAGTGTGTCCATCAGCCACACCACCCGCACAGAGCTTTTCAATTAGAGGTTGTGTCTTCAGGCCTGTTTACAACAGCTTATCATAGCAGACATTTCCACGCTGATCCCACTAGTTCATTGAGCATGTTTATATCGCTGAATTGACCCATGACTAACCTACTTTTTCAGAAAATTGCCCTACTTACTTACTGAGGTGACTCAAGAATCTGAAGGGAAGTACCAACCACATGGTGTCTCAACCGTTCCCCCTTTGACCACAACTGATAGAAGGGAGGTATCCTACTGGGGTACTCATACACTTTGGAGCATATGGACAGGCCCATTGTCACAAGAACAATCATGGATTAATCATGAATCAAAGCCAAATTAGTCAGAAAATGATCTCAGATGTGCTCAGAACACATTGAAAATATACTGGTAATTTTCTGCTAAGCCTACCATTTCTCTATTCCCCTATATTCAGAAGAAGACATTTCAACATGTCAAAGAACTGTTCAAGCTCTGCCAGACAGGATGTGTCAACATGTTTGAGTTATTTGTGCCAAGTCCTTCCTGAAACACGTCAGATGCAGAAGTGCTGCATATTTGTCTATTTACCCTGTCTCTGAGCCTGGGCTTAAGTGCTGCAGAATAAGTGGCTTTTATTAACATACCTGTGTAAATATATGGTAGTTCATATTGCTCAGGTCATGGGGTTCCCTAATTGTGAAACTACACCCTTCAAGATACCCAGAGTCACTCACCAGGAATTCTGGCACGGAAAGACACGCCACTCAAGGGTCCTGTCTGTGCTTGCATTTCTGTGGACAGCCATGTTCCCATCCAAAAACAACCCAGAGAACACTATAGTCCAAAACAGTGACACCATTATAAACTTATTGTCCTTTTCTCCAAAAGCAATGTGTTACCGTAGTATTGAAATCATAGGCGTATTGCATCTTGTACAGGCTTGCTGTGTGTTGATTCAGACATGGTTACAGACATGATTGTCCTAATCTAGCCCCTGACAGCAGCTGACCTTAGAATAGAATCCTGTCCTGATATGCCAGGTCTGGGATGGGTGCCACCCAGAGTCCATTGCATTCTGGGATGGTTACTCAAAGAAGCATGGAGCCACATCATTATCATGGGTTGCCAGTTCTGTCTGGAAAATAATAGTTCCTTTAAATAGACACATAGAGCCTTTAGGTACATTCACATGCCTCTCACGAGGCAGACCCATTTCCTAAAACTAGTTCAAAAATCATAGGGGCTACCACTGGAGAGCATTTTTCATATTAATTGATATGTTCTTTCTTTCTCTAATAGAATTGTAGCCAACCCATCACACCCCTTTCATAGCCAATATACAAACTGCAAGAGCACTGTTTTCTTTTTCCCCTACAAACTACTATTCTAAAGCAGTCTTTACAGTCGTTCTAATCTGACATTGGAGTAAGTGTTGTGTCTCATGAATGTTTCATGTTTCTTTGTTATCTAATGGATCAGTGTAGAAGCTTGTTGTTATCGTCATTAATGTGTGTTAAAATGTAACATGTTAACACTTTAACTTCATCTCATGTTAATGCTATGCAGCACACCTTCCCTTTGGAGCAATAAAGTGTAAATAATTTCCATCTAAAAACACTTTTTTCAGTTCATATTACAGCCCAATTTGAAGATAGATTACAGTCTCGGTCAGAATCTACTCCTGGTTGTGTGTATTACCTTAGCAGTACAACTCTAAAGCAGTGCTCTTCCATATTGAATCTGGGACATCTGAGTATCATTCCAGGTAATCTAACAGCTTCAAGGTTCAGTTTCAGGTTCAGTTTTCCTACATGCATGCCTAAACCCCCCCCCCCGCAACATGTTCAACTTCCTGCCAGTCCGTCATTGCTGTTCCTTCTAAAATTATGACAGCTTTGCACCATGTGGTGATATCATTGCAGACTCAGGGGTCCTTCAGGCATTCCTGTAAGGACCACAGAAAGCCCAGGGTGAAACTAAGCACTTTTGGACTGCTAGTCTCACAGTGGTTAGGTACTTTCTCATGATTCACCAGCGCCTTGTTCTGATTGGTGGAGGAGTCCAGATATAAGGCGGAGAGCGACTCAGCCTGCCACAGCCTACAGACTCTCAGCATGGAGCTCACCTGCACCCTCCTCCTGGCCCTGCTGGCCCTGGGCTCTGGAATTCCCCTCTCCTCGGAAGAGACTGACAACCGCCTGTTAGCTGAGGTAAGTCAGCCTCTACAGGACTAAATCAGATACACAACACATGTAGTTATGAAAGGAATAGAATTCTGAAATTTAGAAAGATAATATGATATATGACAGATATCAGTGTGAAAATATGTTTGGGATCCGCGGGAAAAATCTGTGGCCATTGACTTCCAGCTGAACAAAATACCTCTTTCAGCAAAACGGCAGAATTACATCTCATTACATTGACAGCTATAATTTCACTCTTACTAAAATCAATGTTTGGTCTGTAAGAACATTGTGATATTACATTTCATTTAACACTTCTCTATTGAATTAACCCTCCTTCCTTTTGTTTTTCCTTGTGTTCAGAAATATCTCCGTAAGTTTTACCACCTGCCAAATGGACTCCAGGGATCCCGTAAGCCCTCAGGCAGCTTTGAGAGCAAAGTCCGGGAGATGCAGGCTTTCTTCGGCCTGGAGGTGACGGGCAGCCTTGATGACAAGACCCTGGAGGTCATGCAGCAGCCCAGGTGTGGAGTTCCTGATGTGGCTGAATACAACGTCTTCCCCAGGAACCTCAAATGGGAAAAAACCGAAGTGACATACAGGTAACTCACACAACACTGGATAAAGAAGTAGAACATAAGAATGGGAAGACATCAGCCATCAAAAGAGTATGACTGATGGTATGATTGTCGTGGCTTTGCTCTTTAGAATAGTCAACTACACTCCTGACTTACCCAACTCCGATGTGGACAAGGTGCTCCATAAAGCACTGAAGGTGTGGAGCGGTGTGACCCCTCTGACCTTCAGGAGGATAAAAGAGGGCATTGCAGACATCATGATCCAGTTTGGACATGGAGGTTAGGCATTCATGCTTTTCCATGACTGTTGTTGCTTATGCAGATGAGTAAATTAGTGAGAGCCTTGTTGTGAAACGTTCATAAAAATAAACTCTTCCACTTCCTCAGAGCACGGAGACTTCAATCCTTTTGATGGTCCAAATGGTCTGTTGGCCCATGCCTATCCCCCTGGTCAGGGCCTGGGAGGAGACACCCACTTTGATGAAGATGAGAAGTGGACAGAAGACTCAGAAGGTAAAGCTTTAAGGTGTTGGATCTGTTCAGTCAATTAGGGTCAGTCAATTAGGGTCTAGCTATGGGAATAGTGTATGGCAGCTAACCATATTATTTCATGTTCTGATATGACATGCACAACGTTTGACTATGTTAAGTGATAGGAGCATAACATAAAGTGACCAAATTGCTTTGCAATATTTTAACCCAGAAATACTTATGGGTGTTGATTTACAGTAATGTTAACAGTAAGCTACGATCTAGCTGTTCTAACAATATTAGTGCTGTTATCACCAGTTGTAGGCTAATAACTATTTAAATTTGATTGCTGGTTATGTTAGCGCAGATTGAATAGGCGGTGTCGGCCAACTCGATAGGGCAGTTGTAACATTGGACAGCGCGCAATGGTCTTAGGTTAGCACAGCTTGACTTGAGCACAAAGTGCAGCTGAATAGGTGGTGTCTCTGTTGGCCAGGCTGTTGGTTTGTTTGGCTCGCCATATCTACCAACTGAACTCTGCTCCTGTACTCATCTTATCTAGAGTATAATCTGTTTCGGGTGGCGGTCCATGAGTTCGGTCACGCCCTCGGCCTGGCTCACTCTGCAGACCCAGGGGCCCTGATGTTCCCCATCTACTCGTACACTACAGGATACCCCCTGTCTGAAGATGATGTGGAAGGGATACAGTCTCTCTATGGTGAGTGCAGTTTCCAAGGTGTTACTTCTTGAGTGATGTTTCATGTTTTGATTTTTTGATATATATCATGATCAATATGTTGCCATATTCCCACACTTACATCATTGCAACCCTCCATCCTGAAATCATAATATAGGGAAAAACCCTGATTCGGACAAAAAAGTGCATCCTAAGCCAGTGGCCCCAAACAAATGTGACCCAATGCTGACATTTGATGCCGTGACAGAGCTTAGAGGAGAAACACTTGTCTTCAAAGGGAGGTGTGTCCAGTAATCCATTGTTCTAATTTAATATATATAATTCAATATAATTCATTGTTCTAATTCAATATATTGTGTGCATGAATATGCATATACTGTATGTTACTGTATCTTCTATATTTATTGGTGACATTGATACGTTGATGCTTTGACTTGACTGTATTTTACCCCTTTGCTGTTGCTGGGTAGATTTTATTGGCGACTGCATCAAAACATGCCTGAGCCTGAGCTGACCCTGATCAAGTCCACGTGGCCAATGCTCCCAAACAGAGTGGACGCTGCGTTTGAGAACCCTAGCAAGGACAGGGTGTACATATTCAGTGGTAGGCTGTGGCTATTCTCATAGGGGTTGTTCCTCCTAACATGTCTGGACATGTCTATAAGGCTTACGGGCAGTCAGTGAATTAATGACGGTGCTCTGAACTCTGACAGGCATCCGTATGTGGGCCCTTAATGGCTACGACCTGGTGGAAGGCTACCCGAAATACATCCATAAACTGGGCCTACCAAAGAAAATCAGAAAGATAGATGCTGCTGTGTACATTCCAGACACGGGCAAGACCCTTCTCTTCACTGACGAAGACTACTGGAGGTGAGCTATGTCTCTCTCCTTTCATTTCCCTGTCCTCTCTCCGTCTTGTCTTCTATCTGCCAGATATATTGCCAAAGCAGTCATAGAAAGGATGAGGAATATCACACATCTCTTTTATATCTGGATATATTGTAAATAATCAAATCCATTTACACCATCACTGTATGATGGAAACACCAAACGGGGTAATCATCTTTTTCACAGCTATGATGAAGAATCAGGCCAGATGGACAGTGGATATCCCAGATCCATTGAGGATGATTTCCCTGGAATAGGAGATGAAGTGGACGCTGCTGCATATCATTATGGTATGTCAAACCATCCCACTCATTTACAAGCGCTCAAGAAAAACATATTATATGTCATATTGAACTCACAATGAGGTTGATGGATTCTAACTCATTATTTGATTTCCACAGGACATTTGAATTTCTTCCGCAAAAGCCTGCAGTTTGAGTACAGCTACAACTCACGGAAAGTCATCCGGCTCTTGAGACCTAACTCTTTTCTCAATGCAGTGTGTTAATTAACAAGTGAAAGAATGAAGTATGCAGGACAATACTACTCTATTTATGAAACTGCTGTATTTGTGCATCTGCTGGGCCAGGTTTGATTGCTGATGTAAATGTGATTTATCACCCATAAGAGGGTGCTACTGATGACATGTCTAATGGACAGAATGTTTTTATTACTTATTTAATTATATAATTCATACAACATAAAAATGTCTGTGTGCACACATAAAATGTACTTGCGTTGGAACCTATTATAAAATATTAACAAAAGTATCTAAGTATAACTCACCTTATTCATGATTTTCACATTGAATATATCATAGTTTAAACATGCAGCAGAACATTTGGTTTGGTTTTGTAGAATCATATGACAGGATAATATATAAGGTTATCCCTGCCTCACTAAAAGCACAATGAAAACTACCAGAACAATACAGAAGTGCAGTGTATTTCTGACATACTGACCTGACCTGACCTGATCCTGACCAGAACACAACAAGGTCATTGGGAAAAGGATATGGTGCAGGCAGTATGCCTATAGTGTCTGAGACGGCACAGCCTGCAGTCAACACATAACGAGTCCAGCATGTATATCACATTCAGCAATATATTCACAGTGCTGCAAGAAGTTGAATGAGCCTTCTGTTACTGTGATGTCATTTCCTGCACTGGGCTAAACATGTTTTAAGAGTGCTAGTCTGCCCTCTGCTGTTTTCTTGGTTCTGTTCTTGGTTCAGCAGTTGCTCAGGTCTGGGTTGGCCACTGGGTGGGAGCAAACAACAAACAAAACACCCAACACAGTATTCATGGCAAGTCACCATTAAGGGCAAACAGGGATGTAGTGGAGGCTAAACGCATGTAAACGCACTTTACCCACCTCTGACATTTCAGAAATAGAGTTTATCGACCTCTAAAACAGTTTATTCACCAATACAATTACAACTTTAAGATTTAAAAATCACACTAAAAATCACACTAAAAATCCACATTCACTCACCAACACCATTTAATACCACTGGTATTGTTATAAACATTGGCCATAACCTCCACCATCATCAAACATGTTCTGATTGCCTTTTTAAATAATCCGATACCGCATGGCACAGTCCAATTTACCGTGATCACAGAATTCATCGTTTACCTCTTATTTTACCATAAACCCCTGAGGACAAATAATGTCATACTAATGATTCCTCACAAAGTGATGCCTTTTAGCCTTATGAAGTAAGGATCAAATTGAGGCTGATTTTGTGTCAAAAGAGCCTAAAGGATTATGACAGGGTTGCACCACATGATGGCAGCAGTCAGCAATACCAAGATGTCCTGGGTAAGCAGTCTGTTTGAAGTGTCAGATAGCATATTGTAGCTACTTTTGACAAGACATTCTTGAACAGATACTAAAACCCCACACATGATATCAGAGCCTTCTGTAAAACCAGTCCTATGGACCTCTGACAACGTATGCAGTGACACCCATAATTATTAATAACCACAGATTGAGACAATGAGATAGCAGGTAAGTATGGGAGGAATGTGATGCAGATGAGGGCCACCACAGCTCAGAGGCAGCCCTATGGATGCAGCACCATTGACATTATACACAAATGAATTTATAATTCTCACCTGTATAACTATTATACTGCGATACAACAAAATGTGTACTGCATGTGAGTAACTTCAGATGCTTGATACATTGTGCACTCTTTAGTAACTATGTGAAAGATCAGCAAGTAAGTCATATTTTAACTGGGTTTGGTGGTGTGTGGTGGTGGAGGTGATGGTGTCAGTAAAGCTGATGAGTAACTCACAGTGTTCAAATATTACAGTACTCGTGAAAGTAAGTGGAACTTGGCTCTACAAATACATTTTAGTGGAACTTGGCTCTACAAATATCTTTTTGAGTGGAGAAAGTAAACCTCTAATGACATTTGTGGGCCAGTAAGTCCTGGTGAGGTAGAGACATGTGTGGGTAATTAGGACATTCTCCCCTGGACTTCTCATTTCCTGCTGAAGTGCGTCACAGATCAGTGTGAGATAGCCCTGCCTAGGCAGGCTGCTTTGAGGTGATCTCACGGCTCATTTCACATAGGCCGCTCAGCGAAAATAAAACAAAAAGGAACAGTTACTACACTTGAACCGAACTGAGCGGCACTTAAAAACCTGTCACTTCACTGTGTTTCTGTCTTAGATGAAGCCCCACCGTAATTCTCTGAAAAAGAGTTCTTTGCTCAGCTGTGGCAAATTGTGCTCTTGCACAGTGAGGTGAGACTGGTGTCACCAAAAAAGTGCTAGTAATAGAAATCTATCTAAATAGAAAAGACAAAATCTTGAAAAGACTGTAAAAAAGCTAGCACTTTTTGGTTTGGAGGGTTTTCCAGTTCAGGAAACCAACGGAAAAGCTGGGAAAGAGAAGGAGCGAAAAACTCAAAAAGGAAGAGTGAAAGCCAAAAAATGAAACAAATGGGCAAAGTGAGAGAATGAAAGAGTCACAGGCACAGACACACACACTGTTAACTTGAGCTGTGCTATTGTTTCTCTCCATAAGTAACTTGAGCTGTTGATCCACTGATGGATAGCAGATGTGTTGCGAGGGCGTCAGAGTGGGCGAAGCCCACAATCTCAGGATACGTCCCTTTTCCTCAGAAAGAACAAAAAATCCCCAGAGTAGATGGCCCATCCAAAGAGTTATGCAAGCGCCCAGAACTGGCTGCGCTAAACACCCCACACCACAGCCAGAGCAGTGCTACAGGCTGGGTGTTGCAATGGAGCAAAGATGCACTGGAATAAAACTTCCCCTTTCATGTTATTTTTCCCTCTATGCTTGAGAGGTCCTGAAAAAAGCAGCATGCCACTGCAGAGAGGTTAACAGATTCAGCCTTTCCTACTCATTATTGTAAATCCCTGTTGAGTTCCTGTTCAAAACGCATAAAGGATTTTGCAGATGAACAGATTAAAGTGCCTCCTGCCCAAAAACAATATAATGTCCCTTGGGTCCATCCTATGCAAGTAGTGAATTACTGTAGCAAATCATATAGATACAGTATGTCATCCTCTTCATTTATAACAAATGCAAGCTTTGGGAATTTTAATTAGATTTATTTACAGTCCTGTTGCTATACAATGTCCTGATTTGACCCTCATAAAAAGTTCAGTGGTTTCATTGGTCAGTTGGAATGGGTACCATAGCAACGGCAGAAAAAAATTCAAAACTAAAGAGTAAATTTAATCATGATCTCAGCATGTAAATTTGCCCTTTAAAGCATCATTGTTTTAAAGTTTCCTACAAAACCATTCTACAAAGGCTCACTCTTTGGACCAGACAAGATCATTCCAGTTTTTCCCATCAAGTAGATTGGATAATCCAATTAGATAAAGTCACTCTCCTTGCATTAGCATGAGTGTGCTGCCAGCTCAGTGGGAACTTTGTTGTGGGGATCCCTGGTGATTATGTGACATGCTCATTAGCTGTGGAGGTTTCATAGGCTCCAGTGCTTTACAACAGTGAGAGGGGGGATTCAACTCAAAGAGAAACTTTGAGACAGCTCTGGCCTCCATCTACCACAGCAGGTTTGCATAGGGTCAGATGCTCTCTTGGTAAGCAGGCTGCACATGTTTGTGGACACTGATGTCTGTAAATACACTCAACATACAATGTATATGTTGTTTGTGTAGTTTGTCACAGAATACAAATAGAGTGCCAAAGTGCATAAGTATATGCAGGAGCCATAAAAGGGTTGGACTATAAGACGTCTCTTGAGAGTACATTTGGACTGAAACCCAAGCAGTGCACTGAATAGGCTTTGAGGCCTGGCCCAACAATGGCCTCCTCTCTCTGCCTGCAGCACGCCATCTATTGTGTGACTGAGCTGATGCTGTGAGCGCTGAGATCTGCTCCTGACATATACAGTACGGTAAAACAAGCAGTAACTGCTTCAGTGGTTGTTGTCAGTGCATGTCTTTGGACTGAATCGGTCTGGGGACTGTTGGACATTTCAGCTTACTCTGAAGTTGTTATTTAGTGCCAGTGGTGTTGTTCATTTGAGGAACTTAATATTTCCTCTTTGTATGTTTCATTTTAGAGTCTGTTTTTCCCTCACACTCATCTTATCATCACATGCACACCATGTCTGTGACTAATCATTTACATACAAAATGACCAGCATGCAGCAAGGAAGATCAGTGCAATTGACTGCATAAGTGCAGTTTAGTCAGAGACCTGTCCAAAAGGAATTCAATGACAACACAAATATGACATTTTCCAAAGGAAACATGGTATACTACAGTGTAATGACCATCAATTCTCCATTCACTAAGAGCATTTGAAGAATTATAATAAACCATACTGAGTTCATTCAATCTTTACAGTAGGATTGCACACCTGGTGCCAGATTTAGGAATAAATCGTATCAATGTAGGTCACAAACAACATTTTTATACTAATAGTGTAGCCTCAGACCAGTAGCACAATCCTCCATGTGTAATACTCTCTCTCCCTCACCCTCTCTCTCTCCCTCACCCTCTCTCTCTCTCTCTCTCTCTGTGTATGTGTGAGTGTGTGTATCTGAGAAAGAGAGAGAGGGTGGGGGTGGGGGGGGGTATAGAGGTGGTGGTGGTAGTGGGGGGGGGCAGGGTTGAATAAAAGGCCATCATTAAAAGCCATCTGCAGAAAGTGCTGCCAGTCTTAGCTGCACAATGAGCACTGTTTGTTAGCGATAACAAGCCCTCGCCTCTGAAGTTTCTTGGCTCATGGCTACATGGCTATCTCATTTCTTATTCACATGACTGTAAAGAGCCTGTATTCATTAGCAGGGGGTCACTTGCGCTTCAGCCTGGTTGGTGCTCACGGAGCAGGACGCAGAAGTCAGAAGTTCCCCTTTTCTGTCGACATCTGAGTGCTAACACAAGGCTGGTTAATTGATGTACAGTACCACACCCACCTGGGTCAGTAACCAATGCCTTGAATAAGGCTAAATTATGACGATCTGTACATCGTTGCTATCGACTGCTTGACTCTGAAGAAGACACATGGGCGTCAAAACGTTAGTCGCTTTGCACTAATTAAATTCACTAAAAGCTTTGTGTGCTCTGGTCCTGCTCTCTGGTCCTAAATAGACCTTGGGTCTCCTCATAGCCTGTATTCATTGTTGATGTGTTGTGTCTGAAGGACCAGATATTTGATGCGACTCTGTGAGACTTTACTTGGATAGTACGCCCACAGAGACTTACGAAGAACTGCTAAGAACCATACACATACACATAAACATAATAAATCATTGGTTAAGATTCAATTTCAGTATGTCAAATTGTTGTTAAACAATTACACTGCAGTACCTTAAATCCAACCCCCAACCTTAACTTTAAAGTCTTTAACCATAAGTTGTTGGTAACAGGTCCAGAGTTGCATCTGTAGATAGTCTGTGGGGGGGACTATCCAAGTAAAGTGTGACCAGATATTTTCTTTTAAACGTGGGGATTTGTTTGCAAGCTTGCAAGTGTCCATATCATATCATATGGCTCCTATATGAATAGAATACTTACTCAAAGGCTCAGGCTCATGGATCACTTCTCACACACTAGTGATCATTATGGTAGTGTTTTGTTTATGTGGTTAAACATTACAGGAAAATAAATGGGTAAAAATGGGTAAAAATTACAGGACATAATCTGTCTGTTTTTTTTACATCCCAAATCTGCATGTTATCTCTCTAATCTCTAATGGGTCTAACAGATTATTTGTTTTCTCTCATAATATCATATATGTTTAAATTGACTAATCAAGATAAGGATCATCTTGATTATAACAATAACAATTGCCTTTAACACCTTTCCATACAGCTTATCCACACATTGTCTGTGTATTTGATACAAGCTCAAAGCCCATCTAATTCACTGAATTTGTTTTATCTAGAACATGCTGTTAATGTCTGAGAAGCTCAATGTCAGTGGGCCACAGGGTAAAATGAGTTGACAGTCTGAAAGTCAATGCTTTTTGTGCTACTAACAAGTCCTACCATGGTTGTGCAATTCACCCACAACTGGTTAAAGCCGGCTGAGTGTGGAAATGGATGAGGGGGTCATAAGTTCATTATGAGGTGAACATGCTTCATTCATGGCAGTTCTTTGAGTTCCTGACTGAGTCAGCCTTGACTTTTCAGTACAAAGTACAAATTGTGATAAAAAAAAACTGAACAAAACCGTAGGTTTATTCACTGTTTGGTGAGTTTATGACAGTCCATTAAAATAACAAGTATTTTTTGTCAATTGCAACAGCAAGATTAATCATTATAACATTCATGTATGATTTTGGTTTAAACAGTTATACAATCTTTTAAAGAAGTCTATGACAATGACCTAACTGGGTAACTGCTGACAGACTTAAGTAAACACCAACAACACAGTTGCTACTGACAAAACTGATCTCGGTTATGCCAATACAAAATAGAATAGTAATGTGTGTATTATTATTGACTTCATATGGGTTGCACAGATGGGCTTTGCAAATCACCCATAAATTTACCCAGATGCCATCATTATCAGAGTGCACGTGTTCTCTGTTGTTGCCAGGGCCATCTTATTAGCTCACTCCAATGGTATCAACAATATCAGAAACTACCCAAATACTCTATGTATCCTTGAAAGTTAAACCTTGAACTTCTGAACAGTTCTCTGTTGGTCAAAACATGCCTCAAGAGGTTGCATCCACAAAGCTGAGACTTTTTTGTTTTTGATAACACTGATTTTGCTACCCTGTGTCTACTAATATCCACCCACTGCCTTTTGTCTTCCTCTCGCTTGGTCTGGCGTTCCTACATACACAGGCGAGGCAGCAGGAGGTCTCTGGGCCAAGCCATCCTCTTTGCTTGTCACACACCCTGTTAGGAAATGGGTTTGGTAAGAAAGCACCCCCCCCCCCCCCCCTCTGTCTCTTTTGTCATTTGAGGGAGTCAGTTTCATCATTCTGTCTTTATATAATCTAATACAAACAGTGCCATACAAACTGGCACGTAAGGGTGTGTGTCCATTTTGTATGAATGGAAACCAATGCCTTTTGGGATCCACAGGGTATGACTGACTTTTACGCACAGACACATACACACCCAGCAATGGGAACTTCAACTTAGAAACAATTGTGAAAATATATCTTTAAAATATTTTTACCTTTGCAGTAAACTGATAAAAGAGCAGACCTCTATGTAATGGCTTCACTCCTCCACTTCCCCAGCCTTACCTGGCATGGTGTAAGACTCTTGATGTACAGTACGTGCCAGCAGAACAGTGAGGCAAAGTTAGTGAACTTACATAAACTGAACTAGCCTACCAATGCTATTCCAGTTGGCAATATGATGCTGAGTCAGTGCTGCACTCCCTGTCTTGAAGAGTGTTGTAACAACAGTAACAATAACAGTACGTACAGCCTAAATCTAGTGGAATGTGTAATATCTAATATTGGACCATGTAGGGTTAACCCTAGGTTATGTAGGGTTAACTTTATTCATTATTAGGCAAAATATCCTGATAATCAAATCAGAACACATGGAGCCAGTTATGTGGTTGCCCAGCAACAGTGCTCAAAAAGTTGCCCCATGTATCATCTTTAGAAGCAAAGAAATTGTAAGCTATAGTATGGAGACTTCAAAAGAATGTATTTTATATTCATACGTAAAGAAAGAGGGTAGGCCACAACAAAGGAATCCTTCGCTGTATGTTTACACTTAAAAAGCTTCTTTTCAGTTGAGATGTTTTATTTTATTTATAAATAAAAAACCTACTGTACATACAACTAAATTACGCGTGATGAAAGTAAAGTCACTAATAAACTTTCAAACATCTTACAAAATATTGAAGTTATTGAAGTTATCATCAAGAGCAACATTGCAAAATCAATACCAAAATTATTATGACAGCAGACTATTGTAGACATACTAACTTTTTACATAAGAATAACCACTACTGCTGGTGAATGGTGTTGTTATTCATTTGTGAAATAAATGAAAGACGCAAAGTTATAATGGTAATGGGAACAGTTTCACAGTCAATGTAAGTGGTTGTGAATGATCAGCCATCAATGAAAAATTAAACTCCAATACTTCATATACATACTTCTGTACATACTGTATACATACAATTTTAACAGAAAATGACTCTATTAAACCTGATTTCACACACACACTCACACACACACACACACACACACACACTGGAACATCAGTCAACATGACAGAAACACTTTAACGCAAGGAGGTTTAAGGCTGTGAACCTCCATAGCCATAACAAAAATGAAAATATTCTGAAAAATGTGCACCACACAATATCATCTGTGTCAGAGGACAGCCATGGAGAAAATACAGTCATGTCCATG
This sequence comes from Alosa sapidissima, assembly GCF_018492685.1. Classification (NCBI taxonomy): domain Eukaryota; kingdom Metazoa; phylum Chordata; class Actinopteri; order Clupeiformes; family Clupeidae; genus Alosa; species Alosa sapidissima. The sequence continues at coordinate 3,516,959 of NC_055971.1, forward strand.
TTGAAATACTGTGGTTATATTTACACTAATAAATGTTACTATAATATACTTTTTCTGCAATATAAAGGCATGAATGAATGATGGGGCAACCAGTTCTTTATCACTTGACTGTCATCATCATGGTATGTCTCTGAGAAAGCTGACGATGTGCATAGGTGCATAAGTGTTAGAGATGTCCAGTATGGCTCCCTATGGATCCACTTTACAGAGTATCATGACACAAACGCCAATGTATCCAGGTGTATGCAGCATAATCTAGCATCCTCATCAAATCTACGAATTTATAAATTACACAAAGTATTTACACCGGATTTACTATAGGCCTACAGTTAGAATGTTCCTTTGGCATTAAACTATTAGGGGTTTGCACAGCGTATCATCAGATCGGGACGTCGCCATATTGGAGATACTCGCCTCATTAGAAAGCATTAGGCACTGAAGTAAATCCCTAATAGTGCAGGGCGATATGTAGCAAAAAAAGGTGTTTGGAACATTTCATATAGATTTTTGCAAATTGTGTTTTTTCACTTCTTCAGACCTTATAGTTTGCAAAGTCAAGTCAAGTCAAGTCGGCTTTTATTGTCAATTTCTTTACATGCACTGGTCATACAAAGAATTGAAATTTCGTTTCTTACTTTCCCATGCAGACATAGACATGCTTTAAATACAGACATAGACATACTATGGACATAGCCATAGACAATAAACATTAAATTAAAGTGCAAGACTGAAATATAGAACATGTATGTATCAAAATAGAAATATAGGACATATATATATATTAAAAAAAATAGAGGTAGTTGTGTTGTATATTTCTATAGTCTTAACAGTTACATGAAGTTTAAACTTGCTACATACTTGATATGCAGTATGTAGTAATTCAAGTATATCAGGCTTGATGTGAAGCAGCAACACGTTTGGCTGCGCAGTCACAGTGCAGTTCCACATGGCGGTGTTGGGGGGGGGGGGGGGGTTTGGTAGACAGGATCCTAGTTTCCTAGGTTCCTGGTTGGCTGGTGGGTGGGGGGGGCTGTCAGTGATGGGAGAGTGGGTAGAGTGTTCAGCATCCTGATTGCTTGGTGGATGAAGCTACTTGCCAGTCTGGTGGTGCGGGAGCGGAGGCTCCTGTACCGCTTTCCAGAGGGCAGGAGGCTGAACAGTTCGTGTGCAGGGTGGGTTGTATCCTTGACAATCATTAGTGCTTTGCGGGTGAGGCGGGTGGTGTAAATGTCCTGCAGGGAGGGGAGTGGTGCTCCAATGATCCTCTTAGCTGTGTTAACAGTGCGCTGGAGGGTCTTCCTGTTCTGATCTGTGCAGCTTCCGCCCCACACTGTGATGCTGCTGGAGACGATGCTCTCGATGGTCCCTCTGTAGAATGTAGTCATGACAGGAGGCGTGGCACTTGCCTTCTTCAATTTGCGCAAGAAGTAGAGGCGCTGCTGGGCTTTCTTCGCCAGTGATGCTGTGTTGGTGGTCCAGGAGAGGTCGTCGCTGATGTGCACCCCCAGAAATTTTGTGCTGCTCACTCTCTCCACAGCATCTCCGTCGATGGACAGTGGTGGCAGTTGTTTGTGGCCTCTCTGAAAGTTGACAACAATCTCCTTGGTCTTGCTGACATTTAGCAGGAGGTTGTTGTCTTTGCACCATTTAGCCAGCAGGTCTACTTCTTCTCTGTAGTGAGCCTCATCGCCCTTAGTGATGAGGCCCACCAGTGTTGTGTCGTCCGCAAACTTCACCAGATGGTTAGAGCTGTGAGTGGTTGTACAGTCATGTGTTAGCAGTGTGAAGAGCACCACCTGTCTATACTTTGTACATTGCACTTTTCTGTTTCCAATTTTTTTTGAAAACTACCTGTTTCCAATTTTTTCCCAGACTGCACAGGTCCAAAATCCAAGATGGCGGATATATCACCAAAAATGGCAAATAATCGCCTTTTTAAACATTTTAAATGGATATATGTTAGGTATTATCATCATATACATACATTTTCTAATAAAACTGAATGACTTAGGTAATAAATATGACCATGGGTGACATGAGATGTCATGATTATCAACCAGTGATGAGTGTAACCACCATTATGCTATTTATTGGCATACCCGGAAAAACACATTGACTGATTTAAAAGTTTCCTTCACATAACCTAATAATCATTTGAATTAAAGTAATGTTCTGCACTCACCCCAATAGATTAGATTAGAGTAGATTAGATTCAACTTTATTGTCATTGCAGAGTACTGTATGAAGACTACAAAATGTGGTTTTGCGTCTAACCAGAAGTGCACAAAAGGAGAAAAGTGCAATGTACAAAGTATAGACAGGTGGTGCATAGACAGGTCAAGAAATATAGTGCAGTGTAGACAGTAGTATGCAGTTGATTTATATAAAGTAGAGAGGTTTAGAGTAATAATATCTGCAGTGTATTAGCAGTTACCTTATAAGAGCAGAATAAATATGGCTATGTAATGTGAACAATGTATGAACAACATACATGGGGTGGGGGGGGGGGGGGGTCTGCCTCCTTGTTGTCCCTGTCAAGGTTGCCATGGTCGTGGACACCTCAACAGGCACAGGCAAGGAGGCAGGGTGGGTGGGGGGGGGGGGCTTATTTGGTTGGTTGTCACTGGGATGGAGAGCTAGACTTCAGCTGCAGGAAAGAAGCTTCCTCTGAACCTGCTGTGCGCCTTATGCAAGCATCGCTTGCCCTGGATGGCCTCAATGGAGGGGAGTGAGGAATGCGTTGGGCTTAACACACACATTGGATAGCATCTTAATAGATGGCATGGCTGTTGTGCAGGAGATGGTTGTCAGGAAAAGTGACATAAACTGTTGCCAAGATCTGGCAGAATGCTTCTTTGAAAATGTTGAAAGTAAGGCACGAGGCTACAATGACATATACTTATTATTTAACAACTATACCCTCACAAACTCCATGAAAGACAGGACGAAACAGGTCCATACAATGGGAAAAGCACATGATAAGGGATACAAAATACAAGACTCTACACCAATCAAAGACTTTAAAGCTTTTCTGAGATCGAAGGAAACCAAAGCCAAACTCATCCTCTACCTTGGTCATAAAGCTGTTGAACTATGTAAACTGCCAGTCACAGTTCACACACACAAAGGTGGCAGTAGCAGTAAGTCATTTTGGCAAAACCCCATATATCTACATGTCACACAGATGTCTTGGTGCTTGCCCTTCGCAGGGTACCAGACATCAACAAAGACAGTCTCATTATCATGGGCACTGGAGAACGTCGACAAAAGATACAGCCTAGAAATCTTGACGCACCCTAGCGGCAGCAAATGTAATTTGCAGTCAGGGTAGTCTAGCAACTCTCCGTTGGCTTGTGAGGTGGAAAAACCAAACTTCGCTCAGGGCAATCACATCGTGTATAGAGTCGGTGGACCTATCGGGTATCCTATCCTATCAGGAAATTTAAAGTCAACCGTTTGTCCCGCCATTTACCGTTTATCCCGTGGGAAAGGAAAGGTTTCTGTTTCAAGTCAATCAAGTCATGATGGCGTCATTAACACACTTTGTAGGCTTGTAGTAGGTCCTCATCCATCTCCACGACGTCCATGACGTGTTAGCTGGATGTGAGAAATTTGTGTGTCAGCTCCTCAAAACATGGTTTTCAAACAGCTAAAGCCCTTCAGTGGAACATGTTTAAAACTCTGAAACCCAACCAGGGAGTGGAAAAACTCGGGAACTAGGGAAATCCCATCCCTATGATTGCCCTACCATCGCCTATTGCTGTCCCCATGCTCAGATTCCTGCCTGTGCAGCCTAGCGACCCACTATTTGCCCGATGACAACTCCTAATTCCTATGGACAATTCATCCCCTACACTGGACTATTTGAACTTAACACTAAATAGGATTCATGCATTATCATACTGGTTATGTACCCAGAGGAAACTTTTGCTTCTCATTTGTATCCCTTCTGTTGCTAAGGAGGCAAAATGGTGATTCTCTTTTAAGGATCATTTAAGTATTACTTTTGTCACAATTATTTCTCCTAATTTTGCCTTAGGAGAAATAAAACAAGCAAAAGATGAGACACATAGCAATAAGACAAGTAGGAGTCACATAAGAGATATTAGTTTGAGAAGCAGGAGAAATACAGGAGATCTCTTATATGTTTGAGTGTAGTCTCACTTACAACTTGTTTCTCCTAGGAGAAATAATAGAGCAGATGGAGTCACATAAGAGATATTAGTTTGAGAAGCAGGAGAAATACGGGAGATCTCTTATATGTTTGAGTGTAGTCTCATTTACAACTTGTTTCTCCTTAGGAGAAATAATAGAGCAAATGAGGAGACATTGCAATGAGAAACTGTTGAGAAGTATGAGTTACAATTGAGATATCAGTTTGAGGGTCAAAAAATAGGGCACTCCATAGCATTTCAAACTTTTATTTTATAAAACAAAGCAAAACAGTTGTACTTTAAAAATGGACTTTAAGCAATGGGAGCTTGCACAGTTGCACTTTAAAATGAACTTCAAGCAATGGAAGCATGTTAATGCCTTGATATGTTCTTTTTATAATGTGTATTCTTATTTTTATTTTTTTTGTGTGTGTGAGTGTGTATGTGAGTATTATTTTTAAAAGCTGCACAAGCAAATTGCATTGTACGGACCAACTGCACAATGACAATTTAAGTCTATCTATAAATCATACAACATGGAGAAATGAACTAATAAACAATAACATAAACAAACTGAACTTGTGCCAAAGCGTGCCATACTGTGTACAATGGTGGATGAAAGCGTGGGCTGGTCAATCTGCGTCTTTTATCCTGGTGGTGGAACCAACCAAAGGGAGGAGGGAGAGAGGGGCAGAAAATAGAACATTGTTAGTTTGTGAGCCACTCAAAAATACAAAGTAAGACATTTGTTTGACCGTCTGCTTTCATAACTGTGGGAATTTTGATACAGCACAAAGATCAGACACACCTTATTAATCACTTAAACACAGAATGGGGGATGTGATAGCTACCACTCACATTTGCTATATGTTGTCCAATTGAAAAACAGATTGTATTGATATATTTGTCAAGCTTAAACAAGTTTGTTGAATTCCCTCACCTCATCTAGTGAGTAAACTGTATTGTCAGGCTAGGATTAACCCCTATCCAGCTTACCACTAGGCAAAACCTTGTTTTGGTTGGACTAAGCCTATTCAGTATAAAAATAAAAAAAAAAGGGCATCTGAAAATAGTTTAGATCAGAGTCCTGATGTCAAAAAAGTAATTTGGGCAATTGTTTTTGTCATCTGGGAGCTGGCTCCATAGTCAGAATGCATAACAACTAAATGCAGCGTTGCCTTGTTTAGTTCTGATAGTGGGTTTCAACAGGAACATTTCTCCTGTGATCAGTGAGGTTTAAGTGATGAGTATTGCTGGAACATGTCACACAGTCTCATTGAAGGGCAAATCTGGTGTAAACTGATTCAAAGCCTTGTTGTTCGAGCTCACCAGGCACTGTCCAAAGGACAAAGAACAATAAAATGTGTCATAACCTAGACAAGTTATGGACAAGAAAGTAAAGCGGACTCAATATGGCAAAAAAGCCTTCGGTATCTTCTTTCCATTACAGGGTTTCCCCAGGTTTGACCAACCCAAATAAGACTTTTTTTAAGACCTTTTTAAGACCACTTACATGAAAATTAAGACCTACATTACACCCATTATGCGGTTGTAAAACACCAGATCAAATCCATAATGACAATTAAAACAACACTTCCCCATGATGTGCTGTCCTCTCCTTTCGACTGATTATGTTGATTCATTGCTGCCGGTGCGAAAACCCAAAGTATTGTTTGCGCATATCCTAAGAAATTAGACTAGTGTAGTTGCCACAATACCAAAATTATTGTTTCGATACCGATACCACATCAAGAATTGCGATTTCGATACTTCTTTGATAATTCTTAAAAAATGTATTTGATTTGGGGGCCCAGACCACCTTGATATCATCAGTAATATTGAATATAGTGTTATCATTCACACCAGTGGGCATCCTAGATTCTGCTTGACTCTTTCCACACGCACGGAAAATTATGGCTTATTTCATATGTTTCTATTTCATATACCTTCGAATTCATATAAAGTGTACAGTTAATGTACAGTATTTTTTAATCTGCATAATTACTATTAATCTGCTTAATTGCTAAACATATTTAGTCATTTGAATACTTAAAGGAACCATATGTAAGATTGTGGCCAAAACTGGTACTGCAATCACTTTCAAAATACTGAAGAGCGGTGTATCCCCTCCCCCCTGACTCGAGGTTGCACACGCGGATGGCGAAACACTACTGACTTCGTGATTAGTAGATAGATGGAGGGTGGCACATCTGTTCAAAACACAACATGACATGACAAAACACAACATCAACATCAGTTGTGGGCTGCAACTTCACTTTTTAAATGACAATATCCTGGCTGGACTACTGTTGTCAGTGATATAAGTATTTGAAATGAACACGATTTCTTAATGTCTAGTGACATATCAGGGGCATTTTATGATTAATTGAAATATTTTTCTTACATACGGTTCCTTTAATATTTATTTTTAAACTATTACACCTAGGCAATGTGGTGTGTAGGCCTAGGTGTAATTGAGTGTTTGTCACTTTAAGAAATACTTGAGTAATTACTGTAGCCTTCAGTCTCACGGTTTTAGGCTAGTGAATAATAGTTGCACATAATGCATAAGGATATGTGGATGCAATTCATTGTTGTCTGTCATTAGATAAAATAAATGTAAATAAGGGATCATGTTCAATAATGATTTTAGCACTAATTACGAATGACATACATGACCTGAGCTAGCAGAATTAGTTAGCAAGGAGCTCTCTCCAGATGTAAAAGTTTGCAAAGGTTGCGCTGCCTTTCATTTCTAAATGACATTAAACCCAATAGTAGACCTACGTACATCTCATAGCCTAGGTAGGTTAGCAACACAAAGTTGAGAGGTGCAAGTGAGCAAATCAACTTGATATTAGCCTATTATTATGTGTTACCACAGAATCACTTAAGCTAAACTAGCAGCCATGTCTCGCTGTTTATGTCACGACAGCTGCGCATATGTGTGTGAGGAGAAAAGACGCACAGCCACAGGCTTGGGGAGGAGGCACTAGAAGCATGCCTTGTGCACACAAACAAGAACACGGTCATTCTTAAAAGTATTGATACTAATAAAATTAGGTATTGTGACAACTGCTAATAGCTATTGCTACACTTTTGTAGTATCGGTGCACCGTGCAACACTAAATTAGACGATCTCTGACGTTAATCAACCCCCTGTTGAATTTTCACATTGTTGTTGTTTTTTCCTAGCCTAGAAATCTAGACGCACCCTAGCGGCGGCAAATTAATTTGCTCAGCCTGTACGTCTAGTATCAAACCATAGGGATTTCTATTGGCTGACGCCATGGACGTCATCCAATCATAGCACTCTATTTTGTTAGAGAGTCTTAAGGCGGGCTTAACAGGATGGCGACAGTCCTGCGACAGTGAACAACAAGGAAGGTGGCTATGGCAAACGAAGAGCGCTTGTTTGAATCGGCGTTGGCGTCAACTTTGGAGGAGTTGGACTTGCTTTTCTTTGAAAGTTGAGCAACACAATGCACTTAAGTCATTCCTTTCGAAGAAGGATGTATTTGCCGTTTTGCCGACCGGATACGGATATGGTCGTAGCGCTGGCCTATTGCATGCCTAGGCAGTTTGAAAGACAATTCTCTGCCCGCCCCTTGGATTAAGCGAGGTGAATGGCTCGATTCCAGACTATACATTTCAATGATATAGGATGGCCCGCCAGGCTAGTTTTTTCTCCCTATTTCACCTTGCTTGCAGGCTAGTATAATTCAAATTGAAGACCTTTGTTTAAAAAATTAAGACTTTGCAGTGTTTCCCCTAGAAATTTTTCCAGCAGCGGTGCTGTTGATCGTAGGAACCCCCCCCCCCCCCCCAAAAAAAGAAAATGTTGAAAAAATGACTCCTTAAATGGTGACTTCTGGTAGATTTTTTCAGTGTTACAAATTATGACATAACCATCAACACAAGCATTTACAAAGCATGATTATTGCACTACTTGAACAGGATTATTCATGTTTTTCTTTCACTTTTTTCATTTACATTATTAGTAATTAGCCACTGTACAACTGTACACTGTAGGCCACTGTACAAACTATTACTATTTAGAATTATTTATGATACATGATACATTCAAAAATAATTGATGTCCTATTTTTTTTTTTATTAACTTTTGCACACCACTGTATAAACTATATAGACTTCTCTTTCATGTCATTACACTGTATTGGTGCTATGCAAGTCAAATTGAGTGCCTGTCACTTTAAGGCCGTGACGGCCCGTGGGGCTTGCTTGATTCTCACGGTCTTAAGCTAATTTAGTAGCGTTGTTGTGCATGGTGCATAAGAATATGTAGATGAAATGAATTATGTTTTCCATGTCATTTGGTAAAATAAATGCTCAAAAAGCTTTGGTGAGCTCTACAGGAATTACAAACTATCTCCAGATGTAAATGGTTGTGTATCCTATTACTCAAATTCAATAAAACCCACCAATAGGCTAGCTAGACCTTAGTTTCACAGCCTAGGTATTTTAGCAACACAGGGCTTGAAAGCATTGCCTGTATCACAAACAAAAACGAAGCAATGTGTGGAATTTATCTGGAAATAGGCTACTGAAGGGCGAGCTACCTCGCTGACGTGTTTAATTTGGTTCCTTGGTTAACATAATGTAGGCTATGTTTTTTTGCACAAAATTGCATCTGCTAATAAACTTAACATAAACACAAACAAGCATGATCTCCTGTGGAATCCCTGACTTCGCCTTCAACGTTAGCCTACTATTATTTGTTGACATCAAACCTGAACGAACGGCAGCTGTTCCTGAAGTTCACTTGCGTGTTTTTTTTTTTTTTTTTTTTTAATTAGGCAACTGTTTTGCAGTGGCGCTTGAATTCCAGGAGCGGCGCTGCGCCGCTGATGAATACATTGTAGGGGAAACACTGCTTTGGCAACGGAATTTAAGACTTTTTCAGACCTTAATTAAGGAACATGACATTTAAGACCGTTTAAAGACTTTTAAGACCCCGTGGCTACCCTGCATTATGTCAGGAATACCAAAAGTACTTCTATACGGCTCTGGGCTATACTTCCCTGTCCATAACTCAGAATTGGCTGTGCCAAATTTTCTTTTTCCTATGAACAGCACACAGTGATTTCCAACAAGAGCTATGGATCAATTCATACCGGATTTGTCCTTTAAGTGATTTGTAAACAAGGAGTGCTTTAGGGTCAATCCGGTAAATCAGACAATGACTCAATCTAAATTAGCCCAAAACATTTAGCTCTGATCACTCAAGAGACACTGACAATTGTCAAGAACAAAAACAAAATACAGAAAATACAGTATACACCAGGGGTATTCAATTAATCTTCAGCGAGGTCGTTACGGAAAATTTCCTCAAGCAAAGGTCCGGAGCATCACAATGTTTAGGCTATGTATATGTATGTATGTATAATATATATACAGGGGCGGAGCCAGAGGGGTGGCTCCGGGTGGCACAGGCCACCCTTGAGATTCGATTGGCCACCCCAGGTGCCACCCCAAATCCTAGTCTACGATTGGCCATTAACATGGTGTAAGGCGGGACCTTTCTTGATGCACTTGCAGCAGTGTGTCAGATGTCAGAAATGTAAGTGGCAAACACACTTGCCTTTATTGGCCTGCGGCACAATTGAACTGCGGAACAAAAGGTTTCCCCGATCACGAAATACTCCTTAATACGCAACTTTGTGTAGGCTTAACAGAGGTAGCCTAAATATCGTGCCTATGACGATGACAGCTTTAAAAAAAAAAAAAAAAAACATTTATTTCACTTGTCTCGCTGGATTGAAAGCAGAATGTGGGCTGTTGTGCAAATAGATGAATGAGGGTCGGGGAGGTTCCGTTAACATCATTTTTTTCGTAACATCGATTTTATTATCGTAAAATATGTCTCCATGCAGGGCAGGGCTGGTTCTAACCTAGGCTAGGCTACTATATTTGGGTGGGCTGGTAGAAATTTTGGGTGGGCAACATAGCAAAGCTGTCAAATTGGATCAAAACCTAGCTTGAGTTGCTGCAGCCAACAGCCAGGGATAGGCAGTATGTCTGATACATGTATGTAAAATACAAAATAGTATGTTGTCATTTTTATTTTATTTAGTTGGAAAAAAATGGCATCATATTTTGTATCAAAATACTTTATAGGTTTGTAGTTTAAAAATAGTGCCAAATTATTTTGGTAAAACCAATAACCTACTTTTGGTGATGTGATTATAAAAGTGCAAAACAATGAATGCAGCACTGGTGCTGACTTGTAATTTGCCCAGAGTTGTTGTGATCAGAATATTGAGATTCAGGGAGATAATTTTCTTGAGAACTTTAGTCATCCAATTCAAACACCTGGAAGTCATCCAATTCAAACACATGGAACCGGTTATGTGGTTGCCCTGCAAGAAGTTGCACCATGTGCAACGTGTACAATGTTTGCACACATCCACAATACACTCCTTCATACCAACCTCAAGAAACTGATGATTAATCATCTAATCGGAAGACATGGAACCAGTTATGGTTGCCCTGCGACAAGTTACCCCACGTGTCATTTACAGTAATATAATAAAATTGATTATATTTTAATGTCCCCATGATGGAATTTGTTTTAGAACAGCATAGCCCAGTGACAGACAACTTAGATAATTAACTTTAATATGTTTGTATTAAATTTTATTCAAATACAAAGACATTTTATGTGAGAGTAAGGTATTTGTGTTTTTTTGTCCTTCAATTTATGAGTATGGTGTTTGCATCTGGTTCCCTAATGTATTTGTGCTAATTTCACATCTTGAGCCTGTTTCTGTTTATCTGGATGTTTTGCATCATGCCACCCTTGAATCAGTGCCTCACTAGTGCCACCCTTGTTAAAAATGTCTAGAATCGCCACTGTGTATATATAATATTAGGATGGATGGATGGAGCCTAGTTGTAGATAGATAGATAGATAGATAGATAGATACTTTATTGATCCCCAAGGGGAAATTCAAGAAGATTGTAGGCCTAGGCCTAATGTTTAATGTGAAATAAAATAAGTAGCCTAAAAGGCAACATTCGAAATGAGGAGAAATAAGGCAAGATAAGAGTGATTGGGGAGAAAAACTGAGTAGCCTTGGCTATTTTAAAGATCTTAACGTGAACTTAAAATAAAATTTGAGCTGAGACAAGGCTGGTTCCTTGAACCCATTAATCAGCAAGTTTAATTTAAATTTTAATAGTTTTTTTTTGTTGACCCGAAATCCTGGAAACCCAGGAACATCACGTTGTTGGGCAGTGAATGCATGTCGGTGGTGGATCAATCATATTGCCTTCTTAAATCGTAAAATATTCTGTGGTCTCAGTTCACTGTTGAATGGGCCTAGTCTACCCTATGCTTGCTCAATATGCTTTGTCTAGTAGAGGTGCTTCAAATTGGCGCTTTTAAAAATCGCCTGTCTCAGAATAGAAGAGGTCCAGGGCAATTCTGCGCAAAACGGTCACATCCATATTTAGCCTAGTTGGCGTTACGGACGTGACAGTTTTGCGAGGTATTGCCCCTGTATCGTTATATAAAGCTCTGTTCTCGCTGTCTAGCTTCCTCCTCTTTGAGCAATCGATGATTTGAAAATAACTTACTTATCGTTAACTTAGATATCCATCTGATTGTTTCTCGTCCCATCTCCTCTCCTCGCTCGTTTCAGGCTATCAGTCTCTTCCCCATAGTAGGCTACTTTACTCACTGACTCGACTTTATCGGAATTCACAGATTTCACTGGCTGAGTAGCAGCAAGCGAAATGATGGTTCCTGAAGCTCCTGAAGTAAATGCTGTTATCCTAACCAACGAAACATTTAGCGCAGCTTTGAAATCTTACGTGAAAATCTAAATTAGGCTATTATGGTCTGGGTCCGGATAGGATCACGTCACGGTCCGGACTCGGACCGCGGTCCGCCATTTGGTGATCCCTGGTATACACCATACAACAAATATTGTTGGTGAGTTAATCATTTTGGCCATGTCATTTTTTTTACTTTTGATGTATGTTCAGCCCATCTGTAAAATGTCTTCATAAAACCTAGTGGAAATTTCGCCTCTATCATTTCTATGACAATGTGATTTTGTAGCTTTTGTAGCTACACAGTTTGATGTTAACTGTATAAAGGTTGAATAAATTTAGTGCAATAGAGGTACCCTTTATAAAAACCCACCAATAATGCTCACCACAATTGGAAATAATTTAAAATAAGAGAAAATTACCCCAGCTTCATGGATGTTTTGGAACCTCCAGCCCTCGTAACAAAAGCCTTCTTGACCTTTGCGGATTCCACAGCTGTCCATCCGCAGAGCGTTCCACAGTGCATAACGTAGGCTGCAAATAAAAAGCAAAATCAATCTATCAGTGTGGTAATAATAGCTCTGAAACTGACAGTTCCAGTCATTGATTTTGATTAGCTGAAACGTGTTCCTTTCTGTTGTAATTCCCAAGTTACACAAAGTTACACAAGGTTACACATCCTTGTGTACACATCCCTACGCAAAGAATAGTAAAAAATGAAGTTGTTACAAGCTGTGGCCAATGTTCCACTTACCATTGTGTGACAGTCTACATAAACTATTTTTTGGTGTAGGGGTGTCTTTATAAAACCATCAACTGTGCAGTTAAGACAACCAGAGGAATACAATAAATCATCTGTTGGAAATTGATCTTAATGCCTCAATTAAAAAATGAGGAAAAAATCCAACCTTTAAACACACCAATATTCTTTGTGGATGAACCAGGTATCGTAAATTAATAAATGTTATTCCTTAAAATACAGGGGGCATAAGTAAGGAACCCCCTATGTTAAAATCCCATAGAGGCAGGCAGATTTTTATTTTTAAAGGCCAGTTATTGAATGGACTCAGGATACTATGCATCCTGATAAAGTTCCCTTGGCCTTTGTAATTAAAAGATAGATAGATAGCCCCACATCACATACCCTTCACCATACCTAGATATATCATGGTTTTATTTCAGTTAGGCTAATAGCTGTTTGATTTGCATGCTACAGATTCAATTAATTGCAAAAGAAATGTTGACTGGTAAGTTATTCATGACTGCAGATGCTGACTTATTGACCTATTTCTCGATCCCTCGACCGCAGCAACGCTACTTCCTAGTTTACCTGGGTTACAAGAATGCCCTTTCACTCCTGTTACAATATGCTGTAATTTATAGCAGGTTAAACAAAAGTCAGAACATATTGTGGGGAAAAATATACTTACCATTTTGATCTGATGGTCTAGCTTAGTCTTCCAATTTTTTAAGAAGCTGCCTGACTCTTTTCAGTGGAATTGAGCTGGAACCAGTTTAAACCAGTGGCAATAACTGTTAGCTTCGTCATCTTGACTGACATCCCAAAGACATTTTAAAATTCCGTGCATTTTGGCTACAGCATGGCTTAACACCATTCAAAACATACAGACTAAAGCTGTATAAGGCAAAGTAAGCTAGCAACGTTAAATTGTCTAACGGTAGCTTTATATACAAGCGGCACAGCCAGTGATGTAACTTACAAGTAGCTAACATTAACTAGCTAGCTAACTTTATGTGCTGCTTCGTCAGGTTGTTCAATGATATATTGAGTCTAAAAATATGCAAGAACGTTAGCAAATTACCAAAATGTTAATGTACCTTCTCTGAGTTTTCGTGGTGGCAAGTTCTGCACAATCCTTCATACCCACACACTAGTCCAGGCAATCTATGAGAAAAAATCACCCAACCCAAAACTAATTGCAACAGAAATTATTTTTGTTGTATTCAGTTCATGAAACCTTCCCAAATCACATACCAAAAGTCCATGAAAATCCAAGTGGTGGAACATTGTCAAAATTGGAATTATGTGTGCATAGGTCAATGGCAAAAAGCTGCACTTTTGGCAGTTTTATTGAACTTTTATAGTACAGGGGATATGTGAAAATTAGGTCAAATTCTTTCATATAAGCATGAAACTTGGTGAACTTGTACAGTTTGGAGCCCTGAACATTTTCAGATATAAAACAATTATCAAAAAACCCTAATGGTCGCTGTGGCAACCATTAAATGTTCCACTATAACTGAATTACACCTATATTCTTCATTATATCTCCTGAACCAAACATGGTATCTCAGAACAAGTGATGCCTACAGGGATGAGCAGTATTTATGGTACATGTATTCCATATTTCAAATACAAAATATATCGTATATTCGTAATTTGTATTTGACTGGGTTGAATAATTTGTATCAAAATACTTTATAGGTATGTATTTTTGTAGTTTAAAATATTGACAACTATTTTTGGTAAAACCAATACTTTTGGTTATGTGATGACATAAAAGTGCAAAACATTGAATGTAGCCTCTGACTTGTGCTGACTTAGAAATTTGCCCACACTTGTGATAATATTGACATTCAGGAAGATGATCCAGTGCAAGTTGAGTAACTTTAGGCGGGTCAATATAGGGTTCAACATAAAATTGATACAAAAGGTTTTTTTATGGATTCTGGTACTGGCATGCTAAATAACATACTAAAAATCTAGTAAAATCTGACTTTGAGAAAGGGGTCATTTTCAAGATGGCTGCCAAGAGGTTACAATGGCTATGGGCCCTATCATGACAGTCAACAGCACGGCGCAAAGCGTATAATCATCACGATGCAACACTATTCTACTTTAGAATATTGTACACTATTGTACACGTATTTCTATTAAGTTTTTTGTTATGCCCGTCTCTTTTATTGAGCAACGCACCAAGGGGTGTGGCAATTAACCACCTAAGGAGGGGTCTAGCGCATTATCTAAAAATCGCTATCTTACACTACCTAAAACGCATTACGCCACTGACCAAGAAATACCTGGTCAGAAATCCATGGCGAGTTGTTTATATGTTATTTTAAAGGGACACCAGGCAAGCCTGATGCCTTTTCTCTACAAAACTCCCACACGCTCGGTCTGAAGCTCTTTTCCTTTTTGTTTGCATCTTCCGTCAAGGGTTTTTGTTGCTTCTTCGCCGGCTCTGCCATTATACACACGTTTGCAACAATCGCGTTTCGTTAGCCTGCCCCTGTGCTGTGAATGCAGGATGCAAACTGATCCTGCTTCGGTCGATACACTGAACTTGCAAGCGGGATATTCTTCCATATCATATACCGACTTACGAAGATGAGTAATTAAACGTTGCCTGGTGTCCCTTTAAGAGTGCATTATCAACAGTGATGGGCGAGTGCACAATTACACCCTGCCTTTCTCGTCCACAGGAACGTGCACCAGCGCACATCCATGTAAAACATTACAAATTACACGATTACAATGGGGAACATAATTATAATAAAGATATCAGTAATACGTCCCACAATGAGTAATTATTCACCATCATTTGCAAAGTCACAAGATGTAAGCAACTCCTCTGCAGGATAAATGTCCTTAGGTTTCTTATTTATTTAAACACTATTGTAAGTTTTGCCTTTTTCAGGCTATTTTGTCAATGGTAACATATTGTCAGTCAATAGTAAAAGTATTTAACTGTGTATAACTGTTTTGTCGTTGACTATGATACCACGGAGAAGTTAGTTTCACATTGACAATGACTTCAAATAATACACAAGTGCAGATGTGTGTAGGCTATACTCTGCTTGGTTTTAGTAAAGCATATTTTAGTGGAATACCTGTTCCATACGGTCTCGCATGCAAGCAGATTCCTTCAAATGCGCCGCTGACTATCAAAATATCGATGCGCTTTTTGAAGTCGCACTGTTTGCTGTTAAAGGGAATGACAGATGTCACTCTCATTAGTTTAAAGGATGTTAAGCCCAAAACACACCCATGACTAATTAAGAAACATAAGATCCACCTTTTTGCCGGACTTTTGAAAACAAAACCACACCCAATGTGGACTTGACAAACCCCTAAGCTATTTGCTAGTGACCATGTGTATTAGACAAATATAGCCCTATATCTCAATTACTATTCAGCCCACAGGGGTGAATCTGAGGACAAACGATGGTCAAATTAAACAATAATATGATTTTAAATGTTAATATTGAACATTTTTGAATGCTCTAGCTTTTTCAGCGATATATTAAAATCAATGTGTTTTAATACAGAGTAAATGCAATATAGGAATATGTACCATGTCCAAGGCATGGAGGAAGATAATACTTAACTGGCATTATATCTCATCTAGAGGGCATATGCTTTTAGAAAATATATAGTTTAGGGTGGTTAATCTGTTTTCCCTGGACATTATAGGCCAAAATGTATCCACTTTACACTAGATTCAGCTTTACAGAATACAGGGCAATGTATTGTGCATGGCATGGAGGAAGATGGGAAATGTCTGAAATTGTGTAATATCTCTTCTAGAGGGTATATGATTTCAGAAAATATATAGTTTAGGGTGTTTAATTTGTTTTCCCTTGACTGTACATGCCAAAATGTGTCTACAGTACACTAGATTCGCCTTTGCAGAATAGAGGGCAATATGTTGTGCATGGCATGGAGGAAGATGAGACATGTCTTAACTGGTGTTATATCTCATCTACAAGTAATATGCTTTCAGAAAATATATAGTTTAGGGTATTTATTCTGTTTTTCATAGACAGTATAGGCTAAAATCTATCCGCTTTACACTAGATTCACCTATACAGAATATAGGGCAATGTATGTGCATGGCATGGAGGAAGATGGGAAATATCTTAAATGGTGTTATATCTCCTCTGGAGGGTTTATGCTTTCAGAAAATATATAGTTTAGGGTGTTTAATTTGCTTTCCCTAGACAGTATATGTCAAAATGTGTCCGTTTTACACTAGATTCGCCTATACATAATAGATGGCAATGTATTGTGCATTGCATGGAGGAAGATGGGACATGTCCTAATTGGTGTCACATCACTTCTAGAGCTTATATGTTTTTAGAAAATATGTAGTTTATGATGTTTAATTTGTTTCCCTTAATAGTGCAGGCCAAAATGTATCAGCAGTTCACTTGATTCGCCTATACAGAATAGAGGAGTATGTATTATGCATGGTGTGAAGGAAGATGGGACATAAGTTGATTAATGCTATATTTCATGTACAGGGCATATGCTTTTAGAATATGTATAGTTTTGGCTGTTCTATTATTTTGGTAAAACCATGACCCATGCATAGGCATGCATTTTAATTATTAAGCTTAAACTATATTTATTAGTATAGCATGCACCTTTTGCCAGACATCACAACAGTCACCTCTTTGGAGGCTAGCTGCAGTTATCTGCACCTTTCTGTCGAATTTGGACATTATCCTGTCCATCTTCAACTTTGCCTTTATAATTTTCCTTTATTCATTCACTTACATAAACATACTGTGCTGTCTGATTACTGTTTTAGCCAAAATTGTGCAAAGTAAAGAGGCATCATACAGGCCCCTCTGATTGGATAGACAGTCTCTCAGTCAACCCCCGGGCAAGAGGTCAATTACTATAAGTCTATAAGTCTTGGAAAATGATGAACTGATACTTTTGTGTGATAGGCCTATACTGTATATGATTCAGTGGCCTCTAAATCAGACCACCAAAAACACTTTCCTAGGCTAAATAATGCTTAACTATGTGTTGTACAACTTTAACATTGTGGAACACTTGCAAAAACACACTGGCTCTATTTAAAGACTCAACAACCATTTCCATTGATTCAAAGGAATGTAAAAATAGACACCAATTAGCAACAAACCAGTCTGAAATAAGCCTGAGAAATGTACTAACTCTTTGAAAATAAAAGAATGTTCCTCAACAATGCAATATTAAAATTCCATGTTAAGTTAGATGGGGTCAGATATTCTTTAGAATGCTTATTCTATAACATTCTAATTACAGTTTTGTCAGTATTTGCTGAAGGATAATGCATAAAACAACCCTCATTTTAACATATTTCCACCAACTGGATTTTCATGGACTTTTACTATGGTGTTTAGATCACCAATTGAAATATAAAAATGTGAAAATAAATTCTGTTGCAATTAGTTTTGGGTCAGACCTTACTTTGCCTGGACTACACCGTTTCACTTGGTTTCACTGGGCGCCAAATCTAGACTGCATTTTCTGGTAGGAGTGTTCTGCACGCGATTTTGTCACGTCCGACCATCATAGACCTCTGGAGTCTAACTTGATTTCTCTAACTTGCTACCAAGTCGCAAGTTAGCTCTGGGGTAGCAAAAATCAAATTGTGCCGCCTTCACGTACCATTGATTATAATATCTACTGGAAGGTTGAAGACAAAAGTGCATTCAGGAAAACGTCTGCGTCTCCGATTTCGTCATCTCCCTGCACTAGAATTTAACAGGTGATCTCCTTATATGGGCATAGATGGTAGCCAATGAAAATCATTTGAGAATTGATGTACAACAGAGCTCTTACAGATCAGACTAATTTATAAAACAAATAGGTCTGGATGAGCATTACATTAGTTCACTTAGAGAGCTCTCTGATGGATAAGCCTGAGTAAAATGAGATATATAAATTGAGCAAGTCTGAGTATTGTATAAGCCTTTGCTGAGATCTCTTTTGTAAATCAAAAAAGGACTAAACTGAGATGACTAGAATGAGAACGGTTCAAGCTTGTGAAGAGATCTCTTTTACAGAACTGATGGAGCCTAATCTGAGATTTACCAAAAAGATCTGAAATGAGAATTGCATGAGTTTACAGAGAGAGCTCTCTGGTGGATCAGCCAGAGTAAAATATGAGATGTATAAATTAGACACTGAGCATTATTTAAAATATTGATGAGATCTCATTTGTAGATTAAAGGGAGTCTACACTGAGATAACTTAACTCTTTTGCTCCAGAGACAAACCTGAGAAGCGGGAGACAAAAGCAATAATCTCATTTTTATATCACTGTGATCTCATTATTGTCTAGGAGAAACAATTGAGAAAGAGAGGAGCTCTCATTTTAACATTTTCTTTCCTCTGGGTAACCATCCAACCACTTTGTAACATATACCAGGTGGCTCTAAATACCATGTTCTATTCTCTGTATATAGACCTTACTGTCCTGTAACTGACCCCAGGCGGATAGGTCAGGCCCTTGAGTCGTGGATCTGCTTGAGGTTTCATCCTATATTCTTCTCCCATTCTTGGGAGTTTTTCCTCGCCCCTGTTATTCATGGGCTCTGTCTGAATGTTTAACACTCTGTAAAGCGCCATGAGACATGGGTAATGTTTTGACGCTCTATAACTGAAATTAAATTGAAATTCTGAGAGCACACAGGCAAGCAAATGTTTGGGCACAAGATACAGTGCCTGCTCCAAAGATTCTTGACTCACTATCACTGGGATGGAGACAAATTGTTGATGGGCAATGGGCTCCTGTCAAAACTTCCACCAGCACCAAAGGCTGTTGTGGAACTTGTGAAGTTTTGTTGTCTTGCCAGCCAATGCAGTATAAGGTGTTCTTGCAAGAGTAACAAACTTACCATTCACACAACTTTGCAGGTGTGAAGGCTCTGAGGAGATGTACACCAATATTAAAAAGACAGTGACAGTGGTGAGGATAAATACTTGAGTGACAATGACAATGTTTTGTTGAACTCTTCAATAATGAAACAAGACGCAGATTTTTTTTCTCTTTTTTTCCATTTTTTCTCCAAATATTTTGGCAAATGATGCAATACATCTTTTGAAAATAGTCTGTATCTCACTTGTCTACCTTATTAGGTGTATATTTATCAAAAAGTTGACCACTTTAAGCCATCTTGAATTTTGGCACTGAAAATGAAGAAAAAAAATGGAAACAGGTTGTTTTGTATTCAATGGGGTCCTAGCAAGTAAAAAAACACCAAAGTGCATAATACTCCATTGTACTGCGTTCAGTTCTTTACGCCGAGTGCCTCCAACATGGCCATGCAGCTAGGTTACGCCCAGAATGTGACGTCTGTGCAAACCCCTAATAGAGTACCGAAGCCATGACGTAGCGTTGTCAAGGCAGTAATTTCAAAAACGGAACATCACACTTCGGTATCTACAAGGCTCTGACTGGTGCTAATACCAAAGATTCTAGAGCGCTCTAGAATCTTTGCTAATACTTCAACAATATGAAAGCATAATACACAAAATGTAGGCGGTTTGTAAAAAAAAATCTTATAATGAATAAGCCACTAACGTTTTGATATAATATGTTTGACCACATGAAAAATAATTCCTAAGATCAGTATTCTTGGTCACTTTAATGTGAAGTGTGCAAAATACATGCCATCAGTAAAGAATAAATCATCATATGATGATAGACCTTGTCAAGTTTGTAAGGGGTTAGAAAGTTGTATCAAGGCACTGTCCAAGCAGCTCATGGCTTAATTGTCTTCAATCATAAAACAGCATTGTGTAGAGCATTGCTGATATGATCATAAAACAGGATTTTGAGGCACACTGATTTCATCACAGGATATTACATAATCATTTTTGGCTTCTCCAATTTGCCTGTGAAACTGGCCCTGTTTCAACGTTTTCCAACAGTGCATGTTTGGGCTGAGAGTTATGCTTTTAATATTTGGCAAATAGCTCAGAATGGTATTAGGCAGGTGTGTCATTCCAGAGTTTGACAAATTGAGCTCCTGTAGGGAGTTTAGGTTGCTAAAAACCGCCGGGCTCAACGATTTCAGGTTTCTGTTATTGGAAAGGTCCAG
Organism: Alosa sapidissima; assembly: GCF_018492685.1. Lineage (NCBI taxonomy): Eukaryota > Metazoa > Chordata > Actinopteri > Clupeiformes > Clupeidae > Alosa > Alosa sapidissima. The sequence continues at coordinate 3,537,754 of NC_055971.1, forward strand.
AACCTGCAGGTTTTCCAAACCTTGAAAGCTCAGAGGTTCGATAACTGAAAGCTTTGGAAGGCCACTGAGGCTAAGATAGGACAGATCTTTGAGTGTCTGAAAAGCCCCCTCCTGTATAACAGAGATCCAGTTCCCATCCAATCCCAAGTAGCGCAGAGGAAGACCCGAAAGATCAGGGACAACCCTCAGTCTGTTGTCTGCCAGCACCAGGCTTTTAATGGACAGAGACGGCCCTTGTGGTTGTCTGGTGATGGATGTTATTAAATTGTTTGACAGGTCAACAGTCAAGGGTTTGTCTTGGCCCTTGGTGGTGAAAATATCAAGGTTGAATTCATGAAATCTGTTATTGCTTAAATCTACCTCTGCTAAAGGTAGTCCTGTAAAACAGCCATCAGGGAGGCTCTCTAAGGCATTGTGGCTCAGGTCTAAGGTCTCCAGGTAGCGCAGCCTGGCGAAGGCCTTAGCACCCACTTTGCTGATGGCATTGTTGCTGAGATCTAGGCTCACAAGGGTGGTGTAGCCCGGTCCAGTTAGCATGGCATCTGTAATGGCACCAACAGAATTAAAGGACAGGTCCAGGAAAGATGTGTCCAACGGGATGGGGAAGGGGGCCGTGCCAGGTCCTACCCCACTACAGTCCACTTTGGTTAAGCTGAAGCTGTCAAACAGGCCGAAGCTCTCCACTTCACAGCGACACTGAGGGTGGCACGTCTGACCTCCGGCAACTCCATGGGAAAGCACTGTTAGCACACTTACGCTCAGGAGGAACAGCATGTTACCCTAGGAGAAGAATGAAGCAAAGAATATTGGGTTTGAATGACAAAAGGCATATTTGTATGCCATAAGAACAAATATTTGCTTAATAAATGCAACCCTGAGCTGTTTTCCTTTTCCATACTGTCATTATCACCTGAATAAAATGAATCACTATGCTAATAACAATGACCTGAACCACATTATCCATTCACTGAAGTAAACAGCTGAGGACAATCCTCTGATCACTGAAAACCTAAAACAGAAAAATTAGTGCACAAAAAATGTATGTATAACATACTAACTGTCTGAAAATGAAAAAGTCAATAGAGTTAGTCATATATTTCTAAAAAGCCAATAAATGTAATCATATATTTAATACTACATGCCTTTTTCTTAGCAAATGTTATTAAAATATCTTACAAGAGGCTATGCCCTGTTTCACCAATAAGAATGAATCATTTTGAGACCCCGTCAGTCCAGTTTTACAGCAGACACCAATTTCATCCTCCTTCAATTCCTCAGTTTTGCCCTAATTATTGATAGAAAAGATAGCCCCCTCTTTTTCCATTAAAATTTATTTTAGTATTCTAAAATGTGAAAGGTAGTGTCTGCATGCTTGCTTCAGATAAGATTTCTGGAAAAAAAAAACATAATGCATGGTGAAATTCATTATGATAAAGAAGCATGATGCAACCAGAAACTCCAAAACCAAAACCCAAACCTCCAGTCACTATCAAGAAGATTTCAAATGTGAAGAGATTTTACTTCACAGCTAAGAATCGTGAAAATGCTTTAAGATAATAAGCAATGATACACTTGAAATGCCACAAAGCACTATAAACTTATGTAGAGGATAAACAGCACGTCTGTTAAATAAAACAGTGCACCTACTTGAGTCCTAGTTCTCATGCTCTCCCTCTCCATGTTCAAAATTCAAAGAAAAATGAGCACAACTGAAACCCTTCCCAACTTGTCACTGTTGTTGGGCTGATCAGTCAAATGCGCTGGGTTAAACGTCTAACTATTTTGTTTCAGAGGCACACATGACACACCCCCACATGCTTGCTCGCATGCAGAAAGCCATTCTATACTCACACAGGTTACTGTAGGTAGAACTGAAACAGGCTACATAATCATGAGCTTGCAGGAGCTTCACTGACCTACACAGTAGGCCAAAGTTAGTTAGCATATCAGCGAACTCGCACAATCCAATGACCTTTGGTGCACATTTTTCTCTTACACAATACGTTGTGTTATGCAACAGACAAGGCAAACTCACCCCCCAGTTTAATGAAAATAAATATGACCCTATGCTTGTCAACCTCAGATTTGTCCACCTCAGATTTGTAAAAAGCTAAAGGGAGTAACCCTTTAAATAAATACAAAAATAAATAAGCCTACACAATTAAATAAGTAAATCATAGCAGCAGCCTGTCAATAAAATAAGATTTACCAGTTAGTTGAGGATTTGACCTGTTGTAGGCTGTAGGATCAACATGTCAAAACCATGCCGTGTTGATCCTGCATTAACGTCTTGGAATGCAGTATTTCTTGTTTTTGAGGTTTGGGTGCAATAAGGAGTGCTAGGATTCTTTGGGTGTGTTTTTTTATAAACTAATATATTTCTGAGGAAGTCTTTCTTAGGGGTTAAGCTCATGGTGCCTATATTGCCCTTCCACTACATTGATGACAGTTATGATGACAAACAACCATGTCTTTCTCTGGGCATACTCTTGGATGACTGATCTCAGAAACTCTGTGTGAGCATGTATGTGCTTGCTTCAGTTCACCAGATAAACCCTGAAGTTTTAAAACCAATTTCCCACGGAAGAGCTCAGCAGCTGTCCTTTTGCCCCACACCCTTCCTCCTCATCCTGCACTCCTCCTGCTGCTCCACCTCTCTCTCCTGCTTTAGCTAGGGAGCTCTGCTCCACCATCTGGAGTCTACCTGAGGGCCATCAACTATCCAGGTGTCCCACACATTCTCCAACTGACCCACTCTCTCCCAGTTCTCTCCACCTCCTATAGTAAATCTGATTAAATGTGAGGATCTTTCCTAAAATACCCCCCAGTCTAGACACACACACATATACACACAGAACATACAGTATTATCAATACAAATATACACAATGCAGTCTGTCATAGTTCATCAGTTCATAGTTTGCATATTAACCACTAAGAATCTAGTTCATTCTACTTACTCATCAATTTATATAATATGATATAATCAGGATTCTTACATGGGATTCTACAATACATCGAGATGCTTCTGGTACTTATGATATGAAGAAACAATTAATGTATGTCCTGTGCAGTGCTGAAGGAACTCTTTGGAAAGTATATTAAACCAAGGTCTTAACTAAATGGTTGCAAAGAAAGAGATTTTGATTGTAAACAGGCCAGCCATATGTATCTTGCCAATTCAAAATCATAGCCGCCTACACTGTCCACAAGCTACAACTAATCGCTAATTGTTTGCTCATCTTACCACTAAATGAGCGGTGAGTGTTGTAGTGGCGGGCCAGTGTTCTCAGCTCATCTCAGCACCACCAGTATGCTAGCACTGATCTGACACCACAGGCCACTCCTTGGTGACTCCTATAGAAGGAGTGGGATCTAGACAACTACCTAGAAATGCAAGCATGAATGAAGTCGTTCATCCATACATTTTAATGTTTGGTAACAACATTACAACACAAACACACACACACACACACACACACACACACACAGAAAACTTCCATTGACTACACTATGGGTGAAGCATGGTGTTGTTAGGAGAGATCCAATACATGCCATCTTGACTCACTGATGTGTTACTGCACGAGCTGAATAGGCTGTCAAACTGTGACAGGGTTAGTAACCACCAGACACTCCTACATACCCACAAGCACTCCCATACTGTGGGCTACACCATAGCTTTAATGACGTCTTCAAAATAATGTGAATTAGCCTGACAGATGTGAAAAGACAACTAATACGCTACATTATAGAATGTCCTCACTTCTCAGCAATAACTCAGTTACGATCAAGCTCCAGCAGTCATGATGGACAGACAACTCGATCCAAACGCTATGTAGGCTATAATCTCAAATTCAACATCTGGCACGGGTCCTCTCTTATGTCATCCACTGATGAATCCAGATGTCTCGGAAAAGTAAGCGTTTAGAGGTGAGAATTAAACGACAGATTGCACAAAGCCTCTTTTCACTTTTAGGCTCTCAAGTAGGGTGGTCAACTTACGTTTCTCCCGAGAGTAACTTTCTAAGAATTCCGATGACAAGACATTCGTAAAAAGTCGTCAAAAAGTAACAACCCTATTTTACTACTAACCAAGACTGCGCGTAACTCTTCTAAAAGTTCTAAATCTTCACCGTAACATGGCGGTGCAGGCGTCTAACAGAATTCTGCTGAGTATTTAAAGACAACAACTTTAAACTTACAGTGCGCAGTTTGTCCAAATGTAGAGACCGACTTGTCAGGAAATAAGCCTTAGATATTTTCCAAGTCCAGCATTAGTCGACTCCGGTTCCCATTGTCAGAGGCTTCGCACCGTTACACGGTAACTCTTCTGAAGTAGAATTCCACAATCCGCTGACTCTCCGTTTGATCGTAAAGCAATACAGTGGAATCAAAAACAATGCTAAAACATTGGGCACGCATGACAGACGACACTTTGGCAACTTCAAGATGATTATCTGCGCCCAGAATGTCTGAATCTGCATCCACCCAACTAAAGGGTGTACTATCCCCCCTACTGGAGACTGTCTCCACTACAACAGTGATGTGTTCCCTGCTGAAGAAAAAAAAAACAGATTATGCTGGTAGCTGGTTTTAGCTGGTCTGAGGAAGACGGTCATGCTGATGTGACCAGCTTGTCATGTGGGATACAGCTGGTGTAAGATGGTCATGTGACCAGCATGCCAAGCTTCACATTGTTGGTGTAAAATGGTCATGCTGGCTTGCTAGAATGACCAACATAACCTGGCATGGCCAGTTAAAACAGCAATGGAAGACCAGCTAAAATGACCAGCTTGCATTGTTTTATTGTTCATTGTTTGATTATTATTATTATTATTATTATTATTTATTAATTTATTTTTCTTGTTGGTTGTATGTTTTGCCTTATTTTTATTTTGTTTGTAAAGTATATTGAGATATCGTTGCACTAAACAATAAATTGATTTATTGATTGATTGATTGATTGATTGATGGATTGATTGAAGTGGTACGACAAGTAAAACCAGCTGAATCACCACCGTAAGCTGGGTAAACCGGGTAACAGTTTTGCAAACCAGCAAACCATCTTAAACTAGTAAGGCCTTTTTTCCAGCAGGGCTTTATAGGGCAGGATAAGAATATCAAAACAACTTTGTCCAAGATTTGTGAAAATAATTTGCAATATATTGTAATATTTGTCATAAATGAATTCGCAATGTATTCCATTGTAGTTGAAATGCCTAGCTGGAATTGTCTACAGAGAAAGCACATGCTTCAAGCAAAACAAAAATGTCCACAATAAAAACTTTTGTTTCTGGAATGTAGCATTATAAGATTAAATGGTGTTTGTGCTGGACTTTGGTTGTCCACACAATGCGACCAAGACTAATTACAGTGATTGACTGAGCACTGAATTTCATAAGCGTTTGTCCACCATGTATGCTTTGTCAAAACAACTGTGGCTGCAACATATGGACCCTTTCTAACATTCGGTCGTTTGGGAAAACTGTCAGTGTCAAAAACCTTCTTTTCAAATTTCAGTTGATGTCAAATTAGTGAATATGCTTCTGAACTTACCATGATAACAACTCACATGCAGTAATGCAGTTATAGTCTGAGCGAATTAGGGTTGAAGGTGGCAGTAAATAGACCGAAAGCATATTTGGTATCATTTGAACCGCCATTTTATGTAGATTAAGAATTTCAGGTGCCTACAATACCAATCATTACCGGGGGAAAATGAGGGCTTTCTTTTGGGCCACAATACAATGGATTTTGGGTTAAAATGAAATGTCATTATATCATCATGATATTAGGCAATATCTCCCAAGCAGGTAAGAGGATCTTTATCAAATTTGGTATACTTACTCATTTATAAGGGCTTGATGAACTGATTAGGTATTCAGGTATTGAGGTAAAAGGTCAAGGTCACATGAGGTCATACTCAAAACAACAAGTGTTGCCGTGATATCTCATAACCAGATTGAAGGATCTTCATGAAACCTAATACATTGAATAAAGCCTACATGCACAGATTAGGTTCTAAAGCCCACGGGGTCAAAGGTAGAGGTCTAATTCTTTCAAAGTTATATGAGGCTATAGTAGGCAGCATCAAACAAATGACAATTGATGCAGTATAGTGATTACATAATGTTTGCATTACAACGTTGTCTCAAGACAAGTACAGTAAATTAATAAAGCAAACTATATTTTCTGTATAACAATCTCAACAGGTTTAGCCTTTTACTTCAAGGCCCTCTTTTAAACCAGGGGAAATGAAAACAATTGTATTAGTCTATAAGCTAGAGGCCCATTTGGGCTGATTGGTGCCAACTGAGGGCACTCAACTATATTGTTATTTTCTGATAGCTATATGTGTCTATAACACAAAAATGCATCATGGACATCTGGGACTCACAGCTGAAGCCTAGCAGAGCACTCAATATACAGGTAGCCATACATCTGATTGACCTATACCCAATGTACAGTATATGCATGGGCAGCAAAGTCATGAGGAGGGTGGGAAATGTCTGCATCCACCCAACTAAAGGGTGTACTATCCCCCCTACTGGAGACTGTCTCCACTACTACAGTGATGTGTTCCCTGCTGAAACAGCTATAAACCAGTTCATCATGCTGGTAGCTGGTTTTAGCTGGTCTGAGGAAGACGGTCATGTTGGTGTGACCAGCTTGTCATGTGGGATACAACTGGTGTAAGTGTCGTGGTCTTTATTGACATATATCCTTTAGTTTATATATCTTTTATGTAGTATCTTTATTCTGTGTAATATCATTGTTTTGTGAAACTGAAGTCTGTAGTATGTTCAGTGTGGGAAAGGAAGACTGGTTTAAGTGAAAGAGCAGGCCTGGCAGAAAATGGCATAGACAAGGTTTGGTGCCAGGAAATGTAAGCAAAACCTAAAGAATGGCAAAACCTAAAGAATGTAGGAATAACAGGATGAGAGGGCAAAGGTGAAGTACCATATATTACTTGGTCAGTTATCTGTAAACATAGAGGGTCTTGTCTGGGATGACTTGAAGGGGTATAAAGGCTGGACAACAGCCAGAGGATGTTAGCTCACTTTACTCACTGCTCACTTTCTTACTTTGCTTTCACTTACTTACTTGCTTCACTAATGCTCCGGAGTGCATTAAAGCCATCATCTGCAGTATACATCCACAGTGTGCGGACTTCTTTTGAGTTTGTATTATTTAATGTGGATTTGACACCACATAATTGGCGAGCCAGCCAGGAGTTGGAAAGGACAATATTTAGGCATCATCTCAGAGTCCAGGGTTTGGTCAGGGGAGAGGCTGATGCGCAACTTAAACTAAGGTGAGCAACTTTTGCTTAATAGCAGCTAGACTCCTCTGATCAGGCTGTACACTGAGTTATGAATACTTGTCTAAAACGTCCTCCAGTCAAAGAATCTTGCTAAAACAAAGACCAAGGGATTAATACTGCAGATTATGGTAAGCATTTGTGTGTACACTAATGGAAATGATTTTGCATGTGAAAAATCAAGAGTTCTGCATGTGGAGAACTAGGCAAATTCCTGCATGTGAAGGAATACTATAGCCATATCAAAGAAGTTTTGCATGAGGAAAACTTAAAGTTCTGCATGTGGAGAACTAACTCAATTCCTGCATGAGAAGGAATGAGAGAGATAAAAGTAACAGTTTTGCATGTGAAAAACTGAAAGGTCTGCATGTGAAGACCTCATTTCCTGCATGTGGAGGAAATAATACTAACAAGTTGAGTACAGCTGATATCAGGTCTGAATAAGTTGAAGTTGAAACACTCCAAGAGCGAGTGGACATGTTGTGTAAAAGTTGTGGATGTAAAGCCAAAAGAGAATACAAAGAAGTGTTACTTGATTTTTAGTATATGTGGCTGGTAGAATTAGAAGTCCATGGCAGAGCATTGGTAAAAGACGTCATATATTTGCATAACGTGTGATTAAGGAGAAGAGGCTGTGTGTGTGTGTGTGTGTGATACCAGGCAGAGGAGCTGCTGGTTGAAATAGGAAAAGGTGGGGGCTTGTGTAAACAGAGCAAAGGTCTGCTGGGGACAAAGGATGTAGGTCTGAGATGGTTAAGGCATGTTGAACTGGGAAATATTGGAAAATATTTCATTTTGAAAGATTTTTGGGGAATGTTTAATACTGCAAAGTGTTGGGTTGAATGTCTTGGTCTTCCATGATCAAAATATTAGAAATGGTTGATAATGAGAATGTGGTAGTGGGAAAATGGTTTTGAAAGGTTGGTAATGCCAGAACAGAATGGTTCTGAATTACAGTGGGCAGTTGTCTGCAGAAGTGGAGTGCTGCTTGCTGAGAATATAATATTGCCATTATAGGTAGGCAAGGCAAAAGAGGAATAGCTTCATTGCTTGACACTGAGGCGGTCATAGTCACTTTGACCTTTTAAAAATTGAATTGGCAATAATGAGAGATACAGAAACAGTTCTGCTAGTTTTTGATTTTCTTTAAAATACTCTACAGTTCTATGTTAAAAGATTTTCATGATACTGGATAAAGGCAAATTATATTAGTGTTTACATACTTTAGTCATTTAGCTTATGTGTATAAATAATTCACTATGGTAGTAGTCCCATAATGTATAGTGTATTGGTTGGTTAATAGTCTCTTTAGGTTTCTGTTATGTTTAAAAGGTCATTTCAAGTTAGCCTTGTTTATAATAAGAGTATTATTACAAGTTAGAGAGAGTTAGTGGGACAAATCACATCTGTGCTATGCTGTGGATGAGTAGACCAACTGACAGATGCATAAGTAGGCCCATCATGGTTAAATATAGAGTTTTAAGATCCAAGATTTGGGATGAACACTGATGGCGGTTCCAGGTGTTGGATAAGTGTTGTTGTGTCCAGTGTTGACTAAGATATATTATGTATTAGTAGTAGTAGTAAGTTGGCAATTGATAGGTTATATTAGTGGTAGCCTACTAATGATATACAATATATTAACTTATCAGTAGGTGGTAGGTTCAACTGTTAAATTAGCATTGTTAAGGATATGATAATTATGATAGTAGTATTAATAATAGGTCTAAATTAAATAGCTTAGCTATTAGCATGACTAGGCTAGGTTTGCATAGTATTATTAGGCTCAGATAGCTGTTGGCATTATTAGGCTAAAGCTGGGTCAGCAACTGGCATTACTACACTGGATAGCAGTATTGAAGTTAATTTGGTTCATGGTAACATTGTTGAAGCTTAGGTATGCTTTAGAAAGATTTTGTGATGGATTATAGTTCATGGAGGACCACAGTGTTATTGGGGGAAAATAATTGAATTTAAGCATCCTTTGGATAATGTTCTAGACATATACAGGAACTCAATAAGGTTTATCAATAACTCATATTACAGTTATATGTTTGGTGTATTGTGGTATGTGTGTCATGAGTATGTGTGTTATGAGTGAACACCTTGTGGTGTTATGGGTGTTAATATACAATAAGATCAGGTATTGTTTCCATGTACATTTACAGTTAAAGGTACAGGTGACTGTTTAGCTCTGAAGAGGTGGTTTGGGCAAGGTAATTTGGTTTTAGAGCTGTCCTGCTATGTGGAAAAGGTTTATGGCTATAGGCTATGGTTATAGCCTTCCCACATAGTCCTGTTTTTGTTAAGAGTTGGAAAAGGGGTTTTGTATTGTCCACATCACTGGTTGCATAAGCCAAGATCAACTGACATATGATAATAATCAAAAAATGGTTAATATTTGAAATAACGGCGACACTGAAAAAGACTGACTCTGACTGACTTAAAACGTTTTGGATTACTACTTTATATTTAACAATCTAGATGATGGGGATATTGATGGTTTCAGAAGATCTCTGGGGTTATTTAGTTTCTACCTGTCAAATGGTTTGAAGAATCATATGGTATAAGGCAGCAATTGTTGTTAGCACTGAGGGGTTATTTGATGGAAAGTGGTGCTAAGCTGCTTGGCCCTAGAGTATCATTTGTTATTTGCATAGCTATATTATAATTTAGATAATACTGTTATAATTAAGTGGTTATAGGGTTATATGGGGTGTTAGTTAATTTGCTGTTGGGGGTTTTATGGGAGCTCAGTACAGAGGGAACTGAGTAGTGACTTCCTTAGCAAAATTAGTTTGTGAAATGTACTGTGGGTCTATTTATTTCTAACTAAGAATATGCATAGCTTAAAGTTTTTGTGTAAAAATCATAGAAATGGGAAATTGATTTATACTTGGCATACATAAAGGAGTTTAAGTATATCTAGCCTACACTTATACTTAGATTTATACTTAGAGACTGTATATGTACTATAGTATATGTATACTGAAGGAAAGGTTTAAGGATACTTATTTACCTATAGCTAGAGGTTGGATAGATAGATGGATGCTTTAGTGATCCCCAAGGGGAAATTCAAGAATGAATGTTGAATGTTGAGAGGAGGTATGATAAGGTATGATAAAGTTAATTTCATAAAATTAATTTAGTAAATTTTAATATTACACTTTTGATAAAGTTACAGTGCTAAAGGATATTAAAATATGGAGACAATTAACTGGAAGTATGTTTTGGTGGTGAGGAATGGCATATCATATTAGACCATTCACTGTGGAATGCAGCATATGGACAGTAAGAGCCAGGTATAGAATTATATAAGATAATTACTCTAGTAATGTTTAGAGAAACTGGGTAAGCTGACTAATGGTAAAGGGAATGCCATGGTCAACCAAGTAAGTATGGAAATTTGATAGTCACCTATAAGGTAATAAGTAGTGTTACAGAAACCCCAGGCTAAAGTAAAATGACTTAGTGTAAAGTGCAATTCCCCATTCTGATAGTTTAAGAGACCAAAAGGGATCAGTGGGTAAACAGTACAATGAAAAAGTGTTGCAGAAAAGTGGTTGAGAGAATGAGGAAATATACAGATTTATGGCCTATACAAGAATTAATGGATTTAGCACTGTTACAAAGGTCAGGGATTACATGAAAATTGACAATAGTAGAGCTATAAGAAGAATAGGTCAGTCATAGTGGAAATAGTAGGTGAAAGAGGTATTTAAAATGCTCAAAAACATCTTGACATCTTGATAGATTAATACAATAGGAGATAAGAGGCAGAAATAAGGAGATGACTTGGGAGTGAGTGACCATAACTGTAGGAATAATAATAGATGCAGATGTTATAGGAAGATATAAGGGATAAAATGTACAGTTAATGGTAAATTACAAAAGGGCAAGATAAAGTAGATGATAGATAGAGAGTAATCTAGTAAATACTACAAGCTGACTGCAGCATGATTTCCTCATTCCCTCCAGCTAAACAGTAAATGTAATGCTGCCTCTTATATCTAAGGGGGGAAAGGCTCATTACCAGCCGTGTGAGGACATGCTGATGTGCAGGGGTTAATCCAAGTACTCCCTGTCCTGCCTGAGTTCTGAGCAAGTTCAGCACAACAGTGCTCAGCATGGACAAACTGAAAATAGATAAGGACTCTGAGGCCTTTGTTAAGGCAACAGTGGCAAGCTGGAGAGCAAAGAGGGAACTTGGAAGTGCAATGGAAGCGCTTGCAGCATCAAAAAGACAATACAGGCACTTATGGTGACCTAAGGCTTCAAGCCTAGGGAAACCAGTAGCAGCACCATCCTCAACACTATGGCAGTAGGAGCAACCATCACAGGTGTTCCCAAACCTGTCAGTCTACTGGCCTATGGATACCTATTATAGTGGGCACAGTCAAGCCCATGGCAGCCACAATCTCCACGTCAGTGGGGGTGGAGACTCAGACAAGATGGGAATAACTAAGGCAGAGTGAGAGGAAATTACAGAGGAGGCATCATGTGAGAATGGACATCTGAAGCAAGACAATCATCAGTTTGTTTTGACTGTCAAAGAAGTGGACAAAAGAAACAGGACAGGGAGAGGGAGGAGACACCCAGGCACTGAAGGATGAGCCCAACGAGCATGCCTTCCTCTTCCCTTGAGAAATAGCATAGTTTTAAGGAGGCCTAAAGAATTCCACAAGAGAAGGGGGATACCAATACTATCAAAGGGAGTTGATGAGGAAACCATGATGAGGGACTATCTTATGGGTGAGCCCACCTGATACCCAGCGATGCCCTGACTAGGTACAGAGAAGGTAGTTAAGACATCTCAGGGTAAGTAGGTAAATACTTTGTTAAGCAAATTTAAAGTATGATTACTCTTATTCTTACCTTTATTATATTTTTATTGTTATTTTGAATAGAAGTGACTACTATTTAATTAATTGTAAATGCAAATGTTTTGATCAAATTAAGTGACAAAGTGATAACACTGCTACTTTTAATGTCAAATGACACTCCATTAATTTTTCAGGATAGGTGGTGGTGTAAGTAGGTAAGACTAACTTGACTATGTCCTAGGGACTGTTACATATTAAAATATTACCTCTAGATCATGGGAGTTCCCTAGTGGTCACTCACACTCAACAAGTCTAAGGAATAGAATGATTTAGCTTTAATGGGAAAAATAAAGTTTGTAGAAATATTGAAATGATGTAATATCTGCTTTACATGTAACTAATGTGAAGCCAAAAGATCTTACGTACTATACTATGACATTTGATAAAGAAAGCATAGATAAAATAAAGAAAGCAGAGAAATAGGATTGATAGAATAAGAAAATAGAACTAGGATTTACTAATAGTTTAGATAGCCTAGATAAAGTAGTATAGGGTTAGAATAATTAGGAATAGAGGTAAGCTTAGTTTTTGAAGAATAAAACAGTATAAAGGTCTATGACATGCAGAGAAAATTGGAGTAAGGTATGTTGAAGAAATGATGAGATTACTGTATGTCCTAGAACATCTAATTAATATAGCTTACATAATAACCAGTCTTCAAGTAGTATCCCAAATTGACAATAAGTAAAATAACATTTCTTATAGGGAAATTTGTTTAATCTCTATGCAAAAAGAGAATAGATGGAATTAGGATCATCATAAGTCATTGTCAGAAGATTAAAATGTTTTATTATTTCAGGAATAGAAAAGCTGGTGGAAAGATGTTGGTCTTCATGGAAGGAATGGTCCACTAACTCTATTCTGTTAATCACAGTAACAAAGGGGGGCGAACCCCTGGTAGAATGTTAAATTGTATGATTTGTTACATTTGTTACCTTGGGTTACAGATTTTTTATAATTTTTCACTGTCATTATTTGATTAATGTTTTAGTTGAACGTCCCTTTGGGGAAAAAAAGAGTCTGCTGAATACCATAACTGTAACTTTAATGGTTAGTGGCATTTATATGATACTAACCAGATACTTTCCCAACAGATACAGTACTTGATTCATACAGTGCTTTCCTTTGCGCATATTTGGGATCTATGCGCAAGGGGGGAGTAGGAAAGAGGAATATTTTTATTGAAGGATTTTTGATTTTCATAGTTACAGGAAGTTATTGATGATAGTCTAACAGATGTCATGTGTATAGTCATAATATCAGGAAAGTGATAGTGTTGTCTAAACCATTAGGTCCCAGAAGGATCATTAAAACACTTAGTGATTGATTACATTGATATGATAAAAATAAGAAACTTTGGTAGTGGTTTGTAGGGGTTTTCAGATGATAAGGGCAAATGACATGTTAAAAGGGAGAATTGCTAAAATATATGCCTCAACAGATTTAAACTGGTTTGATGCCTTATGCATTGCTTCGATGCAAATAAGGTCACAACAAAACCACAGTAATCACTTTTTGCATTAAAGATAAAAACTGGTCCACCAGAGGCCCACCTTTGGATCAGCTCCAAGGATAAATGAGAAATTATATGGAATAATTGTCATTAATTCACAAAATAATTTATAAGCAGGAAAAGGACTTTCAGATGGACCTACAGGAAAAGAGTCAACAACCTACAGTATACTGCCTGGGGACAGAAATGATCCTGGCAGAGGAATCTGGAATATTGGTGAATCTTCCAATATGAATGCAGTCTGTCATGTGCTTGGAGCACTAAGAGAACAGGTGGCTGCAACTTCCTGGGTAGCTATGCACAACTGGATGATGTTGGATCAGATATTAGCCAAAGAAAATGGAGTGTGTGTCAACATAGCAGTATATTGCAGTACTTTTATTCCCATAACATAGCTATGGCAAAACTAATAATGATAGAATGCTAGTTAAGGGGGCATTAGGAGGATTAGAAATATGGCTAGCACAAATAGGAATAGTTGTAGGAATGGGTTTGCTTGTATTTGTGCTTGTTTTCTCTTTGTTTCTTCCTTGTTTGAGATCCATAGTGCTTAAAACAGTGGCTGGGAGAAATGGATCACTGCTGTTGATGAATGAAGCAAATGGCAACCCTAGTGGAAGGAGATACTAGTGCCAGGACAGATGACAAGGAAATGGAAACATGACAGTGATGCCAATGATGCCAGAACTGATGCTCATAGAGGATTGGAGAAAGGAGGAAAATTAGGATACAGTATGCTGGTTGGAAGCAAAACCAGCTCTTTCATTGATGAAGTGGGATTGGGTGTGGACTCCACTCCGTCCAACAGCCAAGCCACCAATGTTCTCAGAGCATATGAGATGGAGTGCAGAACTAAGACAATGGCTTTTGTTTTTGTGAATTGCAACATTCGTAACATACCTCACACTTGAAGCGCAGCATCCAACATTTGCTAATACATCTGCGTTTGCATTTACACTCTGCCATCTCCGAGGAACAAACAATGGACTAAAAACTGTGTGTAATGAGAATGAATTATTAATAGTTTGGTGTTACTTTGTTTTCAGAGAAGAGGGTCATTATAGCATGTAACCTATCTTCATGTAGAATCTTAGAATATTATAGGACTAGCCCTATCTGAAAACACCCATCAGGAATTCTTATGTGATCTGTTTGCTCATTTGATGAATTTTTGGGGATGGAAAAGCATATGTGTAGATGAAGGAAAGTTTCTTCTCTCGCTTGTTGAAAACAAGTGTTGCTGTACAAACAGGACAGTAGAAGAGTTTCCCTTATGAAGGTTTTTTCCTCTAAAAACAAGAAAAAAGAGGTTTTCCCTTAAGGGTTTTCGCTTCCACCGAGAGGATTTGAAACTTGCCATTCTATTTGATAATAACACTACACTATTGGATTTGATTTAAGTGAGGGTTGGTTCAAGGGTGTAATAACAGTACTAATATAAGTGTTTTATGTTTAGCAGTGGTATTGGGGACAATTGCTTAATGTCATAGTTGCTGCTGAGTTTACTGGTTTGCTTAGCTGATTGTTTGTAGTGTGACTCAGCTTAGCAGCAGTATTTTCTTGATAGTAGGGGATGTGTTAAAATAGTGATAAATGTTTGATCTTGCTGCATAAGTGAGCACTTCATGCTCAAAGGGGGGAATGTCGTGGTCTTTATTGACATATATCCTTTAGTTTATATATCTTTTATGTAGTATCTTTATTCTGTGTAATATCATTGTTTTGTGAAACTGAAGTCTGTAGTATGTTCAGTGTGGGAAAGGAAGACTGGTTTAAGTGAAAGAGCAGGCCTGGCAGAAAATGGCATAGACAAGGTTTGGTGCCAGGAAATGTAAGCAAAACCTAAAGAATGGCACAACCTAAAGAATGTAGGAATAACAGGATGAGAGGGCAAAGGTGAAGTACCATATATTACTTGGTCAGTTATCTGTAAACATAGAGGGTCTTGTCTGGGATGACTTGAAGGGGTATAAAGGCTGGACAACAGCCAGAGGATGTTAGCTCACTTTACTCACTGCTCACTTTCTTACTTTGCTTTCACTTACTTACTTGCTTCACTAATGCTCCGGAGTGCATTAAAGCCATCATCTGCAGTATACATCCACAGTGTGCGGACTTCTTTTGAGTTTGTATTATTTAATGTGGATTTGACACCACATAATATGGTCATGTGACCAGCATGCCAAGCTTCACATTGTTGGTGTAAAATGGTCAAACGGTTTGCTAGAATGACCAACATAAGCTGGCATGGCCAGTTAAACCAGCAATGGAAGACCAGTAATACCAGCTAAAACGACCAGCTTGCATTGTTTTATTGTTCATTTTTGATTATTATTATTAATAATAATATCAAAATCCACATTAGTTCACATCTTGAGGGTATATGCTTTCAGAGAATACATAGTTTAGGGGTTGAATCATTTTTCCTTAAATTATATGAATACCCAAAAGGTATTAGCCATACAACAGAATAGACTGGGAAGGACGCAACACACTTTATACCGAGGGTGTGTCTAAGGATGGGCTGGGCTGGGCATTGCCCACCCAGAGATAAGCCTTGCACCTGTCCAGCCAAGATATGAGAAATGACCATATTCATGACATTAAGAATAATAAAGGCAGATTACCATCTCTGTGCGTTTAAAACTTCTTTTCTCAGGGAAGAGCAGCTCAGCTTTCACTTTCTCTTTCTCTCTCACAAACACACACACCCATCCCCATATTTGAACATATTTGAAAATTTTCCCCTATGACCCACTCAATTTTTTTTGTTGTTGTTCAAATTATTATTGTATAGGGCCTACTCATAATCCAAATTTAAGTTTGAGTTAACAAATACATAGCAATTTCTACCCTAACACGAATGTTCTCTCTTTCACTGTGCAAAGTTTGCTGTAGCATTTTCAGTTACTGACATCTTCAAAACCATTGAAGATGTCAGAATGACATTTTCGTGACTAACTAGACTCTGATTTCCTGATGTGATGTCATGGGTTACTTCACCATCTAGTGGCGGAAAAGGGAACAGCCAAGTGTTCCTGATCAAATAAAGAAATGTACCCTTTCAAATAAGAATTTCAGTCATATGTCATTTTAACTATCGACAGAGCTTATCTGGGTTTTGGACATCCTCTCACGGTCACGGACGGTGTGTGACAAACCATTATGAAAGGGCAAACTTATCCTACAATGTGAGGGAAAATCAGAAAGAAAAAGTGCCCTCCATTTTTCAAAGTAGCTCACTTTATGGTCTCTTCTTTTTTGGATATGGTTTCGAGGCTTCAGTCCCTCACAGTCCCTTGTGATGTCCCCAGGTATATCTATCTATGCTGAGCCTGCATTTTTCATCCACTATTCTGGGCACAGGACAGGGGTGTCAAGGTGTAACATTTAAGAGGCTCATAGGCTTATGGGATATGGGTCATCGCGGATGTACAAGCATGCAGTAGAATACATTAAAGGAAGAAAAATATGGAGTAAAAAAACCTTTAGACTGTAATGTTACTAATTATAATGATTTCATAGCGGAATATCAGCACGTATCGACATTTTGCTGCCAGTCTACGAGTCAAATGGATAAATACATGTAAAGGAAATATGGTATATCCTACAACTGGCCAATGACTGTAACTGTTATATCCTATCATTGTTTGTATCTGATTTATTATGGGCCCCAAGAAACTTACAATGCGACCGCATAGATTATCTGACAATTTTACACTATTCTGTCGCGATACAGTTTGCCTTTGTAGTGTCATTTAATTTGATCGGATATGGAAAAAATATATGTATTTTTAATAAGTAATGGGAATCCCTTGTAGCATGCAAAACAAAATGTTTATCTAACGCACACGGGCTCCGGGAATATACTCCAAGGGAGAACCCCCTCGTTATCTTTAATTATTCCCACCACACCTGTTTGCAGATTCAATTGAACTGTGGTGCCTGTCATCGTCACGCCAACACATTTGTCCAATTACTGCGTGTAGTTCTTATTTAGGGACAAAGCTATCTCCATGACAAAGCTTAGTTTAATAACATAGGGCATAACCATGGCTTATCATAGTCTACACAAGTAACACAACTATGTTTTAGCTATAGCATTATTTTAACCTGCTACCCCAAAGTTGAACTGTCACTGAGTTAGGTTTGATAATAGGAAGATGTTGGATCTTCTCTTGATTCCAGCTACATAAATCATGCATGGCAGATGAGTAGGCTATTCCAACGTCTTGACAAAAAAGATGTCTCCGTGAACATGGTGTATGAAGGCATACATTGCCTTAGAAGTATGGACGCATGACCACAATCCTCTTACATCGCACCTTACCAAATATGGATTAGATCCCAGCGTTGCAATTGCGTTTCACCTACAGGTCACTTTGAGAGGGCTTTGTATGGACATAAGGGACATTGAACTGTTAATAGACTTTCTACTCAATGTTTTACCAGAATGATAACATAGATGATTGTTACATTTATCTAAAATGTGTATTTTATATTGGTATTCCACCTGATGCGGTGATGTGCGACGGTACAGTGGAATCAAGGTAATAAACAGGTTGTGTCTGCAAACAGGTAGACTTTAGATAAATTATACATTTAGTTGTCACCATCAACATAGTCTGGACGGCGTGTGAACAGGCGACACAAGTACTGATAATGGAAGCCACTTGTAACTCTCCAGGGTGCTGAAGTTGTATCTTATTGTTGTAGACGCAAAGGAACCCGTGCGCACTGTCATCCAATTGGAAGCGCAAGGACGATGATCAGTTATGGTGTGCCATCTTCAAGCAGAGCAACGACGTTTTACCTAATCTCGGTTTACACTTAAATTTTAACTTCTGTCATCTGGGATGTTTAAAGTGGTACAAGAGGCAAAGTTTGAAGAAAACATGTTCAAGTGAAGTATAGTGAGATTCACATTACCGATTTGGATGTCAGAGTAAGGGTGAGCAATGAATACCACGGTAAGTAACAATATGCTTAATTTATTTGAAGGCCCAAATATTATTTGTGTCATTCAGTATAATATTTGATTTACCTTAAGGCATGAAATTACTTGTCAGTGTCAAAATCAATGTTCCCTAATTCAATGGCAATAACTAATTATGCAATCAGTGTCTGTGGTCAACAAAGTAGACCTAATTATCAAACAAATTAATTTCACAGACTCCCAAGACTTGTATGTAACAGCAAGGTTTACCAGTACGGATACCCAAAAGAAACAATGCACCAGTTACCACTCCATTTCGGGAATGTATTATGGGAGCTGTCAAGCCATCCCTGTTGTCCAATTTTGAGAAGTAAATACAGCCTTGGGACAATACCATTTTACAACTTCTCACTATGGATACTGCTAGGATTTCTGACGTTTCCATGTTGTGTCCAGTGTTTAATTTTCAAAGTGGGAGTTCTTGGGCCTTGGAATTGTGACCCAGTACACTCCAAATCGCTGCCCGCGGTTGCAGCCAAATTGGCCGTGGGCAGGATAAATGACGATTTTAGCTTGGATCTGGGATGTAAAATGGATTTTATGGTTCTTCAAGAGCCCTGCGAAACGTCAAAAGCACTGACAACATTTGTGAACTACGAGCAACTCGTCGACGCTTTCGTGGGACCTGCCAATCCTGGTTACTGCAACGCTGCTTCACTTTTGGCTAAGAACTGGAACAAGGCCATTTTCTCCTGGGCTTGCATTAATTATGAATTGGACAGGATCCAAGGGTATCCAACATTTGCAAGGACTTTACCGTCTCCAACGCGAGTGCTTTTTACAGTGCTAAAGTATTTCAGGTGGGCCAATATTGGCATAGTGTCCTCCGATGAGGATATATGGATAGACACGGCTGGTAAGGTGGCTAATTCTCTGAGGAGTCAGGGGCTCCCCGTTGGCATAGTGGCGTCCGTGGGGAGCAATGAAACCGAGCTGGAAAACACTCTACGGGATATTCAGAAGGCAGGGGAAATAAAAGGTAAGTGCTTTGATTGTCTATTTGCTGGCCTACCAATTCTCTCGTGAAAACATCTTTGGAGAGCAGAGAATTAGTTATCCAGTACATTAAATATAGTGTGTCCTAGCCAACTTCCTATTACACTTGTACACACCAAAGTTGATATGCAAGATGTAACCAAACCAATCCATTCTGCTATGTTATTTTGTACTAGAAAGCCAGAGGTGAACAATATTACACAAGATCTGAGGTGGATGGAAAGTTGGATTGAAAGACACTGTTAGAGCAACCTTAACCCTTCCATTAGGTTGAATTACTTGATAATCTGCTTGCATGCCTTGAGCAGAGTAACAGATGTTGGCAGTCAACCAGTGAAAGTTGACCAGATTTATTCTAATATGATTGGGCTGATTATATCATCACAATAACACCATAGATAGCATTCTGCCTTTCTGCCCACGGAGCTACTGACTGTGCTGGTCATTGAAGCAAACAACACAACACTAAAGTGAAGGAAGGTTAAGGTGTCTTTATTGCCTGGATTGGTTTTAAGGATTGGGATTAAGGGAACTGCTGCACAAAATAGACATTACCAGACATCCCAATAAAAGCACAGCAAATACAGTTTAAAGTCACATATTTGCAGACATTACTCTGACATAGTTTACAGTCACACACCCCTCACCTTACATGCTTACAGGCAGTAAGTGGAACTTGCCGTTATCTTAGAGCCTCCTTGCTTTCCTGTCTATCTGTACTGATCTGTGCTAACCGTGGCCCTAACCTGGCCTTTACTATCACTACCTGTGCAGAGTAAACTCTACAATCTATGCAAATTTTGCCTGTGCGCTGATTACTCACCCTCTGCACTGATTAATGACTCACTGCCCTAATCACTGTTTGCCTTGTTAATTCTGCAGTCATCATAATGTGCATGCATTCGGTCCTGCTGGGTGGGGCGAAGCAGAGAGCTTTCCTGCTGAAGGCCCATGACATGGGGTTTACCCGCGGGAAGTATGTCTTTGTGCCTTATGACGCCCTCCTCTACAGCCTGCCCTATACCAACATCTCCTACGTCACTTTGCAAAATGACACCAGGCTTCAACAGGCCTATGATGCTGTGCTGACCATAACTGTCGCCTCAGACCTGATGTCCTTCAGTGAGGCGTTCAACATGGCGAAGAGATCTGGCGAGCTCACTATCTCCCATGAGCCAGAGCAGGTGAAATACAAGTTCATTGCAAATAAATGATAAGCATTTGAAGGGCAACCATACAACCACATTGCAGTACTAATACAAGCACTATGTAATGCCATACTCCATCCTGCTTATAATCGCTGCCCTACTATAAGCATATTTCCATCACAGTCACACATATTGTGAGGAGCACTTTCATTTCTTACCTCCATACACACTCAACGATTGCACTGTGTTGCAGGTATCACCTCTATTTGGAACGATCTACAACGGTCTGTACCTTATTGCCAAAGCCATACACAACTCCAGGAGGGCGGGCCAGTGGCTCAGTGGCTCCAACCTGGCGTACTTCACACGCAACATGACTTTCCAAGGCTTCAACCAGAACATACGAATAGACAGCCAAGGAGAGAGCCAGACCAACTATGTGATTTTAGACACTGATGGCTGGGGGAGTAAGTTGTACAGGTGCTACCTGGTGGAGCTCAGCACAGGCACGCTGCGCTTTGCTGGAAAGTCCATCCACTTCCCTGGAGGATCTCCTCCCTCATCGGACTCGAGCTGCTGGTTTGACCCAGAGGCAGTCTGCACTGGAGGTAAAGGATAACACGTGTAAACACAGTAGACAAATGAAGACATCAGCAATCATATTATCAACAAATAAACAATCATGAAAACAATTTTACATGCATGCATGAATACAAATGTTGCTAAATGCGTGTCTCTTGTCCTATAGGTGTGGAGATCATCTATGTTATCATTGTGCTTGTTGTCATTTTGGTACTGGCACTGGGAGCCCTCGGCATAACACTTGTCATAAGGTTATTTGTTTACCATTTTTGCTATTTCTATCGTTTAGCTCTATCGTTTTTCTATCGTTTAAAAGATGAATTTAAGCAAGTGAAAAAACTGTCTGTTATTTGCAGGTGGAGGATACAGCAGATCCAGCTGGTGAAAGGGCCCAACAGGATCTTGTTAACCCTGGAGGACCTAACTTTCATCGACCCTCAGCTAAGCAAGCAGGCAGGTCTTTCCCATTGGCCTTTAAAGTAACACTATGTAGGAGTCAATTTAGTCAATTTTCACCATACTAGATAGGGTAATGAGTCAAAGGTCAATGGTCATGCTCCTACCTACAACTGCAATGTTACATAGTGCAATACCAGCTGCACTGTCAGAGACTCCATTCTCTGTACTGTATGTCAGTATAGCATCAAAATGAGTTTGAGAGAGATTTTTTATTATCACTATTTTAAGATTAGAACTACATTGTGTTATTATTCTTGTCTCTGTGAATGGCGCCTTGGTCTTGGTCAACTTGGTCTTGAATGACAACTCTTGCCCCTGCAGAAAATCACTTTAGAAGATCTCACTGACTCAAAGAGTGTTATTGATGACAAGAGTACAAAGTCAGCTGACCCATTTCAGTCTGAAAATAGCGTGGGAACAGTTACACATGAGACATCAAACGTAGCCGTCTATGAGGTACGTAGAACATTCCATTGACGTAGTATGTTTTGGCATCACTCCTGTTGGCTGTTGAAAGATTCATTATCTCAACACATCTCTCTCAATCATAGGGTGACTGGGTGTGGATGAAGAAGTTTAAAGATGGGCATTTTAAAGAAGTGAAACAGAGTTCAACCAAGATCTTCACAAAAGTAAATTCTTCAATACCAACTCTAGCATACAAGCTGTTCTAATCTGCCTCTTGCTGAGAAAACACCTCACCAAGTTCTTGACTACTATGTGTTTTGTTTTCTAGATGAAGGACCTAAGAAATGAGAATGTCAACCCATTCCTGGGCGTCTTCATAGACTGTGACATGTTTGCCATTGTGACAGAGCACTGCTCTCGTGGAAGCCTACATGACCTTTTAAGGAATGATGATGTCAAGCTGGACTGGATGTTCAAGTCTTCACTGTTGCTAGATCTCATAAAGGTGAGGTGGAGTGCAGAGGCAGAGTACAGACAGAGTACACAGCTTCATTACTTGAGTAAAAGTACAGATACCCTTTGCTAAATTTTACTCAAGTACAAGTAAAAGTACAACAGTCAGATGTCTACTTAAGTAAAAGTACTGAAGTACCGGTACTTGTTTTTAAAAGTACTTGAGTATCAAGAGTACAAGAGTAGCCTACATTTTCTAAATATTGCATTACTACTGCCACAGTGCTTACATTTATGTACAGAAACGTCCTACATGGAGTTATGAAAAATGTTAATGTTAATACCTTGGAGAATGTAAAAGGAATTGAAAGTAAAATTAAGTCATTTTCATTTTTTTACCATGTTGCCAGGGATGGGCAGTATTTCTAATACATGTATTTAAAATATGTATTTCAAATACAAAATACTATTTTGTAATTGAAACACTTGAAGCGAAAAACTATCATAAACATCCATTGTTTCGTCTATGGTTTCGTCTCTAATCTAAATCTGACCATGGAGTTGACTTTGGCGGAAAGCTGAAGGTGATTGCTGATAGACTGTCCCAATCAGTGGTGCCTGCACAATCCAATCACGTTTATGAGGGAAACAACAAATTAAGGGTTTCCGAGATTTTTCGTTTTTTCCTTTATTTTTTAGAAGTAACAGGTACTCACGGTTATGGATAGAAATGTAGTGGAGTAAAGAGTACAATATTGGCCTCTCAAATGTACTTGAGTAAAGTCATGAGTACTACCCCAAAAATTATACTCGAGTAAAGTACAGATTCCTCAGAATTGTAGTCAAGTACTGTACTCAAGTAAATGTACTCCATTACTGTCCGGCTCTGGTGGAGTGAATGTAGCATCCTCAAAGTAAGACCCATAGGCCCATAGGATATGTTCAGTACACAGAGATATAAATCCATGACATGTTTGTATTCTCTTAGGGCATTAAATACCTTCATCACAGAGACTTTCCACATGGGAGGCTAAAGTCTAAAAACTGTGTGGTTGATGGCCGCTTTGTCCTAAAGATAACAGACTATGGTTACAATGAGCTTCTAGACAACCAGAAAGCCCCCAAAGAGATCCCTCCAGCAGCAGGTAAAATTCACAGATATATTTACATGCACATGCATGCACACACACACACACACACACACACACATGAACACACACACACACACACACACACACACACACACACACACACACACACACACACACAAACTAAAAATTAGTGAGGTGAATTGATTTGATATTCACATAATTGTCCTTTCCACAGAATTGTTTTGGACAGCCCCTGAACTCCTCAGAGATTTAGAACATTCACGAAAAGGGACTTGCAAAGGGGATGTTTACAGTTTCGCCATCATCCTTCAAGAGGTGGTGGTACGAGGAGCTCCGTATTGCATGCTGGGATTGTCTGCAGAAGGTAGGTCATTGCGATATTAGTGTGTGCAGGTGTGACCATGAGTCTTATTCAGTTTCAGCCCAGTCAACAGGTGGGTATGATAGATTTGTCACAGATTGAGATCTCATACAAGACATGATGATGAAAACGTGATGTGTTGCCATGGCTGTGTCAGCATGGACTGATGAAACTCTGTGGGGTTGACATAAGTACTGGCGCTGTCACATTTTATAGATGTGTACAAGTGATGTAGATATGAACTCTCCATGACTTCTGTGTCTAAACCTGCGGTCTCACATGCATTATTTGTCAATGCAATATATCACTGCAAGCAGCCATGGGCCTTTTCTTGTGCCCCCCCCCCCCCCCCCCAGAGATCATCCGTAAGGTGCGGAAGCCTCCCCCCATGTGCAGGCCCACGGTGGCCCCCGACCAGGCTCCACTGGAGTGCATCCAGCTCATGAAGCAGTGCTGGAGTGAGCACCCCGAGCGCCGACCCACCTTTGATGAGATCTTTGACCAGGTAAGCGGTCCACCTCACCTCGCAGGGAAACCAGAGTATTGAAAAGTTGGAGGGCCTCCTGTCTGGTGCTTATCATACTCCCATTTTCCAGCATGGGACTTATATGTAATAACGTCAGCAGCAACACACCAATCTCTCATGGTCTAGCACAATCTTACCGTGGGGTGGGGGTGGGGGGCACACATATCAAAGAAATAAGTGGGTGGTCTGGAAGTCAGTTTCTACAGAATTGTCCTTTTGTGGTCTCCTTTTGTGTATTCTGTTTGGGATTTGCGATCACAAAAATAGCGGATATTTTCTTTTTTCATCTTCTACACAGATTTGAACGTACACCAGTAGGCTTACACAGTGAACCTTATGAGCCCTTATGAATCAGAGCACAATGAATCAAAGAATTGTACTGCTCAACTGTCTGAACTTAAACAACCCGCTATCATTTGTATTCAGTTCAAGCTCATCAACAAGGGCAAGAAGACCAACATCATTGACTCCATGCTGCGCATGCTGGAGCAGTACTCTTCCAACCTGGAGGAGCTGATCCGGGAGAGAACGGAGGAGCTGGAGGTGGAGAAACAGAGGACAGAGAAGCTCCTCTCCGAGATGCTGCCACCGTGAGTCATTGCTTACCTCACCTGAGGCCTGAGCTAACCCATGGATTAGGTCTGCTCTGTAATCACTTTTTGGAGCAGTCAAGGATTACACACAGCCAGTTTCACATTGTGAATTGACACATAAAAAATAGTTTTTAATATGGTTATACTGTATGTCTCTGGACATATTCAGCCTTTTGAAAATGGCAACTCGCCTTTCCCATGTGGCCTTTTGGTAATTCTTTCAACTCCGTTATTTTTTGCTTTCCATTGTCTTTATCTTGAATGATGAAGCGGTAAACTTGCTGTAAACGATGAAACTGCTTGGTCTACTCAAGGCCGCACATGCAAAAGCATGTCTTTATAATTATACTGTATGTCTTGAAAGCATGAAACCAAGATGATATTTCCCTGCTTTAGTTCTGTGGCAGAGGCACTAAAGACAGGTGCAACTGTGGAGCCAGAGTACTTTGACCAGGTGACCATCTACTTCAGTGACATTGTGGGCTTCACCACCATCTCCTCTCTCAGTGATCCCATTGAAGTGGTGGACCTATTAAATGACCTCTACTCACTCTTTGATGCTGTGCTGAGCAACCATGATGTGTACAAGGTTAGTCTGCAAGGAGCTGAGGCAGGCAGATGGAGGTAGATTGCTTCATTCTGATACACTTCCATATTGTGTTCAGTTGGGTGCGATAGACGATCTGAGCTATTAACATAGACTATGTTACAATAGAGGTTACAATAGAGAAGACCTGAAATCACAGACAAGCAGAATGAAATAGCAAATGACAAAGAGAAACAGAGGGGCTCTGTATACCTCCCTGCCGCTAAAGATACAAAGTCACATGTGTTTTTTGTTCCTGTAGGTGGAAACCATTGGTGATGCCTACATGGTAGCATCAGGTCTTCCCAAGCGAAATGGCAACAAGCATGCAGAAGAGGTCGCCAACATGTCCCTGAACATCCTAAGCGCAGTGGGCACCTTTAAGATGAGACACATGCCAGAGGTGCCTGTCAGGATACGCATTGGCATCCACTCAGGTGGGCAGTGCAGCCGTTAATGCACATTACTTGCAATCAGTTCAGTTCCAGGTGATTTAGTATGGATTAGCGATTTTAGATTAAGACCAGTTTTGTTTGCTGCATTTGTCTATTTTGTTGATTTGTCCACTGAATGCATTTGATGTTAAATTCAGTAGCACATGGGGGTGATGTGACGCTGTGCCCTCATGTGTGCTCTGTGTGCAGGCCCTTGTGTTGCTGGGGTGGTGGGTCTGACCATGCCTCGATACTGTCTCTTTGGAGACACAGTCAACACTGCCTCCCGAATGGAATCCACAGGACTGCGTAAGCACATTTGGCTTTGTTGTGTTGTCCATTTCTATGATCTACCTGTTGTATCTGCTGGACATCTGTTGTACTTCCAAAAGCTGAGGTGCTTTATGCTGTCTCTCTTCAGCTTATAGAATTCATGTGAACCAGAGCACTGTGAAGATCCTGCGCTCCTTGAATGAGGGCTATAAGATTGAAGTCAGGGGGAAGACTGAACTGAAGGTACATAGATGCTCTCGCTGTGCTCTGCATGACTTCTCTGACTAGGATCGACCCTGCCAAAGATAACCAAGTGTTTTTACTCCACTGCAGGGTAAAGGTATTGAGGAGACATACTGGCTTGTGGGCCAGTCTAGCTTTACAAAGCCTCTGCCAAAGCCACCCGAGATCAAACCAGGGTAAGAGAATGCACACAGACTCGTAGTGTCCAAAATGCCCATGTTAACACAGGGCTGTAACAGTATTCTTCCATTCATTCAAAGTGTTGAGTGAAAAATAATGTCTACAGCCATTTAAAGTGTTTCAACTGAAAATGATCCACCTTGTGCGTTCTAATGAAACCTGTGTGTCGGTGTGTCATGTAACTCTGTTTGCATGCACCATGTGCAACTTCACCATTTCCATCTCAGGGAAAATAATCATGGTCTGAACCCTGAGGACATTGCTGCATACAAGAAAAGGAAAGCAGAAAAAAGACTAGCAGAGTCTCAAAATCAAAAGCAAGGAGGTAGTGCCTTGCATGCAATGTTGTGATGTGTTAGCTGGTGATAGCAGTTATGTGACGTATGCAGAAAAATATTTATGTGGTATTTATGCAGCTTTTAATGTGGTATTATTTGTGCTTTTTGTATTTGATTGTTTTCTATGTTTTTGCTGCTTTTTAAATCTTGCATTGTATAATAATGGTCTTTTTTACACAACACCATGTTTCACATCCAACTTGAGTTTGAAATCCATTTTCCATAGAGCATAGCTAAGGAAATGTGTGAAACTGTGAATCTATATCTGTGTAAAAACATTTCTAACTTGGTGTCCTACAGAGACAACTGGCAAGACATGGTGACAGAAGAGATCAAGAACTTATTCCGCAAGGCCAACAGACAAGTGGACAAGCCCAAGGTCTGAGGATAGGACAGGACAGAAATTATTTTACGAGCTCAAGACAAGAGGGGAAAAGAGCAGAAGCTGAAAGAACAACACAAAGTACCGGCCCACTGGATGTAGAAGCAGAGAGACGGCAGGAACCTGTATGGCCACCAGCCCTGAGAACAGCGCACATAAACCCTGCCTGATCACTCTGGCTTACACGGACCACTCTAATAGGATTGGCCACAGGTCTAACTAATCTCCCTCTGTCCAGCGCAGCTGAAAGGCACTGCTCTAATGAAATGAAAGTTGTCTTGCAGGTCACTGGGGGAAGCGAGTGGACTGACGGCCTCCTTAATAAACAGTGCAAGCTGCTACTTTTGGCCACCACGTGGCTCAGCATATGATAGCCCAACACTGGAGTGTACGGAAACCTCATTATTTTGGGTTTCATATTTGGAGGTGTATTTACTTCTTGTTCCACTATTGATCCTTTACTATTAAGTTGACCATCTTAAGGGAACGGAAAGGAAAACTATTGTCTAAACTGCTTTTTAATTCTATATGTTACAGTAAATTCTTTGAGGAGTCATTGATATCTGGTTAGGTTTAACAAGCATTTCCTGTCTGCTATTCTGAGGGCTGTGCCATGCATTAATGGGATGTGCTTTTAGTGCAACTGTCAGGGAGTCTAGGGCAGGCAGTCCCAAACCTAATGAAGATAGCATTGCTTAATTAAACATGAAGTACACAAAAATACACATCCGTGTAGTGCCAGTAAATGTTATGCATGCGACTGAATTGTTATGTTATTATTTGACATAGGCAGCATTGATATCATTTTATATGCATATGTTTGATTGATACACAGTCTAGGGTCAACAAAAAGTATAATTGCCTTACATTAGTTACTCATAGATAAGACTTGCTCTCATGTTCTGTTAAGTCAGGTCAGGAGAGTAATATTTGACTGATAACTAATGAAACCCAGAGATTTCTTAGGGCCATGCCCATATTTAAGAGATGTTATTCTCTGCTGCACTTGAAGGCACCTCACCGTGGTCCACTGTATATTTATTGTATTTATTTTTAAGATAAAAAAGAGAGTGAATGTAATGGAAATATGTAGTAGATATTTACTTAAGAGTGCTCTCATGAAATTGTAATTGTAGGCAGTATTGTAGTCTTTCTATTCTGACATTGATCCGTAGGAGACAAATTACATTAAATAAAAACAATTAATTTTGCTCACAGTTTCTTATCTGTTCATATGAAAAAAGAAGGTTGGTTTGGTCGTTATTGCTGTTGTGTTCAGACAAGGCCATAGTTATTATTTGCAGCTCTTTTTTTTTAAAGATTAATCATAAAGACATGTTAAAAATGTTAAGGGTAGCATATTCGGCCTGTATATTTATTAAGTAATATGTACAGATGTCGAAGTAGGCCTATATAATAAACATTACTCTCTGATTTACTAGTTTTATTTGACCAGCAGGTGGCACTACAACCACCCTTATCCCTTCTGGTGTGAATCTATCTGTGGGGCTTAACAATACTATCAATTAGAAGATTACCAGGAAGCCTCAATTGAAAGGAGGTGGCCATGGCAACAAGAATCCTGGCAACAAGATCAAAGGGATGTATGGTGGCCTGTGTTTATTATTCACCCTCTGGTGCATGTGAGTGTGTTTGTTGCCATACATCTTTCTTTTCATGTCCTTACCTAAACAGTGCCAAACCTAATTAGTTTTTTTTTTTTTTTTGGTCAAAACTTCATCAAAAATCCACAGTCTGAATATCAACACAGCTGTGATAAAACTAGCCAATAGCCCTCTTAGTGACTGAAGGTTGGAAAACTCTTAGGCCTACTTTCCTGATCCACCATGAGAGCCCTGCACTCCAGCTTCTCTCTTAAGCAGCCTCCACACCCAGTCTGAAGAGATTGCTCGCTGTTTCTTCAAGGCCAGCTGAGCTTCCATGTCTATTCTGACAACCAAACGTTATGGCACCTTCAGCCCTGGAGGTCCTGAGGAAAATGCAGTTCTAGCCCCCTGAAGGTGTAGAAGAACTCTCTACTCTTCTCCCACAATATGTCTCTGAATGTTTCCCCTCTGACAAGTGGGAGATTGGAATGGTGATTCAAATTCCTTAGACTGGTAGACACAATAACCTTTCAAAGTTTTATCTTTTTATTGTAGTCTGGAGTTTGGAAATGAATGACCTGAATCTTTTTCCTTTTGGGGCCTAGCAGGGAAGCTTAGAAGGCAGCCACTGTGTAAGTAAGTAAGTAAGTAAAGTTTATTTTAGAGCACATTTAACCACAGCTCACACTGACCAATGTGCTGTACATAGTGCATTAGCTAAAAAATAATAAAATAAGGTAAAATAAAATAAAATAGTATATCTATCTATCTTTTATTGTCATTATTATGTATTTGCACAATTATGCTTTTATGTGTAGGTGTTTGTATTAAAGTATCTTTAAAAAATGTTTTACTTGAATGAAATTGACCATCAGAAAAGCAGACCAGATTTTTATTTTCAAAAATGTTTATTGTAAAAATGTCATACAAACTTGCATAGTTGCATCATTCCAATCATAGTGTTCTCATGGTATTCAGTAACAGCCCCCTGTGACTGTGGAGCATTTAACCTTTATGTTGTTTCTAGTGCAGAGGAAGCAGGACATAATCAGTGCAGGCAGCCAGACAACAGAGAACATGCAGGAATGTGTTTGTTTGGAGAAGGAGTGGAGGTCAAAAACTGGAGTGTGGACCTTAGTTTGCAAATGTGCTAAAATCTTTGTCTTTAAACATTAAAGATAATGTAAGGAGGCACACATAGATGGCACAAACTTATTGAAAGAAGGAGAATTCAGAAAACTTCAGCAAAATTCAGAGAATTCAGGCAAGAGAGGACTCTACACAATAAGCTGCTGCTGTGGAATCTCACTGAGGGCAGAAGAGATCATACTTAATATAAGCATACTGTCTGTCATTGGTTTGACTCAGACAAAGGATATGAGCTGAACATTAGATGAAAATAGTGAAAACAATGAACCTTTCATTCAAGGGTTGATTTACACACACACAGGAGACTTGATCACAATGCATTCACAGATCAAAAGGCTAAGATTGACTGTCCACAGAATCATTAACTGGAATGAGCTCTTGAGGTAAAGACATACCTGATAAAATACACTCAAAAGTTTTCACTCACATAACCACAAAAATATCTAGAACAGTGTTTACATTTCATCATAATTCATCACGCAATTTATCTCCCTTGGGCTTCACCAGACGACCAATGAAGAGGATGGAGTTGGTCTTGTTGTCCTTCACCAGGAAGATGAAGGGATGGTCGGCATAGAACAGCTTGGGATTCCTGAGCTTCTCATTCCCAAAGATGCTGGGGTCGAAAGGGTTGCCCTCTGTGTCCCACTCCAGAGAGGAAGCATGGAAGACATTGGAGAGGTAGAGGTCTTTCTTTCCAGAGATGTTGGACAGGTCAGCTTTGCTCTTGTCCACAGCCTCGGTCAAGCCCAGTTCACCAAGATGTTTCTAAAAAAAGTTTATAAGAAATCCATATGAACAAATGCAAAAATTCACACCACTCATCTCTAACTCCAATACTTTAACTCTGCTCTACAACTACATCTTAATGGAAGAGAGAACCATGTACTCACCTGAAGGTTGTGGCTGACCTCTATGTTGACTTTGGGCAGAGAGATGGCAATTGCCTTCTCCTCCATCTTGCTCATCCAGGTGTCCAGCTGCTTGCGGGTCAGCAGCTTCTCAATCCTATCCAGAGGCTCCACGTGGTAGGGCATGATGAAGACCATGGTGGACTTCTTATGGGCCAGTGGCATGCTCAGCACAAACAGCCTGTTCTCTGTGTCCTCGTGGAAGTCATACAGGCCTGTGGAGGAGCAGAACACGCCATGCATTAAGTACACATCACAGTCATGTCCTGGAAACACAAAGGTTTATCAAGTTGGGGGCAGGATCCTCACCTGTGCGGTGCATCATGGGAACAGACACGGTATATGAGCGGGTCACCAAAAAGACACGGTCGTCGACCATCTTGTGATGGAACTTCTCATTCCAATGAGCTGTTGTGAGACAACACGTCCTTATTGTTTTTGTCATTCAATTCCAACTCAGAATAACCATGCATGAGAATGACCATAGTCAGATGAACGAATAGAAAGCTGTGCTACTCACGCTTGAAGAACATGGCATTGATGAGCATGGCTCCATCTGTGTTCTGCACATCTTTTGTGACCTCGGGCAGTTTGCCGCCAGTGGACTTGGAGGCCCACTCATTGATGGCATTGACAGCACTGCGCTTGTCGCGGAAGTTGATTTTGGAGTGGTCGAGGTTGTAGTGCTTCTTGCTCATCTTCACATAGTCGTCGGCGAACGTGACAGAGCTGGGGCCGTACAGCCTGTTGCTGATCTTCCAGGTGACGTTGCGCTTCGCAGGGTCACTCACCTCAGACAGCAGCTCAGAGAGGCCACTGTGGAGGTGCTCGTCCTTCAGCTGGTCGGCGCTCAGCACGCTCTTCACCTGAGAGGCGGTGTTGGACTTCCCTCCGAGGGCCACCATGCCCAGAGAGGAGGCCACCACCACAGGGGAGATGAGGATGTTCTCCAGGTTCTTCTCCTTGGCCATGTTGTGGTACAGGTTGAAGGCCAGGTTGGCGCTGTTGTCTGCCAGTGTGGTGGCATGGCTGCTGAGCTTGGGCTCCTCAGCAGAGGTGGCGAGAGCCAGGAGGAGAAAGGCTACAGCATTTGTCAGCCACATTCTGTCTGAGCTTGTGAACAGCTGCAAGTGTCTAGAGGGTAGAATGAAATACAAATGGAAAATAAAATACCCAGTTTAAAAAGAAACGCCTAAAAGCCTCCCTGAAACACTGGCATATCTAATTCAATCTTCTAACATGAAACCAATAGTTATGCCCAAAGTCAGTTGTAATAGCTTCTTTGTGCCTGTGTCTAGCTGGAGTGTGAGCATGTCTATACATGAACTCCATACAGGCTGAGCGACTGCCTGGCTGACTGAGGGAGGCTCTCTAGTACATTCTATTGCTGCCACATCAGCAGCAGCATCTCCCCTGCAGTGGGCTACAGAGGAGCTGGGGTAGACAAGAGGCTACTTTTACTTCAGCTCAGTTTGTCAGTCAGTTAATCAGTTTGAGCCCTAACGACCCACATATTTCATACAGGCGTGCCTTTTTTCTCCTGTATCCCTGAGTTGTAATTGATAGGAGTGTGTGAGGTGGTTACTAATTGAATTATGTGGGAGCTTAAGTAAAAAAATAAATAAAAAAAACACAACACAACACTTCTTAGGTTAAAGACACAGACAAACACCAAAGAAAAACAGTGTTCTACATGTGACGAAATCAGCAGAAGAGAGCGTGGCCTGAGGTTACAAGGTGTGAGGGGTGACTGCTGCACTGGGACATCACCAGTGAGTCACGGTGGACAATAATAATCATAATCACACAGTATGCTGCAGCATTTACTGGCATAGCTTAGTTTTCCTTGGCTATGCAACATCTTTAGATACCTTGATAAGTTTTCATAGTGATGTCAACGTTTGCGATTTTCATTCTGAAAGACAAGAGGTGTATGGGTAATCTCTACAGAAAGTATTGCAGTAGTTAAAATCCATTGAAAGTTTTTTTTTTCCCCTGTGAGATGCCTCTTCCCATGCAGAGGGCCAAGAGGCTATAATTCCATGTCCCAAAATGCCACATGGACACATGCACTCAGACAGAGACACGTAGGCAGTTCCTATTGGTTAAAAGTTCTAGCACAAACTTTTGGCCAATCAGCTGTGCCAGAGTGGACCACCATCCATGTTCCCGATGAGGAGGTCTCATAGAAGGAAAAATGGAAAGCCCCTCCCTAACTCTTTCCTCATCTATAGTTATCTCATCTATAATAAAACATCAAAATGCATGATGTGAATTTGCAAAATATAACATTTTGTCTCCTGGATTGTCTGATTCATTAGTCTTTCTGAGAGTAAGAAATGAAAGGTGCCCAGTGAGGTTAAAAACATGCATGAGTAGGGATCAAATCTAGCAGTGCACCCGTTAGAAATCATCTTTAACACATAAAACAACATATTGGACTGTATCTGCGTTATTCATATTCCCTTTCTCAGTGGAAATCATATTATTATAGCTCAAAAGAGAAATGGACAAACATGCCCTAGATTCTTTTTCCAAAATTAATCATTTAGAGCAAGTGGTTCATGCATGACAGTGCAAGGCACACAAACAAAAGTTAATCATAAGCACAAATCTGTTACAAAGAAAGCCATAGAAGACAGTTTCCCCTAAGCATTGACTATACCCTCTTTACACAACAGAAAAATGCTCTTTTACTCCACTTAAGGACAAAACACTCGCCCACAGGAAGGAAAAGAGAAAAACTTGCAATGCCTCCTGCTGTCCTACCTTGCAAACAAACACAGGGTGTGTTCCAGCGGTGCACGGCTTCTCTCTGCTTATCAGTAACGTGGAGATGTAGAGCAGTGGACCAGTCTGCAGACCTTTATAGCGACAAAGGGGAAACTTCTAGAAGTTGGGCAGAGGGATATGCAAATGAGACCATCCAACATTCCTTGTGAAGTTGGGAGAGACCTCCCTCTAGATCAAGTGACCTCAGACGCTTCAATTTCTCTGCAAGGTCCTAAAGCCCATTTGGACTGCCTAGTGCTTTAGAGCTCAGGGTAATAATACAGTTTGCCTGTTGAAATTCTTATACTTTGAATGAATAGATGCAGACACAAGCATTTGAAAAGATGCTCATATAAAAGAGTTCTCCCTGCTAGTCCACAGCTGTTCACAGCTGGAATGGGAGATTTATAAAGGGACATACACTACCACTGTTTTTTAAATCAGGGCAGCAGTTTATTATGGGCTTAAATAATTGCAAAAGGGTTCGATTTTAACTGAGAAAACATTGCTTCAATGTTTTCTCAGTTAGCCTTATAAAATGATATCAGATTAGTAAACAGTGTGCGTTTGAAACATTGGATGAATGGTTGCTGATAATGGGTAATGTAGATATTGCATTAAAGATCAGCCATTTCTTTCTACAACAGGCGAGAACCCTTTTGCAATTATGTAAGCACATAATGTAATCTGAAAACTGCTGCCCTGATTAAAAAAAAACAATGCAACTGATCTCAGCTGGAATTCTATCTATAATGGAGTTGAATGGAAATGTCTAAGTGACCCCAAACTTTTGACCGGTAGTGTAGATTGTCCACTGACATTTTACTAAATGAGTGGAACACAGTCTAAATCATAACCAACACTTGAAGAAGTATTAATCAAATCGTACTGTTGACTTACAAGTGTTTGGATTTTAGTTGTTCTTTTCCTAGCATCTCTGCATAGCCTTCAGAGGCCTGTTTCCTCTCTTCCTCTGCTCCACCCCCACCCCACCCCCACACTATGCCACGTCTCACCCCAACACCCATGATTGCAGGCTTGTTCTGGGTGGGGTGTCGGAACCACAGCTATAAACTATTCATGAGCCAAGGGCTGTTCTTTGGTACCTGCACTTTTTGCTTTAGGCACTTTTGGATTTTAAGATGTATCTTCAATCCTTTTTACATTTTACATCTTACAATCTTTCAATCTACCGTTGATATCCACAGTTGTCTTGTGTGAATCAAAAAATAAATGAAAGCAGCACAGTGAGAGCACAATCTCAAACCACATGTAGCAAACTATAGTGGAGAGTGGAGGCAGCCATCTGGTAAGTACAGATGCCCTGAGCACTGGGATTTCAACAAACTCAAAACTCACAACCCCCGCACCTATAGCTCTGTTCCCAAGCAGGCCCATGAGAGCAAGCCCCAGGGTGTGTTTGTCATTCCACGGTGGGTAAACACTGAAATTCCTCAACTGTGTAGGCCTGCCATAAGGGTTAGAGAAAGCTGAATATGAATAGAGGGTATTGAAATGCATTTAAATATCCTTAAAACAGAGGATGCATGCTGCAGGTAATATTTTGAGGGTGTTTCATCAGCTGCTCTTTCGGGGAGTGTTTGAGGGGGGTTGGGGTCGGGTGGGGTGCTAAAACATGCACCTGGGGGCTCTGGAGGAGGCATGTGGAACATGTGGAGTTCTGTTAGTCATGCCCTCACACATCCTTATTGTGGACTGAGCTCTGGTTGCTTTAGGAGGAGGACTTTTCTAATTGACAATTTCTAATTGATAATGGAAGCTAATGTCTGTGGAGATTCTTTTGTGATTATCTGCGATCATCTTACTAAAGTATACTAACAATACCAAGGACAACATTTGTTCATGTGAAAAAACAAAAAGATTAGGACAAAGAATCATGTTTTATGTACATCCAAAACAAATATGCTTTTGCTTAATGAAGCTAACATAAACAGGGTCAGTAGTAATTTTAGTCCCAAGACACTTCTCCATCGCATTATATGAAACAATTACTCTTGGCTTGGAAGTTTTAAATGATGAAATTTCTTGATTACCATATGACCTTGATTGGGACACACCCACTGGGCTATACGTGAGATTGCAGCTGTCTTGCAGTTAAAGGTGAGATTAATGCACTGTAACATCACTGAAACAGAAAAAACACAATTCAACAAAAAGCAAATGTAGGTCAGATAAAAGTAGAGCAAGATATGCACAGCCTACATACATCCCAAAAGATCATTCTGTGCATGCTGTACATTCTGAACATTAAGTACATTTTCCAGTTACATGTTTCAGATTTACTTGTGCAAATGCACCAGGTCATCATATAAAACACTCCATATGCATTTGCCTAGTTGCCTAGGCTACAGCACAATTTTGTTAGTTGTTGATACCAGCTATGGTCTTTTCCTAAACAGTACACTTCCTGTTGATGTAACTGGTTGGCAAATCAGTGCCTTCTCAGTAACCCACTGCCCATGTGTCACACAACAAGCCCATGGCATGAGAGTCCACTCAGAACACAACTTCAGCTCAGTGTTCATGGTGGCTCTGTGAGGACTGAGGAAGAATGGGCTCTCTGACTCTGGCTGGGGGAGGAGCAGCCGAGTTTGAAGCATGATGCAACGGCAAACAAAACTTTCATCCACTGATGCAACTTTTTATCAGAATGACATATTTTACAGAACTGGTACTTGAAATAACTGCTCATCCATTACTACGAGTTATCATCAAACAATACTTACATATGTAAGGGATAATGTATAGAACGCCGGTCATTACTGGGAAAATAAGTCCCGACAGGGCGAACCGGACCCCGACGCGCAGCGGAGGAAATCTCATTCAAGCCAATGGAGCGTTCTACTTGTCTTGTGAAGAGCCGTGTAATAATCACAGATAATATGCATGGCAGTATTTATTATTGAATTATCAGTATCATTAAATTTGCGGAACACTTACTACATAGTGATATGTATCATTTATGGGACATGAGATGATCTATTTTGTGATGTAAAATTTTGGTCATATCACCCAGCTCTTTAGTTTGCATTACTGGACAAACTTCTTGCATTCTAATTACTTGCACTGCTAATTTTCAGAGGAGACACTGTGAATTCTGAGAATAAACAGCTTGTTTACTTAATTAGGTTATTTTTTATGACCATGTTCTTTCAATTGGTATCCCCAAGCAACAGTAAGTCAAAAGTTCTGCAGTGGCCTGCTGAGATTTGAAATCTTAGGAAAGATTTTCCCCACAGCTAATGTGAACGTGTGCTGAGGAAGCCCCCTAGTGGTAATGGAATCATAAACATGGGCTACCTGTATACACTCTCTCACTCACTCACTCACTCACTCACTCTCCCTGTCTCTCTGAAAAACTCAATTCAAATCTAAAAAGACATTTCTATAAAGTGGCCATATATAATAGACTAAGAAATACAAGAAATTACTGAGAACAAGAAATCAAAATGTCTATGTGGACTTGCCTCTCTATCTCTCTCTCTCTCTTTCTCTCTCTCTCTTTCACTCCCTCTCTCACACACGTACGCACGCACACAAACTTTGAGAATTATACGAGGCCTTTAATTGTAAGAGCCTCAGGAGAGTCAGACTTTAATTAAGGTCAGGAACTTTTGATGCAGACACAGTAGTTAAGAGCGCATATTTAGTTTAATGTCTAGATTTGATTTGGCTGGAGGGCTCTGAGGTCATTTCTAGCTCACCTCCAGCTTAAATTGGAGTTCACTGCATTACTGCATCTAATGAGATGTAAATGTAAAAAAGATGTTTAAGTTTAACAATGTGTATTCACCCACTTCTAATATATTAAAATCAGTGATATAATATATATATATAATATTATATATAAAATGTGTATATCCACTAATATACGTATTATATATTAGTGGATATGAAAGTATTGTTTGATGATAACTCATAGTAATGGATGAGCAATTATTTTAAGTACCAGTTGTATAAAATGTAATATGTAATACATATATATCACTAAGCAGGGAGCAGTATAACGCAGAGACAACCTCCAGAAAACCCTTCAAAGGTGAACTTGATGTCATCATTGTCTCTAATACACATCTTTGAGCATGGTTATATATCACTATGTACTCATGGTAACTTATCCATAATCTGTAGACCTACACGCATATGGTGTACTTGTGTTCAGTGCATTGTTGCATCTATCAGTTCTAATACATTAGTTATTATAAACTACTTATCAAAAAATAATGCTGTCAAGTCACCAGAAAGAGAGCACCAGCAGTGTTAAAGGTGCTATGTGGAGCACTGTAGGCTTCAGATTTTCTTGAACACAGCCGCATGCCACTCCTTTGACTGGACTGTATTTACAGTTTTTTCTGATTGCTTAAGCACATTTTTTGTAACTATGGCTTTTTTTGCAAAACTCTACACACAAATGGCAAAACCTCTCACCCAATCAGCAAAACATTGTAGTTCTCTTGCAAAAGCAACACACCTTGCTTAACTCTTCACACCTTCGTAAAAATGGTGTTTTCGTATCTAACAGTAAACACAAGCCATCACAATAGTAAGCACACAATGTGCCAACAACACACTGATGGTATGAATAAAAAACACATCTGGCTTTTGCTTTCTCTGTGCACAAGGTAGACTATGTCAGTTTGAGGTCATACTTTTGTCATAGTTCTGTAAACATACAGGGATCCCAACTTCAAGTATTAGTGTTTATTTACACACATCAAAACAAACACAAGTGTGTTTTTCCAAGTCAAAACACAAAATAGCATTTCACTGAGACAAAACAAATCAGTCTACATCGGGTCGTCTCTCTCAAAATTCTGTCTACATCACATGCAATGTCCTAGTCCAAGGCACAGGGAAAAATATATTCTGGAATGACGTATCCAGGCCTGACATGACAATATCCCCACATGTAGACTGATTTATTTGTCTGTTTTTTTCTCTTCTCACTCTTCCTGCTCACTCCATCGTACCCATTGTACATTACCTGTGGCTTATTTATAGTGCTTAGGCTGATTGCAAAGTGAACTAATTATCTAAAACCGTTTTCACATGAGAAAGTGTGCCAGAGAGTTGGCAAAATAGTGTAAATAATAGCCATTGTGCCTACAGTTGTGCAAAGTGTGTGTTACAAAATTGCAAACTGAGTGCAAAGCAGTGTTTGTGCTTTTAGTTTTGCAAACTCAGTGAGTGGTTTTGCCATTTGTGTGTAGAGTTTTGCAAAAAAAGCCATAGTTACAAAAAATGTGTTTAAGCATTCAGAAAAAACTGTAATACAGCACAACATGTGGTACAAAGTGATATTACAAGAGTGCTGTGCCCATGATAACTGGTTTGCATACTGACTTCAGTAGATGGGTAACAGACTTTTTTTCCTAACTGTTTTTTTTTTTTTACATTCTGTGTTAATATTTCTGGGCCCTTTTTTAAAACATTAATAAACCTCCACGTAGCACATTTAAGACTACAGACACATGCGAAGCAGGCATCAAGTCATCTTGGTGTTTTAAAAACACTTTAAAACCCATACCGTTTCCCATGCTGCCTTTTGCTGAAATAAACCCCCCGTGTTTGTGCTCACACACTCTAGTCACCTCTCTCTAGGCCCCGGTCCCCTGACTGACATTTCTCAAACGGAGCAGTTTGGATTAATGAGACAGCTGGGGGCTCTGGCAGACGCTGTTTGCTCAAAACAGGGGGTCCCCTTCATCTCAGCCACTACTAAAATGTCACAGGAAGTGCCCTGCAAGTCAGGCTTAGCGGCCACCCCCTGTAACCCACCTCCCCCTTCTGTTTCCTCCGTTAGAGCCAAGTTGCTTATAGGGCCTTTGAAATGCAGGTGACATTAGTGTAAACAATATACTTATATTCTGTAAAGGCTTCCTGTGTGTGTGTGGACATTTAAACCCTTCAACTCCAGTTCAAGAATGACATAATCAAAATAAAATTAATCTGAAGTAATGAAACTACAACTTGGCAACTTGACAATCACTGGCAGCCAGTAGCCAGTGTCTAAACAGGTAAGTTTCAATCTGTCTTCAATTATTCTAAGAAACACCCATGGAACATTTTTTCAAAGTTTTCAAGTGGAATCATTCTCTGCCATTAAGATCATACACACCAGGTGTTACATTTGAAGTCAATCTCCAATGCATTTCACATAATGGCAACACATGTGAAAATGTGGTCAAATCTGTGAATAAACATATCAATATCCAATACCATAGGCTAGGGGTTCTTAATGTTTTTGGTTCCAAGGACCCCTTTTGGAGGAGAAAATATTCCGAGGACCCCCTCATAACCGTAACAATTAAGCATGTCATTTGTATTCTCTGAAGTTGTGGACAGGTCCAGTATCCCATGTTTTTTTTGCAGATGTGCAACTTCGTCTTTTGTCAGTTTTGGATTTTGCATCACTTGACAATATGGACTGACTCAAACATTTCTACACATTCATCAGCTAGCTGGCTAACAAATAAGTCAAGATAAGCAGTAGTAGGAATGGTTCTTCATGACCTAAGTTTTATGGGTGAAAAGGGGCATCATCTGTAGATGATGATAAAACTCAACTTTATAATTTCAAGCAAATTATTTTGCAGACCCCTTGGCTATGGACCCCACTTTGAGAACCACTGCCATAGGCTACATCTCCTTTGATGTTTCAAGGACTGTGTCAAGGTCAGGACAACTGAAATTTCAACCAATGTGTCCATCCTATCCTTGATTCCTATGTTTATTTGGTGATGACCACTAGGTGGCATAAGCAGAACATACTATCTAAAGTCATAAATAAAGTATGCTCTGATGCCATCACAACCCAAAACCATTTTCGTTTCCATGGCCTGCCATGGTTGCAGGATACCTATCCATTCAATAATGATGCTTAGTTTACAATACAAAACAAGTCTTAGTCGGTTACACCTACCCTCATGACAAATTATGTAGAACTAGACTTCATGAATGTTTTATGACGTTGCCCATAAATCAGAATAAAACGGACGTAGCCTATTTTTAAGTTGGTCCTAAGAGCAGCACAGGAACTTGGAGCAATCTAACCTTCACATGATCTCAAGATCTCAGTTTAGGCTACTGTAGGCAGCTTTAAATTAAGTTAGTTGGTTAGTTAAGTTACGTTATTTGTCCTAAAATAAATGTATAGTAATAATGTGAATTGTATATTGTAGGCTAATAGCATTACTGAAAACAAAGTAGCCTAAGCATACTGACAGTAGGCTATAGGCCTTTTGCTGCTGTTTTCACAAATATAGGCCTACCCTTTTCCAGAGCGCGTGGATGTCATGCAAGTGTAATTCAAACGAATTCGTAAAAAGTATTAGGCTACTCTCTTTCTAAATCATACACACAAAGTTATTTTACCTATAAGCCAAAAGTATAACATAACCGGTTTCCATTCCAAAATATAGGTTTCCATGAGGTTTCCAAGAAAAGCTAGATCAGGGCCTACGATGTGTCAGAAATACTCTCCCGCATCATTGGTTGGTAGGTCAGCGCTAACTCCGCCCAATACTCACTGGATGAGATGCTTACCGAGATGTCTCTCTACGGTTGTCTACACTGTAGTAGCCTAGTGTGTAAGCAGGCACGCACTCATACCCGTTTGGGTAGCCACTGAGACTAGCTACAAAGGAAGGTAACCTACAACATTGCACTGAACCATTCAAGGCGCGTGGAGGGACAAACTGGTTATAATTACATTGCAGTCTGTTTAAAGAATAGGATATGTCCTGTAGTTTACCAGTAATTCTTCGGTTTAATTTGTTGCCCAACTTAGAGGCTACACTTTCACAGAAAATATTTGGCCGGTTCACGTTCACGTTTGGTCAGACAATTGCAGTGACGAATAGAGGGGAGCAAAGAACACCTCAGCAAGCTCACCTGACCGCGGAACAAACAAAAGAGCCATTTATTTGAAAGAGGTAAGTGCATTTAGTGGAGTGCGCACGCTCGGCTTACTCACTCCAGTATTATTATTTACGCCAATATGGTACTTTGATGGTCTTTTGTTTGATCTATTTTCTAAACGACACTTTTGCCATGTCATGTGATGGCAAACGGGGCAGTGTGCCCCTCCTTTGGTCAGCCCACAGTAGCCCTCGCTCTGGAACTGATGCGATGGACTGTGGGGGTACTTTTAATGTTTTGTCCCTTAAACAGGTAACCCACTCTAGTAGAACTGAAGATTGGTTTCACTAAAATGAAACTGTTGTATTTATTTTGCGGTTTGAATTAGTGCTACTAATTGTTCATTCAACCTTTGGGTTTTTTCTCGGTAAAATTAATATTTTGTCAGTCGTTGATCCCACACCTCAACTGGAAACGCCCGGAACCCTCAATGCACCGCTCTAGCTGCCTACAGCTTGTGTGAGTCTATGTGGTCTCTACAGCACCCTGTGCTGTGCCGTTGGGTTGTATGTTTCTTCTTTTGAAATATATCTGTGGCGATAGAGGTCGTTTCAAGGTGTAAATCATGCAGCTCATACAATTAAGACAATTAAACATGCATTTTCTGTGGCTTGTAAATCAGACATTTTGCAGAAGTAATGATGCTGAGGGGAACAAACACCACTCTCATATGGCAGTGTGTAATGACTTGCTAAAACAAATGTGCTTAAGTATTTACAGTTCTACTGAATGGAATAAAAATAACTTTGAACCATTGCTTAGCCTAATTTCTGAAACATACCAGTTTCTGCGCTCCTGCAGTTTAAACACAATAAACATGGTTGGTACAATCCAACTGAATGGTTGATACTCTTAAGTGGTGCCATTGAGGTTAGTAGTAGGGATGTAGCATTCAGCATCGTGCCTGGCCCGGATCTATTCTGGTAACAGCTGTTGTATGGGTATTGCGATCACACCCAGATGAACGTCACTGACAAAGTCAAACCCACCTGAATCATCTCCTGTGCTTTTTGCCTTCACCCACTGCGCTGGCTTTACTGCTGTGCAGTGCTCCCTCTTTTGACCCGTAGTTTTCAGTGACTCCGTCCCACAAAACGCTCGATTACAGCTCAGTGTTGTGTCTCAGAAAATCATCACACAGCTAAAAGCACCCTCATTTGTATGGTTTGTGTTTTACCGGAATCAGTAATCATGGAGATCACACCAGGATCATCTCTGTTTTGTCTTTGAAATGACATTGGTGTTTAATACTAAATGGTTATTTGGT
The DNA here is from genome assembly GCF_018492685.1 of Alosa sapidissima. NCBI lineage: Eukaryota > Metazoa > Chordata > Actinopteri > Clupeiformes > Clupeidae > Alosa > Alosa sapidissima. Next base: position 3,581,187 of record NC_055971.1, read on the forward strand.
AAGGACTGCAGACTCAATGCAAGGACTCTAAAAGGAATGCGGGCAGAATAATGTCTGCCCCCACCAACTGACTGAATGCCAAATTGGAAGAATCTAGAGAGGGACGACAGTCAAGATGTACAGCTAGGCCAGATGACTATAATAAGAGCCATCACTAAGGCAACCGTCTGTGTGTTAATCTGGGTGGCTGTAGTGAATCTTTGTTACCTCTCATGAGTGGTAGAATGTGAGGAATGGGCCTGTTATTACCTCTTGGCCGCCAAGCTCTTGATGTCAAGGATGATGTTGGTGTTGCACTAAAATGTCACCTCAGGAGTATTTCAGCTTAGAAAGAGTTGTGAATCAGAATCACCTGCTTATAATCAGAGTTAGAGTTAAGCAGAAATCATTCTAAAGTTTCACTCAAATATATCACTTTTATTTTACCACTCTGCTTTGGCAACACAAAGTATGGTCCTGCCAATAAAGCTTTCCATGATCTTTCAGTGAGCAGGACACAGGGTAAACATGTTTAAACATCTTTTAATTCTTCTACTTCTTAAATTGAGCCAACCAGTTGTATTTAACCTGCTCCACAAAGCCACCCACTCCTCTAGAGGAGTCTTGCATGGCTAACAACCAATAAATAGTTTCTGATGACTCATTTTGTCTTATTTTTCAACAGAATAGTGTTCATGTGTCTACATGCTACTTTGGTTACATTACCTCTAGGTCACGATATCAGCGTCTATTTCATAATGAAGAGACGCCTCTAAATAATTTTTCTTTGGCTAAAACCCAAAGTCCAGTTAGTCCGTCAGTGTTTAAACAAATTTAAATAAAAACAGGACAAACACTTGAACACATGATCATAGAAGTGGCTCATATTCTCAGTATTTTGTGATGCTGGTTGCCTAGTGGCATAGTCCAGTGTCTAAATGTGTGTTAGCCCCATGTGGACAGGATACATACTGTAATGCATTCATGACACTGGTTCTTGTCTTTTTCAGACATTATAGGGAACACCCATTACATCTGGAAACAGATGAATATAAAAATACAGTAGGAAGCCAATTACATGGTTGAGAGGGTAATTATAGGATCACCTGCAGAGCATTGTCTTTGTAATAAAGCAGCTCTCTTGAATAATTGAGGGGTAATAAAATTAGCCACACAGTAATTCATCATTCATTTGGGGCTGGTATTTATCAAAAGCACGTACCGTATTTTCCGGACTATAAGTCGCACTTTTTTTTCATAGTTTGGCTGGTCCTGCGACTCAGGTGCAACATATATATATATATATATATATGTTTTTTTCCTCTTTATGACACATTTTTTGACTGGTGCGACTTATAGCCTGGAAAATACGGTATGCAAGTCAGGTGATAAAAAATATTATATTTTGAAACAAGCTGAAACCCTGCCAAATCAAAACACCAGAACAGGTTTGTAATTTGAGTGGGAAATGTACAGATAGACTAGACATGCTGTCAGCAACACGCCCCAATCCACAGTGGTAGAGTAGGGGCCAAGACTCACACTCAGCCAAGGAGACCAGCTCAGCAGAGCAAGCTAAAGACACATTAACTACAAATCTGGGAACTAAGCTGTGTGTGTGTGTGTGTGTGTGTGTGTGTGTGTAAGAGAGAGATAAATGTGATCTTATCTGGAATCTGTAAGTTAATGTCTTGTATCTTCATTGGAGATGGCGTGTGTGTCCTCATACCTGCAAACCCTCAATTTAATCCTAAATCAATGATCTTTCCTTTCACATGACAACTATCTGCTGGAATTGAAATCGTCACTGTCACTGGAGTTGTTAGACTCCAGGGTCATTTGAAATGTGTCAGCAGCAACATCCAAACTGTAGTCAATTTTGTATATTATACTGTAAGTTACTCTGTGATTCAACAACCTTAGATGTGTTCCGTTGAATTCTCTGATGGGTGTCATCCTTTAGCTTACTTGTGGACACCAGGTATGTGTAGATGGCATGTGACTCCTACGACTCACCACTGCCAGTGTTACTTTTCCAAATAAGTACTCCTGCTGATTTTAATTATCACCAAGCACCAGGCAGGCCTCCCACTGTTGGTTCTGCCTTTTGCTGCCTCTGCTGTGATCTGGACAGGGTGTCTTGGGTCAAAATCACACCCTGTCCTCCCCAATCAGACAGGCGGCGTTGTGGCAAATGGTGATCACACACTGGGACGTGTAAGATAGCAGCTTAGAGCCATGGAGGGCCTGCTTCACTCTCTAGGTACAATGTGTTAGCTGAAGCTGCCTGTTTTGGAGCCTGGGTAATTATGACTTGTCTCATAGGGGAGGAAGGCATCTGCCTGATGAGGGGTGTGAGACAGCTTGGTTTTCTGATATGGCTTGAGGCTGGGAACACAAACACAACAGCACTCTACAATTTACTCACTGACTCATGGTGCCGTGGTCATGGAGCGGGTCTCAGTGTTTACTGTTACGCTACCACCCAAAGCTACACATGATGCCAAGGACAACATTTTACTGTGATTTTCTCACATTTGTTGAACAAGACCAGTCAGGTGACTGCAGACCCTCTCCATTTTATTTGGTCTGTAAAGAGAGAAATGACATGGATTGATAGGGCAACCTTTTACCTGTATGGAAATGTGAAGTAAATCAGACCAGTGCTTTTTAAATCATGGGAGCAGGCACACACACACACACACACACACACAAATATAGATAGATAGATCTGCTTAATAGCAGCTTACACAATAAATATATCCATAGTTTTATTTATGGTCTTGAGAGAGACTTCCTGTTGGTGGTAGGGGCAAAGGTGAGCGCAATGTCTCTAGAATGCCCTGATGCAGTGCACGGCTGTTTTAGACTTTATTACATCTCCTACTGGATCAGTCACAACAGAGGATAATGCCTCACATTCTCTCTAGCAAACGGAAAGGCTGAGACACAGAAAGGAAAGGCAAACAGAGAAACAAGTGGCACAAGTAGCAGAAAAAAACATGAACATGATCAGATGGTGAATCGGAGGGAGAACCCTTACAGACCCATTGCTGAAAAAAATCCAGTTGTTAACCCTTTTGACATGTTCATTTGGTGTTTTATGTGTTACAAGACATATTATGAGAGAACCACTCTGTAAAGATAATTCATAAGACCTCTGAAAAGAGGTTTCCTAGCAATGTATTTGAATTGTTACGCTATTATAGGATAAGTGAGCCTGAAGCAAGTCTGCTGAATAACTCCAATATTTGATTTTGCCATTACATTTTGAAATGAGCTAGTTTAGTTACAGTTTGGGGGGGGGGGGGGGGGGGGTAGCTCTCTAGAATGTTTGGGTAGAGACAGGGGGCGGGCCTTTGTGACAGAGGCATAGACGGGGCGGGGCTAAGTAAATCCCCACTTCAGGGAAGAGGAAGAATGTGCACATACTGTTACTTCGCCATGAAAGGATTTTTTTTTTCATAAAAACAACTTAAGAATGTGTTGGGCCATCCTGTTGTCAAATCAGGATGGCCTTTCGTCTTTGTTAATTGCCTAACAGGACGGCAGCGGTGGATGAACTACCAGCTGATCATTCCTACCTCACAGGATGAAGATGGTGGAGAGTGCTGTCTCTGCTCTTGGCAGTGTGCCCTCTGCTTGGTCACTGGCCTGATTAGCAGGCTTTGTGCAGCCCTGGCGCTGGAGCCCCCTGGTCACTTTACACGGCTCCCGCTTTGTCCTTCACAACACAAAAGAACATGATTGGGTTTCACATTGGGCTGTGCTGATTGTTCTCTTGCCAATGCAAAAATGATTCAGCAGGAGGTGGGGGTCTTGTCTTGTCTTGTCTTTTCTTTTCAATTGTATATATTTATTTATATACTGGCACTAAACAGGTGAAATGGTCTCAAGACACAACAAATCCCAGAGCAACTGGTACAAGGCATAGTGGAAGTGTGAAAGCCCCAGATTCCCACATGAGACTGCAGTATATGTTGGCTCCATACTCACAATGGCTAAAACGGATTAATCTGTGTTCAAGCTTTGAATTTAGCCAACTTGTTGGTCTGGGATTCATTAGGTATTAAATCCATTGTTATACCTAACCTGTATGATGTTAAATTATACTTCATTTCTGTGTTTTGTCAGATTACATAACACTGTTGGCGCTGCAGACTACAGTCTACAGAGAGATTAGAATGTTATGTGCAGACAGTTGTGTGCAGATCTTTTCACAGCAATGTGCTGAATACTGAGACGCAGCCCACTGCTCTGTCCTCAGTGCCATATCTCACAGAGATCAGCAATGGCCACACTGTTGTAGTTTTCACCTTCTGCTTATCTTGCTTTGTCTTTGAAGGTGACCGGATTTTGTGGGCTCAGCTGATATTTGAGGTTGTCATACCAAAATAATTATTTACATATTTTGTTAATTTGCATTTATTGTAATTTAATTTATTTCATGTTTAAAATGTTAAGACTTTGCATCTTGAATAGAGACCACAAGTCAGACCCACCAGGAGCCACAGTGCCCATGCAAGTCACTCATTTAGCATGAAAAATAACATCTGCACTTCACATGAAATTGCATGACCAGTGTAATATTTGTAATGCCGCTTTGACACTATAATCCAATCAGGGCTGGGCCTTAGGCCTCTCTCTTGCTCTCTCCCTCCCTCCCTCTCTCTCCCTCTCCCTCTCTGTCCTGGAGCCGCTGTATGTGCAGGAATGTATTGGTACACTCTGTGACCAAACCTGGGTGAGAGGTCATTTTTCACATTAGTGTCTCTAAAGGTAATGCCAGAGACAGGGACTGGCTAATGGCACCCTTGGATGTGCAGTCAAGGGCAGAAGGTGGATGAAGCAGGAATGGCTTCCTGAATGGTGCATGTTCACTTATATATTTCACTCAATGACTGAAGAGATGTTTTGACCCTAGTGCAGAAATCCCCTCCGTGCTGACATGGAAAGCATGGTCATGTGTGTTTGAGATGTTCAGCAGCCACAGGTGGCCAGGCCCTCTGCTGTGTCCAGATTCTCAGGTATTTTGTATTGGCCTTCTGCGATGCCTGGCTCTGTAGGCATCCTCCTTAGCATGCTGATTAGGTCACACCTAGAGTGAGTGTGCTTCCTCTGCCATATCCCACTGGCTCCAAAGGGAGGGATCAATATGGGAAATTGAGCATGCAAGCAGAGGTCTCATCAGAGCTCTTTTAATCTGAGGTGCTTGTTTAGGATGCACATAAATCTAGGTCCAATTCTGTTCTTTCAGCAGCTTGTTGGCTTCAATCTGATAAGTGCATAGTGGTACAGCAGCTAACCTTGATGTAGCCTTGTCTGGCATTTAGCGAATAGAGTGGCCTACAGTTGTGGAGACTGACATCTTATGCAGACACACATTAGTGCAGGGACGTGTGCAAAGAACTGGATGATCTGAGACCAGACAAACCCGCAAATCAGCACCAGAACAAGGTCGACACGCTCCACTTTTGATGTTGCATTACTTAGATTCCACTGTTTTCAATACAACCCTGCACTCCATTGCCGAACCCTTTCGCTGCTGCCGTGCAGATTACGGTTCGGTTCTACTTTTGTCAGCAGTGCTCAAAAAATGTGCCAAGTGACAAAGTGCCAGCGCAGTCATGTTGGCGCCTGTATGCAGTGCACTTCCCTCCCAGGCTGACCCAGTCCTTTTTGGTCGCCTGTTTTTTCCGTGCTGAGCCCGGCCCTGTGCCCTGGTCCCACTCTCACATGCTCATCATCAGCCAGTACTATGTGGTGGGACTCCTGTGAAAAGCCTTTTAGGTCTAGATGACCCTTCTTGCCTTTACAACCTGATTCACAGCCAAAGTTGCTTTATGTGGAAATTTTAATTTTCATGTTTGTGGATTAATGTCTGAAAAATCTCAGATTGATTTCCACATTCCTTCCATTGTGTTTTGTAATTTGCATAGGTGATGCTTAATGAGGCTCTGAGGAGTGGGCCTGTAGCAGCTTACAGCCTTTATATGATAACATAAGGAAAAAAGCACCGTTATATGATAACATAAGGCAAAAAGCATGTAGTGCCAGAGGGAGGATATCTTCATGTCTGATTTGGTGCCAAGCTAAGACATCAAAGTGTTAGTGGGCAGAGAGTGTTGATAACATGAACCCCTGATGTGGGTTTGATGTGATTCTTCCCTGTCAACACTTACATCCTGTTCTGTTACAACCTTTTGAGAATAGACACAATGTGCATGTAGACCATTGTAATTACATTCTATGGTGTTGCTTTGTCAAGACACATTTGTGTTTCTGAAAGACTGCTTGGAGACCAGTCCCCTGGTGTGTTTCAGTTAAGTATTCAATGCGGCTGTAGTGTAGTGTACTAGTGTATTTCCATAACAGTGCTATTGTAGAGTGATTTAATACACTAAGCTGTTGTGGGTAATTTAGTACACATTCTGGCGTGATATGGTTTCATGCATATGCTGATATAATTTGGTTTGGTCCACATATTATTTGATGTTTAGTTAACATGATGGAGTGATCCTACCTGCTCTCATTTATTTAGTAATTGAGTAAGACTATGGACTTTAAAGGGGCCACATATTTCATTCTTGTCTACTTAAAAGGCCAATTGTGCTCTGTAATTTACAGGACGGAAGCGTTAGCTAGTGAGTGTTAACAACTTTAACCTCAAAATTAGAGTGATATTACAGCAGTAAACAAACCCCTCAGACAAATGAACATGTGAATAAATAGTTAGAGGGTGAGGTGTGTGTGTGTGTGTGTGTGTGTGTGTGTGTGTGTGTGTGTGTGTTTGTGTGTGTGTGTGTGTAGAGGCAGATGGCGGTGCCAGGGAGGCAGGTGGGGAAGAGAGGTGAGCTCACCACCAGGGAGCTGAGTCAGCAGTGGAGAGGTGAGAGGAGGGAGGGAATGAGACACTCTGGAAATAAGAAGAAAAAGGGAAACATGATGATGAAAAGTGGAGGATGAGTAAAGCACAGCCCTGTAAGAGACCAGTGCTTGTTCACAGTAGCAGATGAGACACATCCCAGGCATGATCTCATTCAGATCAGATACTCGGGCACTCAAGGAGTGCTGCACTCTGCTTTGTGTCAATCTTGGCTATTGTCATTTCTGGCTGTTGGGGTCAAAGCAAGGGAAGATGGTGGAGATTGAGTTCAATTTCATCTATTTATATTACACAATTAAAGGTACAGTGATTCATTTTTAGAGCCATTTTAATTAAGGTGTTTGAAACAGTTTTTCATAGTGAAGGCCAGTATTTTTTACAATGTCATTAGAACCACATCCTTGATCTGATACACCAAGAAGTTGTAATGGTGGCTGAAAGCAGTTTATTCCCAGGTAAAAAAAAAAAAACTATTAAAAGTATACTTTTTGAAAGTGTACTAAGTACAGTTTGTACTTTTTTCGTCAAATCCAAGTGTAATTAAGTGTATTGAAGTGTAGTTCAACTTAATACCAACTTGACTATACTTTGAGTGTAATTAGTGTGCTAAAATGGAACAACTTTTTTCAAACTTTAAGTGTTCTTAAGTACATTATACAAAAAGAGATTTTATGAGCATTCAGAACACAGTCGCAGTACAATTTTGTAACATCCCAAGTGTATTGGAAATGTACTTAAAAGGCATTACAGTAATAATACAACTAATAATAGTGTAGTAGTGTATTTTGAATACACTCTTATCATCCTCATTTCTATTTATTTGGCATGCTTCTGTAATATTTTAAATTAACTTCAAATGTACTTCCTGACTACAATAAGTGCCTTGAAAGTTTGCAGTTATGTTAATAAAAGTATAGTCTTAAGATACTTTAAGCATTATAAAGGCATGCAATTTAAGTATACTATTAGTGTGATTTAAAATTGTACTATTAGTACTCTCCTACCTATTCTGTTACATGACAAATTACACTTTAATTATGAGAAAAACATTTTATTGACATGAATGAAAATGAAAACAAAACATAATATTCATCCATAACAAAAGTAAAACATTTTTCTGAAAGTTATGGATCTCTTGAGCATATGCCCTCTAAGCTTGAAATTGTTTACTGGACACCCAGCCTAAAAGCCAACAACTTAACAGTCTAACATGGCAAAATCTGTAATGCATGATCATTTATTGCTTATTTGTTTGCAAAGTCTTCTGGCCCAGAAAGAAAACCATGGTGGTTACGGATCATGGCTGAGGAGGAAAGGTACAGCTGGTAGAGTTGTGCAGTGAGTGAACTTCCCTCCCAACACTGAGATGTGGTGGCAAAAGCTGTGGTAGCTAGCTTCCTTACTAGCACACCATCTTCCAGTCCAAGATGCATAAAGTTTTCGGTGGCAACCCAGGGCTGGACAGCAGTCAAATGCATTGACCTTGGTATTAGAGAATTTGTCTCTGTTGTCTGTGAACAGAAAGAAGATGGACAACATTTTACAAGATAAACAATATTTTACACAGAAATCCATTGGCAATGATGAGATTAATACAGATTATCTGTACCTATTTGACATTTACTTTTTATGGGTCAAATTGGTATTGACACCATCTGTTTGCCATCCTGGTATGGGTAGACCTGGCCAGGTAGTCTTTCCTTAAAGCGTTGTGCACCTTGGCACCGATATGAGTGCAACCACCCTGTTTTCTGCATTTGATTACCTTAGATTCCTTTGTTTCCAATACAACCGTATTATCGTTTTCGGGTCAAATGACATTTTAAATGGGAGTCGTAGGGGCACTAGCCTACTATTTTGATGCATGAATCAAAATCATCATGTATCAAAATAGTTCTGCCCTTGCGACTCCCATTCGACTCCCATTCAAAATGACATTTGACCCAGAAACAACAATACAGTCAAGCTTAATGGTGGCGCTTCTGACTTTAATTATGCTTTCAAACGAAAGTTTGACTCAGGTACATTCACAAAAAGACCCTAGGTTGCATTTTGGCTTGAGTTATACTTTAAGAGTAATGGAGCAAGGTCCTGGATGAAGAATATTTACCTTTACTGCTGATTATTTGAGGCGTTCAGACATCTCGGTTTCAAAACTGTCCAGGAACACCTGTAAAAACATAGTTAGGCTACAGATTAAAACTAGGTAAATTACAAACACTACCATGAAATGAACTTGAATGCTCTGTCAAACACGAATAATTAAAAAAATCTAAATCTATCGCATAAACCAAGGCATAATATCAATCATGTAGCCTAAGCTTCATAGCACTAACTTAGTAGAACACCAGGTTTAATTCCCCCTCTAATATCAATGTTGGAAAAAAATGTTCTACTTCATAAAATGCATGTAATTTGTCCTGTAGACTCATTTTAAAAGATGTCTCCACGATTAAAGAAACAAAACAGCTACAATGTCATTAGCATGCCTAATGAATGTGAAGTGTGACTAGCCTAGCACCATCCTCCTTTCTGTGAGGTAGCCCTTGTTATCTCATATGACGAGTCCTTCTGGCTCTGTAGGACCAACGTCTCTGGCATGACTAGAATGTATGGTATCTTTAATTTGGACAAACCTGTAACCTTATACGGACCGTAAACGTATGCATTTTCTGGTCTCTACAGTCCATCTGTCTTGCAAATAAAGTTACAAGCATAGACTGTATAAAATAACAGTCGCTAAGTTGGCAACACTGCTGCCCACTCCATTTCAAATTCAAACAGCCATGTTATTGGTCAACTGGACTGCCTATACATTTAACTGTGTTGCCCATACATTTAACAAAATGCCACATTCATCCTCTCACAACCTCTACTACGTCACAAACGTATAGGCTACTACCTTACTAAGACACAAAATCAACAAAAGAAAAAATATTATTTGATGACCAAAACTGAGATAGATCAGTGTGTCTAGGCTAGGTTATTGCACATTGCCATCCATGCGGCTGACATATCAGGCCTAAAGGCTACACGCATTAGTATTTTATTAAAGGTGAGATGACTATGAAACTATACAAACAATGTATTAGGCCTACCAAAAAAATATACTTTCCATAAGTACACTATATTACAACTCTAAGTATTAGCAATTGAATACACTTAAACTAAATAAACTTCTTTACCATTTAAAATACACTAACAACAAAGTACACTTTTAAAAAGTACATTACAAAAACACTTTGAATATTGCACAATAAGTATATTTAATTTTAGTACACTGAAGTTGAACTTAATAACATCTACTTTGAAGTATACTTTCTAAAAGTACACATTAAACATACTTTACATAAAGCACATAAAGTGTAAGCATACTTGCTTTATACTTCATATACTTTAGTCATATTTCTAACACACTAAAGTATACTACTTTTTTACCTGGGTTTCTCTTGTGATCACAATCAGAAAACATGTCATAGTGTGTGAGTACTGGTTCAACTTTTGCCTGATGGGCAAAACGTATTAATCTCTCTAGTATTTTAATAGTACTAATCTAATAATGGGCAGGGTGCGAAGTCCTCACTGTATTATTGTGTGACCTGTGGGAGCGTTGCACTTACCCACCCATGTCAGTGCTTATGATCTTGCTCATGGTATTAAATCAGCAAAATGATTAGCTTTTTGCCGATCATTCATATTAGGGCCCCTAGAAATGTTTAAATATGTCTAAATTGCCACGTTCTCTGTCAGAGTGTCATAGAATGCTTTCCCATTGCCTCTCTGTCCATTCCAGTCAGAGCCCCTTTCAGGTATGTACATTCTGTTGTGTTCATGGATACTCCAGGCAGATGTTGTCCTGGACTCAATGCACCTGTCATGCCTGATATCCTGGTAGACTTGAGTGGCTGCCAGCACACATGAGGGAGCTGGTTTCAGTCCAGTGCCCTTCCGTCGGGGCACCCCGCCCTGCCCGGCTCATAGCCTCTGGTCAGTCTGGAGGAGCTACAGCTCCGCTCCCCACCCTTCTGGAGCATTTCAAACAGGGCTTATTATTGTCAGAAAGTGCTGAAGCGTTTCCTCCACTCTGGCGTGTTTGTCTCTGAGTTTTCGTATGAGCAGGAACTGAGGCAGCAGAATGAGAGACCACAGTTCCATTACTCCTTCACGACTCGCATGGTTCCCCCTCTTCTCTCTTCTGCCTCCTGCCTGTTTGCAGTTTGCAGCTGCTCTGAGTGGGACGGTTTGACATGCGCATGAGGAAGCCTTTCATTTGACCTCTGGCTTTAGGAAAGAAGTGATGGCCTCTTCAGACAGGAAAGGGAAGCCCACTCTGTCCATATCCATTCTGAATGGGTAACAGCAGTGAAACACTTGCTGGCCCCATTCTGTGCTGTGTAATAGCTCAGGGTGAAAAGCAGACACAGGTAGAGATAAACAAACTAAAGCAGTTGATTCATCATGTTGGGCAAAGCAGACTTTCTCTCCTTCCATTTACCCCAGCTATGGTGTTATCCAACCTGTATTGCAATTGCATAACCACTTGTTTTGCCTTTTCCTATTTTTCCTTGAGCAAGAGTGCATGCCCAGACAAAGGGATGACTGTATGTCATCACTTAATCATATCAACATTGGCTAATCCTTATCATTATATGACCTGTGTGCTTAACAAGGTCTTATGCAAGCAGTCACGCAGGGTGTGGTGAGAAAGCAACCACTGCTGTTGTTTCCCATTTCTTTTTAGTTTGGGAAGGGATAAGTTGTCCCTGGGCCTTGTTTGTAGTCAGCTGTGCTAAAAACAGAGAACCATTAGCATATTATTATACCTATTTTCGTTATCTGTGTACCTGTATATCAAATGCTAAAAAGCTTGCAAATGTTAGCCCCTACATAGGAATGTTTTATTCATCTTGATGGCTTACCTGGACAGAGTAGGTCAAATCTGGTCTATAGGGCCATGGAATATAGTTTAATCAGGATATCCTGCTGTATTGAATACATTTTGTCTTCTTAAAATGTACTGTCCCCTTCACTGTCTGGGTATGTGGAATAAAAAAGCAGATTGTTCTGCTGTTTGCAGAGCCTTTGCAGAGTTAAGAGCACTGAGCTGTCACACTCCGATGCCAATCTGAGATTGAGAGCTGCCTAAGAGGAAGCTGAACATTAGCATTCCTGTCCATCACTTTAGCCATCTGTGTGTGTGTCTCTGAAGGAGAATGTCTTTTTTGAAATTACTGTTAGAATGCCCCATATGGAAAAGGTCTTTAAAAGACATTTAGTAATTACTCCTGTACATTTTGTACTAAAATGGCTTGATGCCCTTCAGCACGCTTTAAAAAGATACATAATTTTTCTTTGGAACTATAGGAAAGGGGCCATAGTTATGTTTGTAAACACACTGTTATCAAGCATACTATATATAATTAAAATATGAATATGATTTTTTCACATATGGAGCATTGGGAGCCCAATAGATGGCAAGGCTGTTCGATTCCTAGTAAGCTGTGTTGTCAGTGATGTGAAGAGGCTCTGGCCTCTGGTGAGAAGCAAATGAGGGCCTGCATGCTTCAGTGTGCCTCGCTCCCTCCAGGGGCCTGACTGGCGTTTGGACTGCTGTGGGGAGTCTGATAAGCAGGGGGCCCCCAGAGGAGAGAGGAGACCTGCATGCAGGCCAGAGCTAGTGGGGACCAGAATTCCCAACCCACCATCAACCTCTGGGGAAAAAAAAACAAAGTCATTATGGCCAGTGATGTGTGAACCCTTTGAACTCGTGCATGATTGCCTGCATACAAGTCACTCTGCAAAAACTCTCATTGATCAAAGTCAGCACAAGTTGGGTTTGAAACGGTAGCCTATTAGCTCATTGAAAGCAGGCTAAAGGTAGGCTTATAGTTCATTCCCTAAACTTCATGGAGCTGCTTGCTGATGCCTGCAGTGCAGATGTTGAATCTTGGTGGGAGTGTGACACATGTAATAAGATGTTGTGTGGCTGACTCACTGGTGTTTGTGTGACATGCTGATTAGACGGGTGAGCATTGAAAATGATTAGTCATGTACGGGAACTCTGATTAGAGGGGCTCACGGGTGGTGATTGGATGATTTGGTTCCCTCAGTAGAAATTACTTCTTTTTTTTTAAGAATAAATATGTTCATTTGGATGAAGTGAAGAATCTGTCTTGTGTGCTCTGTTCAGTTTCAGTAAATAGTTTTAAGCAGAGCCTTATAGATAGATCTCTAGGACTCTGGTTTTAAGGTGTCTTGTTTCCTAGTGCTATATTTAATCTATGTGTGAATAAGGGTATTTCCATAGGTTCTACAGCACTTGTGTAATTTAGCCGGTCTGTCTAAATAGGCCTACATCTTCCAATAAGACTCATCATTTGCTAGCTTTTAACAGACATACTGTAGAATGTTGTCATTTAAAAAAAAAAAAACAGTTCTGTTGGCCTCCAACTCGCTGTTGTCCATACCAAAGATTCTAGAGCAGAGCGCTCTAGAATCTTTGTGTCCATACAATAACAATTCTATGTGCCTCTTGTTTTGTGTTCACCCAGGATTGGCAGATCTGAATGGGATGTTAGTGTGGTGGGGTGGAGGACCGACTGAAGGAGCATGGTGAAGCACCAACCCCTGCAAGTCTACGAGAGGCAGCTCTGTTTGTCATGTCTGACCGGGATCTATGGATGCCGCTGGAAACGCTATCAGCGGTCACATGATGACACCACCAAGGTAGGGGAGAACCGGAGAGCTCTGTTCTAGAATCTTTGGTTGCCAGATGTAATGAAGACTTAGCTAACGTTAGTTGACCTGCAGCTGCTTTAACGTTTCTCCAACCATGACCCAGCTACACATTACGGAAACAGTGAAAACAAAAAATACCTCTCTAACCAACGTAACATATTTAGCTGAAGTTAGCGATGCAGATGAAGTTTAGCCAAGGCTACCTGTTGTGGAAAAATATGGCCAGCTCTGCGTCAGACTTGATATTCTTCGTTTGACGAAGACGTCACCATCTCAGGAAGCTCCTCCGATGTCCACTTAATTTGTTTATTGTTTTAATTTTGGAAATGTGCCTGCCTCTTGTAGGCTTTCATGACTACAACTGACAGCTGTTGACAGTTGGCCTTTGCTAATTTGGCAACACAAATAGGAGGACGCGTTAGCCCATTATTAATATAATTCATCAATATATAATTATCAATTCATCGTGTTTCCTTACTCTCTGACAACATATGGTGATCATATTTGTAATGGTTACAGTTTATTTTCCATTATTTCCTACATACTGGTCCTTTAAGTACAATGAAGATTTGGTGCAAAAATAATGGTGCGCACATAAAAAGCTTGAGATTTGTATAGAAATGGATATTAAAGGTCCAGTATGTAGAAAATAATGGAAAATAAACTGTAATCATTCCAAAAATGATCACCATATCTTGTTAGAGAGTAAGGAAAACCCCAGCTGGTTTTACAATGCCACAATCAGATCTCTGCTCCCTGATGCATTTCGCTGGGTGGCTCTTCATTTGGCCACAGGGCTCATTGATCCACTCTATCCAACTGGTCTGTGTGGAGTTTGGCTTTATCTAATGTTATCATATTCACCCATGTGACACCAGTCCCAAGTTCTATTGAACTGGCTCTCCCATTTTGTGTTGCTATGATCACTAATCACCCCAGCATCACAAAAAAAGACCCAGATAAGCAATTAATTACAGTATTGATGTGATCAATTTCATTGTATTCACTCCCATTAATCAAATATTCTAACCCCAAGCTTGTATGCTTTGCAAATGTGATTTATAAAGGGAAAGTAATTAAATATTAATATAATAATTGACATTTATTTAATGATCTGGCCCAGGACATGATTTACGACAGAGATGAAAGATGCCAGACCCAGAGGGAGGGGTGGTGTGGGGGAGGGAGCAGGAGGTTGGAGCGTGGTGCTCCATCTCCCTGCTTCTCACAGAGGCGGAGGGGGGCCCAGGAGAGCAGCTGAGCTCCTTAGTGGGGAGATTGATGGATGCAGGGAGAAAACAGGGCGCCGAAGAAGACAAGGGTAATGCATGGGCTCGAGAAGCACACAGCAGACTTTTGTGGTATTATTACCTCAGCCAAAGCAGGTCTGGACGCTCGAGAGAGAGAGAGAGAGAGAGAGAGAGAGAGAGAGAGAGAGAGAGAGAGAGAGAGCGCACATGTCAGAACTGCAGCTGCGTGTTTGCTCGTGTGCCCTCTGCTTCTGGAAGCTTCTCTTCTGACCTTGATTTTCCTCTCACACTGCACAAGAACACCTCCCATAGATCCTCTGTGGACCCTGGAAATAGACAAAGGCAACCAAAATGCAGGAGATTCATCAATGTTTAAAGATCTACACGCCTATTGATTTGCATGGATTTCTTTTTTTGTGTGAGATAGTATTTAATGGTGGAATTTGAGCAGAGGAGAGGGTTTCCTGTTGTGTGCAGGATGACCTCTCAACAGGTCACCTGGCCCTGTCAGCAGTTTCAGCGCAGCTTCAGCCAGTGTGCAACGCTGGGATTGGCCTGCTGGAGAGAGCTCAAGCCATGTGAGGACGTGGATGGGGATGGGGATCGCTCCCCTCTGCTCAGCCCTCGGCCTGCATGGCTGTGTGTGGCTGTTGGTCTGCTCATGCTCCACACTCACACACTGCTGTGTCAGTCACTCAGTGAGGTCTTGCAGCAGTTATCCAAGTTAACAAACCAATCAGTCATTTTCAGCTCTTTCTTTTAAACAAATAAAAAAAAAAAACATCTCATGGACTCGCTCGCTTATCTATTCAGCCTGAATCCGTAGTCTAGATTTTTTTTTTTAATGCTATGAGCTTTTTCCTCATTGGCTATGAATTGAACGTACCCAGACCATGCATGGCAGATGATGTATAAGTATATATACTTTTTTGATCCCGTGAGGGAAATTTGGTCTCTGCATTTAACCCAATCGGTGAATTAGTGAAACACACTGCACACAGTGAACACACAGTGAGGTGAAGCACACACTAATCCCGGCGCAGTGAGCTGCCTGCTTTAACGGCGGCGCTCGGGGAGCAGTGAGGGGTTAGGTGCCTTGCTCAAGGGCACTTCAGCCGCGGCCCACTGGTCGGGGCTCGAACCGCCAACCCTCCGGTTACAAGTCCAGAGTGCTAACCAGTGGGCCACGGCTGCCCAATGTATATCCTTGTTCCTCCATATGATTTCATATGAGGGATAATACAATTTTAAAGATAATACATCAGTTATATCATCCCATGAAGCCAGGCATCAGCCTATCTCTTCTGTTTTTATTGAGGCTCATTAAATTGTACTTAAGAAAATCCAAAGGGCTTCAAGGGAATTGTATCATAGGTGATGGTTTCGGGAGTTTAGCATCCTAACTCTGAATAATGATGTTTTCTGGGCCTGGTTTCACCAGACACAACTACTTCCCTCAGTAAATACAAATGAGTGGTGATGCTAGGTGGGCAGGCCCAGGCTACAATTGATCATCTACTACTGAGTTTCAAATGCTAGAGCTAGTCTCCTACTCTCCTTTCATCTCAATGTAAAATCAAAGAAACTTTGTACAGTATGCATGAATGCATTTGAAATCTCTTCTTTTGACCAGCCTGTTGTCGTGGCTACATGATGGATTGCAAGTGCTTGTAGCAGCCAAAACAAACAGCCAACAAAAGAGGTTGCACCAGTGGCACCATAGCATTGATATTTGGCCTTCAGATGTCTGAGATGACTGAGAAGTTAAATACTAATGATGTAATCAACATTAATATTTTATCTCTCCGTCTCGAATCTGTGCCAATCCCCCAAGACCGTTATCTTGACTTTGGGGTGTAGATTTCCTCATCTTTCGTCTTAGCTAGACTTAATTGATTACATCTAGACTATATAGGCCAGGCTATTCTACATATGAGATTATATTTAGTCTGTCTATCTGACCCCCCCCCCCCCCCCATCTCTCTCTCCCCCTCCCTACCTGAATGCTGTAATAAGGGGCCCTTGTGGGAAAGTGCTCCCTTTGTGAGGCTCTGTGGGTGGCCGCAAGGTTAGCTGTGCTCTATAGAGGGATGCCTGTCCCACTGAAAGACGATCTGATCTCAGGAATAATTGAGAGTGTTTCCATTAACTCTGTCTTTACCTGTAACACACAGCAGTACCAGGCCAAGACATGAGCTCCAGTAACCCCCACATCTCTCTATCTCTCCATCTCTCTCTCTCCCTTTCTCTTGCTCCTCTAGTACACGCTGACATAAACAACAGCCAGCGCTATGACTTGAACAGTTTGGGGTACATTTGGGAAGGAGGGAGGGGGTCTCTGGCTGTCTGTCTAAACATGATAAACACAAACATCAGCTCAATTGCACGGGTGTCAGGGCCACAGGTACACTGCAATATTATGCCCAACTACACTACATGAGAGTGTTGAAAAAGCAGCTCGGTGTATCGAGGGCAACCTAATGCAGCTGGGCCTCCTGCCAGTCTGCGTCCAGGCCCATTTCCACAGCAGAGTGTACAGGCATCCGACACTCTCAATATTCACGCCGGGAGGGAATTATATTTCAGCATCCTCTCTCTCCTCTTTCTTTCTCTCTGGCTCACTCTTTCTTTCTGTCTCTCACTCTATTTTTTTCTCTCTCTGTCCTCCAAGGTGATCTGGAATGTGCTTGGACTGTTAGATTTAATCCCCCATGGCTGTCACCATGGCGATTCCCTTTGTGTTCACCTCTCTGTGGGTGGGGGTTGTTTGCACGCAGTAATTGCATGCCATTTTTTTTCTTCCTTTCATAAATGAATCATTCACTCACTTTGTGTCTACTATAAGTCTCTTGTGCCACTTGATGGGCCAACCTCAGGTTATATTTGCCTTTTTTTCCCTTGTTTTTCTGTCTCTTGCCTTCCCACAGTCAGTCCTCTCCTCCTGTTGACTGACTCTGAGCTGTGCGGCAGAGATCTACCAGCTTAAGGCATAATCTGCTGGAGGTGTTTACATCAGCCATGCTGCTGTGCTGAATGCCAGCCAGCAGACTAGATCACATGAGTTGCCCTCTGGTCATAAACCATATGGTGACCCGATGGCATCGAAATACCTGGGAAGGATTTACAGCGAATCTCTGGACTCTGAGGGCTAGATGTCTATTGCCGTGTTTGCATTTTCTCAGGCAGCAGTTTCTCCTTGGCAGGATGATTTATTGACTGCTTAGTTTCTTCTTTGCAAATTAAATTGATACGTGTAATATGTCTGACATTGGGCATAAATTGGTTCGGGGTGAGTCAGCAGATCACACCAGATGGAAGCTGTCCCTTTTCAGTCAGTTTGGCTCTCTCTGCCCCCTCCCCATGTCAGACCCAACTGTAGTGCTCTCAGCCAGCCCTTGGGGATTAGTTCTGTCTCTGGCCATGTGTGCATGTCAGGAGTCCTATGAGCTCGCTTGCTCTTAGCTGAGGCACAGGGCACAGAAGAAGAGGGCATCATGGGCATGGTGGAGAGGTTGGGTGGAGCTGCCCTTCCCGTGGCTGTTTTTCCTCTGCTGTGATCCATATACACACACCAGATGCTGAGCTGGCCTGGGAGAGAGTGATGTGGGATGAAAGTGTGTGTGTGTGGGTGGAGGGACTGAAAAAAAGAGAGGGAGATGGACAATGTGAAAGGTTGAAAGAGAAAAAAGAATGTGTACAGAGAGAAAAATGGACACATTGACCTTGTCTTCTCTTCTCCTGTTAACTAGTGATGGGCAAATGAAGCTTTGGTGAACCACTAAACCACATCAGTGTGAAGCTAGCGACACTAATGAAAAAAAAACCAATATGGCCGCCACATGTAAGGTAAGGACTTTTATGTTGAAAAATGTATGCATAGCGGCCATCTTTTTGCTTTTCAGCTAGGTTCATACTGCTGTGGTTCAGTGGTTCACCAAAGCTTCATTTGCCCATCACTACTGTTAACCCCATACTGAGAGGACTTGAGTCATCCATGCTTTTCACCAACATGATTTTTTATTTTGATTGATTAGCATGTGTCTGACCACTTTGTGGTGAAAGGTTGTCCTAAGGACCAACATGTAACCACATAGCCCCATTTACACTGGGCCAAGCCTTGTGCTTGAACACTACTGTATTTCTATGCAAAAATTATATCCCTATTCAGTGGGTATTATGTATGTCATTCTACATTTTAGTCCTAGCTCCCTATCTAATGATACTGTGGAGTTCTCCTAACGTAATAGATTTGGTTGGGGTTGAATATCTAGGCTGTTTTATGTCTGCATTCATCTGCTTGTTATTTGGACTTTATAAATATTAATGAAGTCTGAACAAGCTGCTTGAATAAGTCATGGCGGTAAATATTTATGCACATTTAACTGGCATTAGCACGTGTGGGTGCTATGCATAATTCACACCTCTTCAACTGTCATATGAAACCCATAGCGGAAGACAAGGAAATGTCTCTGGAGGTTAAAGTGTCTTATATTTGTGCTGTTGATGAAGAGACACTGGATAATGACTGTGTGTGTGTGTGTGTGTGTGAGAATGAGAGAGAGAGAGAGAGAGAGAGAGAGAGGCTAAGAGAGAGTGCACTGACACGGTTTTCTCTAAGACCCCAGACTAGTGCAGTAGAGTGGCCCTCTGCAGGCAGATGATGAAACGGCTTCTATGAAAGGGAAACATCAAGACGGTCAAGTGTTTTGATCAATAATCAGTAACCAGTTGATAAGTCGTGTGTGTGTGTGTGTGTGTGTAGGCATGTGAGAGTGAGAAACAGACAGAAAAGGAAAAGATTTAAGGGATTTTAGGTTTGGTCAAAGCCATACCCCCAACACAATCCCTCCCACACAGACACGCACGCGCGCTCGCACACGAGTTCTGTAAGCCACAAGAAGTCTTTCTGGTAACATCAGGCCACATGATTTTGCGTCTGTCCGCAGTGATGTAACCGCAAGCTGTTTGGCAACCCTCTCATTACAGTGTCCGTAATGTAGCTCCACATTCCACCACCTGTACAATGCATCTCTTGCCGTGCAAAACAGCTTTTATCAGGACAATTACAGCATCGAACTGTATGCTATATGTACATTGGTTACTTGGAATACTTTCACCTCAACGTGTTTTATTTTTCATTTTTTATTACTATGATTTTTTATTACTATGATCTTTACATTTTAAACTATTCTTTCACTATTGCCCTTTTATGCTTTTATTTGTTATTACTGTTTGCTTTTGTTTATCTAAAGCACATTTAATGACCTCTGTATGAAATGCGCTATATAATTAAACTTGACTTGACTTTTATTGCTAGTGTGCAGTGTTGTACTTTACTGTACCTTTCTCCACATATTTCTGCACTGGTTTAGTCCGAGAGGTCTGATTGTGGGTCATTGTGTCTTACCTGTGTGACCCTGAAGAGACTTCCCACACAGCAGGCCCCGGGTCAGTGAGGGGAGGGCATGAAGCCCAGACTCTCCACCCTCAGAGCAGTAAGAGCTAAGGATGTTGCTCCCATAATCCGTGGCTGTTGTTCCGTGTTTGTTTTTAACCCCACACACACACACACACACACACACACAACCAGATGAGTCCTCTAAGCTGCTGGAAAATCTTCAGATGGTATAAAACTGCACGGTTTTGCGCCCGTCCACAGTGATATAACCACAGGCTGCTGGCCAACACTCACTCACCACAGTGCCAATAATGCAGCTGAGCATTCAAACACTTGTTAAAAGCATCCATGCGCAGTTTAAAATGATCCTGTTGGTTGTTGCCGTGCGTCTGGAGCCAGTGTTTTCATAACGTCCTCAGCTTAATTTTGATGGGCCATATGGACATGTGAAGGAGACACAAACACACCTGACCTGTTGTCATTGTCAATGCTGCCAAGGCATTAAACTACGTAGTTTTGTGGTCACTAAAATCCCATAAAAGTCTAAAAACAGCTTTTACGGCATGGCAAGGCAAAATGTGCTGCTGAAATACCTCAGTATGTTGACTATGTTTAATCAGTGAAAGCTGTAGTGTCGATTGTGTAGGAAGGCAAGTCTAAGAGCCTGTGTTAAACACCAGAACACCAGTTTCAGGTGGGACTAGCATTTATCAGCTCAGTGAATGTGAATAGAGTTTCATGCGCTAAGGGTCCCAATCTGAGACAATCCTACTGCGTGTTGGGAAAGAAAAGACAGCAGGGGCACAGAGAGGGGTGCCAGAAAGTGAGACAGAGGAGGGAGAGACAGGCACTCTCAGTCTGGGTTACCGAAGGGCTGGTCATGAAGTGGGCAGATTTACTTCTCCTGAGATGGATAGTAGCCTGCCACAGAGAACTTTGTCCACTGATGTACAACCCTCTCTCTAATTGAATGAGTCTGCTTGAGTGCAATTCCCATATATGCCAACAGCAGCTCTCCACTAAACCCTCCCCTTCCCACAACATATAAACAGGAACAGCCTGCATCACTTGTCATTTCAGTCTGTTTGTGACGTCACATTCTGCCAAACTTTTTTATGAGTTGGGCCATGTGTCCTATATAAAATCCTAGTTTTACAGTCCTGTAAGTCTGTATAGTATTGCTCTTATGTACTAAGAAATTTGCAGGGTTTGCTATACATGCTAGGCCATCAATGAATAAGTTATTTTGCCATCAATGAATTGTTGTAGTTTATACTTTTGTGCAATCCATTCATACACATATTTCCTTTAAGTCATGAGCTTCTAGAATTGGCCCTTTAGTCTGGTTACACAAACAGTATTTATAGCATCAATCATGTCCTTTCCCTGCTGGCAAAGTAAGGGACTCCTATTTTGGAAAGGATGCTTCAATTTCTGTAAGAAGGTTTTAGGAAGAGATGGTGTGTGATGGAAGGGGTCTGCTGTGTTGCGTCATTGCTGCTTCTCTGGAACATTCCTCTTAAGCGTGTGAGTCAGGGCCGGGTAGTGTGCTTGTTTACTCCCACATAGAGCTCTGCTAGCGCACTCTATTCCTGGGGAGGACACTTGTTGAGTGCCAACACATGTTGAGTTGGTCTTCCCACTCCTCTGATAATGAAAGAATGTGGTCATCCTCTGATGTTGCCAGGTGATGTGTACCTGGCTGCCACATGATGTGTTGCGTCAGTTATGCAGTTAGCGTCTTTCATGTGCATGAATCATTTACAGTATACCACTAACCACTAGTTCTTGTTGACATAGTAGCCCAGTCAGTTTCTATGCCTTGTCACAAGTGTGGCGTTACACCTCAGTGCTTCCTAAGGAATCCTTCCCAAGCATTTCATAAGAAGCCATCAGAACATTTTTGAGAGGACGTTAAGACATGATGGAACATGGAGGGCAGTTTTTTTCCTGCTCAGCATGTTTGTTTGTGTGCTACTGCTGCTGGAGCCTATTCAGTGGCCACCCAGTCCCCAGGGCACTCCACCCTGTCAGAAATGGGAAAAACAGACAAGCTCGCTTTGGGGTTGTAAAATGCCCTGAGCCTAACGGGTCTGTAAGAAGCATAGCGACATAGAACGCCACAGGTAGGGTTAATATGCACCAATGTCATGTTATGTTCTTTTTCTTAAGAGAGAAAAAAAAATCCACACTGATGTGACCCAAATCACTCCTGTTTTACATATTGGACATATCGCTTAATCCATCACTTGCAATGTTAGACACTTTAAGGGGCAGAAACAGTGTCTTGATTAAATATACTTTCTCAAATATGTCACACATCCACTTTGGTGTTGGAGTGGTGCACTCTACTGTCAGTGCCTGTTGCCATTCCCTGCAGGCCAGTTCATGGTGTTTGGCATAAGCCCCATATGAAGGAATTAGTTGCCCTGCCAGAGAGAAATGCCCCCTTAATATGAGACCAAGAGAGAGAAACAGAGAGAGAGAGGTGGGGGAGGCCATTCCAGGTCTGAGGGGCAGCAGTGTCCTGCCAGCCGCTGACCTGTAGCACGTGCCAGTGATGCCGTGGACCACGCTGGCTGCCCTGACCTGCCTTATGTAACCATCATCACTGTGTGTGTGTGTGTATTCTCTTGTGTCTGTCCATCATTTGTGCATATGTGTGTGTGTGTGTGTGTGTGTGTGTGTGTGTGGTTGGTTGGTTCTTTTTTGTGGTGGATGATTCTGCGTGTTTGCAGAAGGATCAGTGGTATTGAGCTGAAATGGGTTCACATTCTCAGTCTAAATGGGATCGGACAGCCGCTAAGGCCCTGGGGTTGACCCCACTACTGGCCTGTGGAGTCATGTGTGATGAAGAAATGCCGATGAATACAAAGTGGCTGTACATGGAACAGCAGATGAAGCCGCTATAAGTGACCTCTGTGTTGGAGTGTGTGTGTGTGTGTGTGTGTGTGTGTGTGTATGTGTGTGTGTTATCCTATTTAGAAAATGCATTGAATTTGAATGACACTACTGCTACAATCTATCAATACGCTTGTAATTAGCAACAATTTCTGTTTCATTTGCAATGGATGTATGAGATCATTGCTATTGACATTTATATCTTTTTCTCATATTTCTAATTGAAATGTGGGTCTGCTTGTTTGTGTTTGTTTACAGTGGGAGTTCCTGTGGTCCCTCATCTTGTTTGCCACCTTCTCGTTACTACTGGTCTGGTTCTACTTCTGGTGGGAGGCACACAATGACTACAATGAGTTTAACTGGTGAGTGCCTCCTTACAAGGCTCACAGTGCTATATTTACTAAATGATGCTGAACCATCAGGGTACCCTCTGTTCCAACAGACGCTAACTATCTGGCCAGGGTGGATATGAATAGGCCTGAATAAAGGTGGGGATTTAGAACAGGTACCCCGAGTGGCCGTAGCTACACTGATTTGACAACAGCTAAGGGGCGTTGTTAAGCATGACGTGCTAGTGGAGTACTAAAACCCCCCGTAGCTGTTGGATAATCAGTGTAACCTACAGACTCGAGTGGCTTATTGCTTTTCTAAAATGGTTACTACATACAGTATATCTGTCAATATTTCATAAAATAAAGGCACAGCAACAAGAAATGTAACGATTTATTCATAGATAACCATTCTTCCGCCAAGAAATACATTTCCTCTATCGGAATGGTTGCCAAGCAACTCTAACTTTTATATGAATTTGTGGTGGCACAGTAATATAGAATTAAATGCGGTCAAGGTGTAGGGCTATGCTGGATTTTACAATGGCATCAACCACGATTCAACCAATCATAATCAAGGACCGGAACCATCCATTTTAGAAA
The DNA here is from genome assembly GCF_018492685.1 of Alosa sapidissima. Classification (NCBI taxonomy): domain Eukaryota; kingdom Metazoa; phylum Chordata; class Actinopteri; order Clupeiformes; family Clupeidae; genus Alosa; species Alosa sapidissima. The sequence continues at coordinate 3,605,271 of NC_055971.1, forward strand.
TGCCGCTGTATTCATACCATTTCTACAGTGTGTCCTGTCAGGGCCCAGTGAAATGCTGACTCCTCTAAGTGTGAGTCTGGATTAGACATCTGTGGCTCTTTAGGGGAACGTGTGCACAGTGCAGAAGGACGTGGACAGAAAGTGTCTCTCTTAAGCCTCGCAGTTAGAGGCCATGGGACAAATGATGATGTGGATGCTTTGTGGATATCATGCAACTACTTGTAGTTGTAGTGGACTTTTCTGTTCTGTTTCCTGAGTGAAGTTTCTAGAAACACAGTTGTCACTTAACTGAGAAAAAGCATCCAGATGTGTTTATCTGTAGGGAAAAGAAAAAGCCTGTGCAGACGCTCTAGCCTCGCCCTGCTCAGGGGGCGGTGGCATTTCAGAGGAGGGCCCTGCTGTGTGCCTATTTCAATGTTTCCCCTTTAAATGTCACCACTCACCCCTCATTTCGCTGGTTATTTGTATTAATCACTGGAGATGTCTGGCTCTTAGGCAAGACTGGTAGCAAATACGCGCTTGTGATCTCCTGTTACTTGCACGTGGCCCCCTAAACTCATTTTGGATAATCCTCTTGTTTTTTTTCCCCACTCTCTGTAATCTGGGCAGAGGAAGGGAGCTCTCTGTCCATACAGATTACAGCAAACATTATTTAGCTTCGTTCATCCTCGCCCGGCAAGCTTGGCTACATTTGGGTTTGAAATGCCAAACTGCCACCAGCCATTTTCCTCTCTTTCCTCGCGCTCTGCAACACCATGACCTTACATGTGGATTTCAATGGGAAATGAAGCTGACATTTTTGAACAGTAGACATGTTGGGTTTTGTAGAGGCATCGTTTCTTGGAGAGAGGGCAACATTGGCCTATCCATTTGTCACAGATGGAGTGTGGTGTTGTGTTGTCACCAGATGGCAGGTGATGACGCCATCTAGTATGGAACCGATGAGAGAGCGAACGCAGGACACAAGTGCAGCTCCTGTGAGCTGTAATGCTGTGCTGTGCTTCAAGGTTACGCTTGTCCCCCTCACCCTCTCGCCCATCACTGTCCACATGTCTCCTCAGTGTCATCCCTGCTATGGACTTTGACTTTGGTGGCCCTCTGTTCTCTTGCGCACACACACACACACACACACACACACACAGGCACGCACGCACACACACACACACTCTCACTCTCACTCTCACTCACTCACTCACTCACACTCTCTCACACACTCACTCACTCACTCAATCAGACACATACACACACCACACACACACACACACACACACACACACACACACACTCACACACACAGACACACACACACAAAACACACACACTCACTTACACACACACACACACACACACACAAATTGAGAGAGAGAGAGAAAGAGAGAGAAGGAGTACAGCAGTAGTGATTAGAGGCCTTGTTCTTGGCTGGTGCGGCTGTATGTCTGACCTCCCCCTGGTGAGCTCCCTCAGGTCCGCGCCAGCAGCACCAACGATAAGACCTCAGGAATGTAATCAGCTCTAAACCTCTCTGATGTGACCCCCCCCCTGCTGGCCCACAGCTAGTCTCTGGAGACACACAGATGGAGAGAGAGAGAGCGAGAGTGTCCCAAGTCCAGACTACCCCAGGAGTTTACTTAGGCCTCCCTCCTCCTTCCATTTCGGGATGTTTTCCTCCTCTTTCTCAGACATGGCTACTAGTGGATTAGCTCATAAAGCAGGGCAGCTCACAATGTAGACACCATATGTCTGCTCCATTAAGGGATTATTTGTGATTTAGAATTTGTGTGTGGGGTGGAGGCCTACAGTGTTAGGCCACAACACTTTACAGTTGTTACTTGCTTTTAATGTGTCGTCTTAAACTCAAAGCTCCACTCCCCATAGCTAGTTGGGGTGCCTGTCCCAAATTGTGTCATCACCGTCATCACTGTCTTGCCGGTGGAGCCGTGGCCTACTGGTTAGCGCTTCGGACTTGTAACCGGAGGGTTGCCGGTTCAAACCCCAACCAGTAGGAACGGCTGAAGTGCCCTTGAGCAAGGCACCTAACCCCTCACTGCTCCCCAAGCGCCACTGTAGCAGGCAGCTCACTGCGTCAGGATTAGTGTATGCTTCACCTCACTGTGTGTTCACTGTGTGCTGAGTGTGTTTCACTAATTCACGGATTGGGATAAATGCAGAGACCAAATTCCCCTCACGGGATCAAAAGAGTATATATATACTACACTTAAACCCTACACTCTTTTCCTATTGCACTGTCTTTTCCTGCTAGCCATTAGCCTGTAATGGCTAACCTGCCAGGCTGCTTGTGTAACACCTCTCTGCTCCAACAGGTTTTTATATAACCGCTCAGGAGAGTGGAGCGATGGGACGGTTCCAATCCTGGCCACCACTGCCGCTGGCTTCACATACATAGCCTTTCTACTGGTGAGTTCCAGTGAAGCGAATGACCCGGAGGGGTGAGAGTTTATGCTGAGGCTTGACTCTTATCTGACAGCCAAAAGCCATCTACCATTAGATATTGCTTGTGACTCACTATTTATGAAACCGCACTGTTTGAAAACCCACAAATTTGTTGCTGGTAAATTTGCATCTTTCCCTTTTTTAATATGTGAAAGATGGTGGTGATATCAAAGAAGGAAAAAGGCCATACATGACGTGCACTTTTCGGCTTAGCGCCTTCTTCAGTGTGCTCAAGTTAATGAACATTAAAACCTAACTTATATGTTATATACGTTATTTCCTTCTTTGATATATCACTCATACGTTTGGCCTAGCACTCTTAGAAAGAATAAGAAATGGAGTGAAACCTGCTCCTACCACACAATTCTTAAAGATGTAAATGAGCAAAAGCTTCATCAAAATAGCCAGTTGGTATGAAGCTACTTCTGACTGTGCACCTGTATGTGATTTAACATTATATCTCACTTTACCCTTTCTCTCTCTCTCTCTCTGCCCCCCTCTCTCTCTTTCTGTTTTCTTCTTCTCTCTCAGATCTTAGCTCTGTGCCATGTAGCTGTGGGACAGCAGCTGAACCTGCACTGGCTGCACAAGGTATAGCACATGTAGCTGTGTGTGTTCCCCTCAGGGCTGCTCCTCTCCCTGGTGGCCTCTGTGTGCTGGGCACAGTGCAGCCAAATGAACCCTGACACTCCAGCACACGCAAGGTCAGGCTGAGTCAGGGGACCCACAGGGCAGCGGAGAGTGAAGTAACCTCCCCAGGCTCCTCAGGGTATTTAGACAGAACAGAGAGAGGGGGGGCTGGTCAGAGGGATAGATGGCTAGATACTTGGACATGAGTTAGAGGTGAAGGAAGGTCATAAGAACAACAACAAAACAAGAGTGTGTGGAAGAGGAAGAACCACTGTAGATTGGGAAGGTGTGTGTTCACTGTTGTTTATGGTAGATTGGGGAGGTGTGTGTTCACTAGTGTTGTCTTTGGTAGATTGGGGAGGTATGTGTTCATTAGTCTATGGTAGATTGGGAAGGTGTGTGTTCACTAGTGTTCAGGGGTGTGATTCTTCCGATTAAATCCTGAATTGCAGATTTTCCGACCTGAAAATGAGCCTCACGCAATTCGTAGAGATCCGCGAGTTTTTTTTTTTTTTATGGGTGGGGGGTCTGTCGGTCAGAAGTAGCCTATATTTCTGTAACACAGACCGGATTTCATTGAAAGTGAAAGGTCAGCGGGTTGGTCAGCTTCAGCGTTCTGAAGAATTCTTGATTCAAGTTCAGTGTGGTGGCGAACTAGTTTCTCAGCAGAAGCCATCAAACGGTAAAGTTGTTTTTTTCTCGTGTTGGCTTTGCATCGGTTTCGCGTAGTTCGACCTGTCGGGTTTTCCCGATAATGATGGCAATCTCGATGCTGATATTGAATTTTAATTTCTGCGCGTGTAAGCTTCTGTGCTTGAAGTTAGCTGTGACATACTAGCCTAACGTTACTGGTTTTTATAGTTTTAACCACAAAGCCTGTCTACCTTAGGCCTACTAAATTGTTTAGTTAACACCTTGTCATTTCGCGTTTGTCCAGCCGTTCACCTCATGAACCTTGCGCCCCGTGCATCTAAAACATATTTTGGGATGGCCATCTCACCATCAGAAAACGTAACGTTGGTGACAGTGCTAAGAGATCATATGCAGTAAACATTAGTCTTGCACATAATATTGAGCTGAATAGCCTAAGCCTATTTTGTGGAAATAGCCTACTGTAGCGTGCTGATAGATAGTCGCCTAAGGCGCAGTCTGCATTTTAACCCTATAGCTCTACATTTAGTGTGTTTTGGAGGAGAGGGAGCGATGCAATTTGATTCTCTTTGGAACTGAAATCAACAACCTTCAAGTTGCAATCTCTTCAATCAGTATCAATATCATTAGGCCAATCACATGATTTTGTACGTAGGCCCAGAGGACTGTGGCAGGCTAGATCATTATCATCATGTAGGCCTATAGTAAATAATTTAGTCAACATTTTAACTTTATGTTTATTTAAGTTATAACAAAACATGTTATAAATGGAAAAAAATCCATGGTTCTGCATCACTGTAGGCCATATTTGGTTTAGTCTTGTGTAGGCCTATAATGCTATAATGTTTGAAATACGAGGATGTGTGTGTTCATTAGTGTTGTCTATGGTAGATTGGGGAGGTGTGTGTTCACTAGTGTGTCTATGGTAGATTGGGGAGGTGTGTGTTCACTAGTGTTGTCTATGGTAGATTGGGGAGGTGTGTGTTCACTATAGTCTATGGTAGATTGGGGAGGTGTGTGTTCACTAGTGTTGTCTATGGTAGATTGGGGAGGTGTGTGTTCACTAGTGTTGTCTTTGGCAGATTGGTGTGACAGCCGCCCTGCTGACCACGGTCATTGGCATGATCTCTGTGAACCAGATGTGGGGGGAGGAGTGGGACATCGTCATGATTTCACTACAGGTCAGTGTACATGTACATCATCTGACTACTCCAGTCTCTCACTCCAACAAATGAACGAATGAAAGAATGAATGAATGAACAAATGAATACACACATGCACGCATGAATGAATGAACAAATGAATGAATTTGAGTATGTCCAAATATGATCAATGTCATTTATATGTTTATATGAGCAATATTGAGTTTTTAGAGGAACTGTTTTCTTCATCTTGTTGGTCACTTTGTAAGAGCCATCAAAGTCAAACCCCTTTGATCTTTGGGCGAGGGTTTTCACATTTCACATTGAACAGGAAGTATTCTTAATCAATAACCTTTCCCTGCACAGTTAAATGTCATCCTTGAGCCACTTCTAAACTGCTCAAAGACTATTCACACATGCTCTGTACACCAGTCTCCTGCAATGTTTGTCAATGTATGACTAACCATAGAGCTCCATAGTAATGGTTAAGAGGAGGAGTTTCACTACATATGTATACTGAGATGAGATGATATCCATGCCACTCTAAAGTGTTGATTGTGGATGAAGAGCATAATTATTTATGATGATTTCAGTTTGGATTGGAGATGACAATGATAGGTTGGTAATGGTGGTGGTGATGATGTTGATGAACTCTGATGGTGGTCTTGTGTGGTTGTCCAGGCCACAGGTCCCTTCCTGCATATCGGCGCCCTGGCAGCAGTGACGGCTTTGTCCTGGCTGGTGGCAGGACAGGTGGCACGTGCCGAGAAAACACGTAAGTACATCTGCCTCTCTTCTCCTCCATTTGGACACTGGCCTTCTGTCCTTTTCCTCTCTATCTTTCTTTGTATGTCTATCTTTCCCACTGTCACTATCTTTCATTCATCCCTTCTTCATTGGTGTCCGTCCTTCTGTCTCATGGTCCAGTCAAAGGTCAAGCTCTTACAAATAGCAGTGGAAAAGCACACAGGGCTTCTTTAATAATTAATCACATGTACACAGTGTCTTTAATAATGAATAGCCTGTACACAAAACCAAAGCCCTCTTTCTCACTAACGGTGAATTCCTTCACACTTGCATCATGCCTGGGGCTGAGTATCCAGAACCTTCCTCTCAGCTGCATGGCCTTCAGTGTTCACTTGCTCTTATCTAACACAGCTTCAGCCTGATGGACATTCAAGGTCTGTCCGGGTGTAAAGACCTGTGGTATTTATCCATTCAACCCCTCTTTCAACCTGTGACAATTCTAACAGCAGCTGTGCCAAAAACACACTAGTCTTCCAATCCAGGGCTGGTGCTTGAGTGAGTCTTGGAGCGGGCTTTTGTGGAGTGGGTCAATATGCTGTGCCATAATGTGCCGTTAAGTGCTTATGTAGTATGGCAAGGTAGAGGATACATGATATCCATACACACTGATATTTTTGTCTTAAGTGTTTAACTCCATTATTGTGTGTGTGTGTGTGTGTAGGATTCCAAGTGCTGGTGATGGTCCTGTACCTGAGTGTGCTGTTGGCTCTCTACTTGGCCCCTCTCTCCATCACCTCCCCCTGCATCATGGACCAGAGCAGCCTCAAACCACCGCCCAATATCATTGGCCATCAGGGTGCCCCCATGGTGAGTCATCAGATTCCAAGCGGCCAATCCTCGTGGTGGGGGAGGTTTCATCAGTGACAGATTCTGACCCTGGAGCTCACCTTAAGATTCAATTTCTTCTCCTTGGGAGACCTGACCATAAACTGCTTCACTGGAATTCTTGAATAGCACTAACTCTCTCTCTCTATATATATATATCTATCTATCTATCTATCTATCTATCTATGCTTTAGTTTACGTGTTGTTAGGTGTACTGTAGGCAGCTATGAGGTCTGTGAAAATTGTAAATTCCAGTTCAACCAAATTAAATTCCACCCTCATTTTCTAATTTCCATAAGCACAGGCGATTAGATCAGTTTGTTGTGGTAAGTAGGGTTGCAAAGTGGCGGAAAATTTCCAGTAAATTTCCGGAAACTTACCAGAAACTTTCCATGGGAAGTTAAGCTGGGGAATTTTGGAAATATTCCAAATTGGAAACTTTCATGGAATTAAAGGAAATTATGGGAATTAATGGGAATTTATGTGAATTAACTGGGAATTTTTGGTAATTCCTACTGTTTCATATACAGACATTAACTTTTTGTTTCGCAATATGATTTGTTTGTTCGTATTTTTGCTTAGCTTAGCATACAACGCTATGCTACGCTTCCCTGTTATAGACTAACTTGCCATATTAAAAATCCCCTAGTTTATTCCCATTAATTCCTGTTTATTCCCATTAATTTCCGTATATTCACGTTAATTACCATGGAAAGTTTCCAACTTTGAAAATTCCCGGAATTTTTCAACCCTAGTGGTAAGTGTTCATTTTCTGTGGATTGAGAAAAGATGAAAAATGATTGAGTCATACTAAGCCTACGTATCCATGATACCATAAACCAAAGTTCCCCAATGTTTTGTTTTCATGGCACCAGAGCAATCTAACCAGCTGAGATGCACAGTAATAAATTCCTTGGCAACTAGTGAACAGCCTCAAATGCTGGCCGCGTTTCAAGCCCAGTTAACCAGTTGAAGCCTGTCCATATTGATGGGAGTAGCACTTAATAGGCTGATAGGCAGGTGATTGGTGGGAAGCACCTGAGGCCATTGCAGCTCCTCCTCCCGTGGCTCTCGTGCTGCTGCAGCATCTGAACAGGCTGGGACACTCATCAGCTCCATCACACCCACGCTCATCTCAGCTGACACACACACACACACACACTAAACACTCACATGCTAAACACTCATTAATTCATTTGGAGTTCATTCAGCAAGCCCTGCAGTTCACACGGCGTTGTGTAGAGCTCAGTCTTGCTCATGGAATGTGTTTGTGTGAGGAGCAGAGGAAGCGTCAGGTGACTCAATGACTTATTGATTTTCTCCAATGACTACAGACGGGGTTAGTGGCCCATCCCCCAACGCTTTATCATCCAATCCAATATGCCACCACGCAAACACTCTTCAGTCAGTCAATACAGTACCCCGGAAACAATTCCATTACAGCATTAGAATATGTGTTTACATATGTGTCTATGATTTCAGATGTAAAAAAAGTGCTGTGTATTTGTTTTGTTTGTTTGTTTATTGTTGACTTGTCTGGTTTGTTCCTCTCTGTTCCCATAGCTGGCTCCAGAAAACACAGCTTTGTCCTTCCAGAGGGCTCTGCGTCTCAACGTCAGCGGCCTGGAGGCAGACGTCACTATAAGGTGAACTTCTCCTCACATCACTCTCACCCAGGGCCCATGAGAATGCAGCACTGAATCATCCAGATACGTATGAATAGACACACAAGGACAAATGCTGTAGAAGGACTGAGCAGAGAAGTACAGCAAGACCAGCAATAAAACATCTTGGTATTTACAGTATAGTATAGTACCTTATGCAATTAACTAAATTGGTAGCGGACCACATGCAGACCTAATGTCTAATCTCACCCAATTGTCTTATCTTAATTATCTTAGGTAATCAGTCAGCCTTTTTTATCTTTGTGTATGCACCATCATTGATCTCAGGCCTATCCTTTAACCTTGTTGAGTGTGTGTGTGTGTGTATGGACATCTGTTACTGGATCAGTGGATCAAGTGGTGCCCAATTCTGCCCACTCACTGGATAGCTATTGTTGACCCAGATTCTAACTGACCAGCTCGTAGGTCTGGGTAGAGCGAGTGGAGGGTGTGGAACGGGTCAAGTAGCCCTAGGGCAGCAGAGTCTGGTGAATACACAAATGACTTCATGTATCAATCTATTCTATTAGAGCAGCATAGGAAATGCAGCTGTGGGGACAAGGGTATGGGGCTTTAGTGTTCTCCTTGTGTGTGTGTGTGTGTGTGTGTGTGTGTGTGTGTGTGTGTGTGTGTGTGTGTGTGTGTGTGTCAATGAGTGGTAATGACAGGTGGGCATTGTGAAGCTGAGCCCACGACTGTGCAGAACTCTGAATTATTGAATAAAGATGACAAGCCTGTGCTGGCTCAGGCATGGACCTCCACTGCCCTCCTTAGCCAGAGAGAGGGCAGCCTCTCAGGGCAGGGCGTCCAGGTGACCCATGCGCTGGGAGCTCACGTAGTCTGCAGTGAATGGAGCAGAAAGAACAGTGGCGAGAAACATTTGGTCACCAGCATTGCTATGACTACAGACTTATAACTTGACATGATGTAGAAGTGAAAATCATATCATATTGCCACGTTTAGCAATATTGGAGAGACCGCAGAATTTTAAAAGTCAGAGCGAATAGTATCAGCACTCATACTGCAACTGACTGGCATCATTTGTGGCAAGACTAATGTTTGTTGTGTGTGTGTGTGTGCGTGCGTGCACGTACCAACAGTGCGTTGCTGTATGTGTTTGGCTGATAATTGTGAAGTGTGGATGTATTTGTGCAATTGTGTGAGCATGGCTGGATCTAGCATGGGTCTGCTGCCCCACCTTATATGTGGCCGACTGACTGAAATTGTGTCCAGATTCACACCCCTCCTTACTCGTCACACATATATCCCACACATACTGTGTGAACGAGCGGAACCCAGGCTTTCCAATGATATTAGCGCCAAGTTGCTGTGATAGACGGTTTGCAAGAACAGTAACGTTGAACTTACATGAAATTAAATCATATTTGCATTCTGCACACCCGTTACTCTCAACAACAGACCTTACCGGATATGAGGATATGAAGCATGCATCTGTTCAATAAGCTGTGGAGGGCAGTTCTGAAATTGCAGCATTCTACATGGTCTACAACTTTGGGCTGACATTTTAATGTAAACTATGTCAGTACATACAGTTTTGTAACTTGCTTAGCCATAGAGTATCCTTTCTATTGCATTTTCTATGTATTTAACTAATGGCAGAAAACATAGGCTAATAAATTGCATCCACATATTCTTATGCACTATGCACAACTATTTTTTCAGACTCAAGCAAGCCTTCCTCAGAAATCAAATTACCCTCTTTCATGCAGGCACTCAATTAGACCACTACCAAAACAATTTAATGACATTAAATAATGTTAATAGTTTAACTCACAGGGAGATAGTGGCCTATGCCATGAAGGTTTCATTTTAAATTCGTTATCAATAATTATTTTGTTTTTTGTTTCATATCAATTTCTACCAATATTTTACTATAAATGAAAAAGCTGAAAATGAACACAAAAGAAAAACATGAGTAATCCTGTCTATGCTGATACTAAGGTTTTTGTTGTGACCACTGACCATTTCAAGTCCTGCGATAATCCTGCTTTGTAGCTGCCATTTTTCCCCATAGCAGATGCCTTGGTTAGATGGTTAGGCTATGTCATATTTGTAACTCAATCTGTCCATTTCTTTTGTCAAAACTCGCCAGAAGTCCTCATTTAAGGAGTCATTTTTCAAAACCCCTGCTGCTGGAAAAATGTCTAGAGGAAACAATGATTTTGGGTTCCCAAATCAAAGAAAATGGTCCTCTTATTATGCCCACTCAAAAATTATATTTGCCCCCCAATCTGAGCAGTCTAGATGCGGGCCTATGTGTGAGTGCATTTGATTCCTCATTTGAGTGAATAGCTGTGAACGTGTGTTTGTGTGCTATTCCCTCCAGTGTGGATGGTGTGCCCTTTCTGATGCGTGACCGCACCCTGAAGAGGACTACAGACGTAGAGCAAGTGTTTCCTGACAGGCAGTTTGACGACGCATCCCTCTTCAACTGGACAGACCTCTCCTCTCTCAACGCGGGCCGGTGGTTCATCAAGGTAATGAATTGAGATCAGGCCATCAGCAGTCAAGTCACACTGTTGCCCTTTAACATCCACTGCACAGGGAGAGAAAATGTACTATCCAACAGCCTAGAGAATGTATAAGGGCTCTATGTTTCAACACGGAGCAGTCTAATGGAGGCAAAGTGTCTATGTAGCACTTTCACTTGAATACATAAATATGTTTATTCTTGAAAACAGCATATGGAAGTGTTTTTGTAACTCCCAAGTGCTTAGGTCAGCTAGAAACATCCATATATTATGGTATACACTTTCAAAACAGTACAGCAAAATGTAACAATGTACCAACTCTCGCTCTCTCTTTCTCTCTCTCTCTCTCTCTCTCCGTCCTCCTGTCTGTTGCTGGTGTCTGCAGGATGACCCCTTCTGGATGGTGCAGTCGCTGTCTCCGCGAGATCTGCAGCAGGTGGAGAGCCAGCGGGTGTGCAGCCTGCAGCACATGCTCCACCTGGCCGCCTCCTCCAACCGCACGGCCCTCCTTCGCCTGCGCCGGCCCCCGCTCGAGCACCCCCGCCACCAGAGCTGGCTCAACGACACCCTGGAGAGCGTGCGCCTGTCTGGCATCCCTCAGCACATGGTAGGAGCACAGGGGGTAGGGGCATCCTTCCATAGAGTCAGGGAGGTTTGGGTGGGACTGCAGTGAGGAGGGGGTGTTTCCTAAGGCCCATGCTCAATGAGAACACTCTGTTCTCTTCCTTTGCAGGAGCATATCTGGCAAAGGTTTTTGCTCCGTAGGTGTTTATTTTTAGTAGTTGTTACATAAAGATTGGCAAATGATGTAAGTAGATGGTAGGATATGTAAAATAAGAATATCAGTGGAGGGTTGCCTGGTTACCATCAATTCCTTGTCTGTATTTCTGTTGTCTCTCTCCATCCACAAACACATTACAGGGAGTGCACTTAAAATCATTCATATCATTTTCTACAGCCATATGTATACTTGTGCCTCTCAGGAAAAGAAAACTACATACCTCCGACGAATGCCAATTTAGCAACAAAAATCCTAATTGATTTCTCTCCCACTCACTCTATCCTCCCACTCATTCCCTCCCTGTCTCTCTCCTGGATGTGTGCTGCAGGTGCTGTGGACGGAGGAGTGGGAGCGGCGCTTAGTGGAGGCGGCAGCTCCAGGCTTCCAGCAGACATCTCTGGAGAAGCTCCCAGTGGAGGAGCTGCAGCGGAGGGGCATCAGCCACCTGCTCCTGCGCTACAACCAGGCCAACGAGCGCGACATCCGGTAGGTCCGGTCCGCTCCTCTCCACTAAGTAAGCAATAAGAAGCTGCGCAAGTGATCAGGTGTCTGAGCTAGATAGCAGATATCAGATATGTCTTCTCTCTTCTTTTCTTTCGTCCTGCTGTTGCCACTCATCTCTCTCTCTCTCTCTCTCTCTCTCTCTCTCTCTCTCTCTCTCTCTCTCTCTCTCTCTCTCTCTCTCTCCTTCTCTCTGCGCCCTCTCACAGGGAGTTCTCCAGCCATAACATCAGCCTGACGCTGTACACGGTGAATGAGCCGTGGCTGTACTCCCTGCTGTGGTGCAGTGGTGTGCCCTCCATCTCCTCTGAGGCCCCCCAGGCCCTGCTCAAGATGCGTGCCCCCATCTGGCTCATGGTGAGACCTTGTCTATCGTCTCTCCTAAACTCATCTCCACTGCCCCTCTCTCCCTCTCTCTGTCTCTCTTCCAACAATTACTGTATCTCTAGCCCCTTACGTTTAGTCTAACATGTCCCTTTACCACATCCATCATCTCTCACTCACAGTCTTTCTCTCTCTGCCTTACCCATCCCAGCAAAAAGCCAGTTTACCTCCGTAGACTGAGGGTTCATCTGGCGTCTGACTCCCTGTCTACCCAGCAACCCAAAAAGCCTTTTGTCTCTTTCTCTTACCCATCAGGCCATGTGACCAGCAGATAGCAGAGCAAATCATTTTGTCTCATTCGTTTGGGTTGATTATATAATGGGATTGCTTTTTGAGCACCATGTATTATTGTATGAGATTGATCCATGCGCAACAAATGTTTTTAACCTGTGATATGCTGCCACCTACTGTTCACATGTCCTCATTGCTTCTGTGCACTTCCTGCAGAGTCCAGATGAGTACTGCCTGATTTGGATTGCCACGGATCTCATCTCCTTTGCCATTGTGCTTGGAGTCTTCGTGTTCCAAAAGTAAGAGTTTAGTTTTGATTTCTCCCTGAACTTAGTGCCTTAACCAGTATCATAAGTGGTCATGTGTCTGATGCCCTCACAGACAGACAGAAGCCTGTGTCAGTAGTTGTGGTGTGTGTCAAACGCTGTCAGTAGTGGAGCTGTAACTAGGGCAGGGAGTGTTGTGTGTTTGCTGTTGTCTCTGTCAGAAAGTGCTGACCCCAGTTAACAGACAGCACTGATCCACACACTGCAGCTACTCTGAGCCTGGTCAGCAGCTTCCCAGCTGTCCCGTGACTCTCTGTCTTTCCCTCCCTCCTCTGCTCTGTTTGTTTTCACCCTTTCTCTGCCTCACTCTTCTGTTCTCTTTTTCTGTGGTCAGTTGTCTGGCCTTTGCTCTCTTCCTGAATTCCTGTTTTTTTATTATTTCATTTGTCTTTCTCTCTCTCTCTCTTTCACTTTCTCTTTGTCTGTCTATATTACTGAAGTGGTTAGGTGGCTTTTAAAAAAAATGTTCACAGAAAATACTCAAAAAGTGAGATAGAAATCCACATGAGCAAGGGTGTGTTTGTGTTAGGTGGCGCATTCCTAAAAGACTTCAGCTCCCATGCGTGAATACTATTTTGTTTGGCACTGGACATCTGAAATGCAGTGTAATGCTGACCACTGTCAAATTGTGCACTTCTGTGAAGGATGTTTTTGTTGGTGAAGCATGTCTCTTATCACACATCTCTGAACTCTGTGTCTGTTGTGTTGTGATCTGTAAGGCAGTGTGTCTGTAAGTGTAAAGGTCAAACACAGCTCATCTGGGCAGTGTGTCTGTAAGTGTAAAGGTCAAACACCGCTCATCTGGGCAGTGTGTCTGTAAGTGTAAAGGTCAAACACAGCTCATCTGGGCAGTGTGTCTGTAAGTGTAAAGGTCAAACACAGCTCATCTGGGCAGGATGTTTTGCTGCCGGCTGCTTCTGGCTTCTAATCTGACCTCTGACCTTCTTTCTCTTACTTTTGTCTCCTTTTTGCTCCTCCTCTCTCTTCCTCTTCTTGTTCTTCTCGTCCCTGTTCTTCCTCTCCTGCCTGATGCGCATGCTTCTCTCTCTGCTGTGTTCTGGCCTCTCTCTCAGCTTTCACCTGATCAGGTAACTGGGGCGCCTTCTCAGACCCCTCATCTCTATGGGGTCTCTCTTGCACTCTGTCTTGATATGCATATATTCGTCTGTCTGTCCTCATTTCTTTTGTCTATTTCATTTCTTGTCTTTCATATTTTTCGATCTTACTTCCTGTTTTCCTTCTTTCGGTATTTTATTTCTCTTTTTCCATTTCCCCCTCCCTCCTTGTATAGAAACTTCAACTCCATATTTTCTGTATTCTGACCTTCTGTAGTGTCTCTGTGCTCGCTCTGTCTTGTCTGGGGCGGGTGCTGCAGTCTTCTCTGTGCTAGGGGTGCTGCACTTACTGCACACGCACTGCTGCTGCGCTCCTGCCGCTGCTCTGTCTGCCTCCACTAGAGGGTGCTGTTCACCAGCCCTACAAACCTAAACTGACTTGAAAAGTGCTCTCTTTACCTCCTTCCTTCTCTCTATCCTTCAGCCCTTGTACTCTAGAGACTCAGATGGCTTTTGGATTTTTTTTAAATAAATTTCTGCTCACATGACGCAGGGTGTGACTGAAGTCCTTTGTGACTTGTCTAGCCTGTTTGGATAATCTTTTGCTTACAAAACAATTACTACTGTGGGACATTAATTGCATCGATTATACATATTAGTCTACAATACATACAACAGAAATGAGTACACCCTGTTAACTGTTGTTACTTTCTCTTAGTTAAAAATTAAAAACTAAGTTTTGATTTATTGCATTGAAAAACACTGACCCCTGAAGAGGTACTCAGTGTAACAAAAGGCAGCACATTTAATTACTGGTGTGATTTCTGGAGAGATGTTTTTGGGTTGTGTTGCTTTGCTTTTCCTTATCTCAGAGTTGTTCTAATCTATTCGATTCCAGTCAGGCAACATATTTAGTCCAGGTCATAGTCACATAGTTTTTTTTTATTTTTTTAGAAATGTCTTGTGCATACAAATTTATGAATAATAGACTATTCTCTTGTTCTGCATCAGGACAGTCTCTGACAACAAATTCCTCAAATAACCGTTCTTTCATTTAACCAGTTTTGGTGCCATGAGGCACAAAAGACATTTCCTTCAGACTAGTGCAGTCATATGTCTGTTGTCACATCATCGGCACAGTGGGGTATCCATTGATGCATGCAGAAAACACACTGTCCTCTGGTTAAGCTAACTCCCCAGACCTCTGGTAGTTTAAAGACTCACTGCACCCAAAAGTCGTAAAAGTCGTAAGAATCAGTGATGGTCCATTAGACTAGTGTGTAGCATGCAATCAGAGGCAGCAGCACTGCAGTGCCCACGCAGGTGGCTAATATTCTGTGCGTGTGTGTGTGTGTTTAGGTGGCGGATGAGTGGCATGCGCAGCTACAACCCGGAGCAGATCATGCTAAGTGCAGCCGTTAGAAGATCCAGCCGTGACGTCAACATCATGAAGGAAAAACTCATCTTCTCTGGTATGTGTGTGTGTGTGTGTGTGTGTCTGTGTTTGCATGTGTGTGTATTTGCTATGTTTATTCATCTTATGTGATTTGAAATGACATGTTCCTCTCAATGCATGTGTGTGTGTGTGTGTGTGTGTGTGTGTGTTTTGAGCATGTATGATTGTGTGCATGTGAGAATGTGTATGTCTATGTGTGTGTGTGTGAGAGAAAGAGTGAGAGAGAGAGAGAGAGAGCGTGAGTAAGTGGATGTGTTTGCTTAGGGCATGCTTTTCTCTGAGTGTTCCTGAATGTCCCCACACCTCACCCAAAGGTCAGCCGCAGTTGTGAGAGTCGTGCTGAGCTCTTCGTTCCATTTGTGCGGTTGAATCTTTCCTTCCAACTGACCTTCATCCATCCATCCATGCACCCACCCCTGTGTGCACCCCTCCATCTCTCCATCCGTCAGCCCATCCTCTGTTCCATCCCTTCCTCGTGTGTGCTTGGTTTCCTCGTTTCCTGCATCCCCTCCCCATACCATCTCTGGCCAGCCTTCTCTGAGTGTGTAGCTGTGGGGTGCTGAAAGGTGAGTGTGTGAGTGCAGCATGGCCACGCCAACCGCCTCTTAGAGATGACCTGTCCATATCTCACAGACACACCAACCGCCTCTTAGAGATGACCTGTCCATATCTCAGACACGCCAACCGCCTCTTAGAGATGACCTGTCCATATCTCACAGACACGGCAGAGAACCTGAGCATTCACTGACATCTAAACAGTTTATTTTCATTCATGCAGTCTTCTCCTGGGCAGGAGAAGTGTAAACATTGTAATTAGAATTTTAAACCATATTTATTACAAACTTTGAATAAATGAAATGACATAACTTGAATAAAAATGATCAAAGCAGCACAACATGCTCTCTGTATTGCATGTTGGATGATTATACTCAGTGGCTTTGGCACCCCTGATACTCTGACATCGTGCTGTTGTTATCTTCCAGAGGTGAGCAATGGAATTGGTGGTGCAGACGAACTGTACATGGAGAACGGCTTTGACTGCTACACCAACCAGGGCATCGCCCACTGATGGCCAGGTGTGCAGCACTGAAGCCACTCTACTGAACAACTCCCTACTGGCAGAAAGCCAGAGGCCCCATTTCTGTCCAGTTCCTCTTGTGCTGCTGACCAAAAAAGGGACTTCTATGAAAGAACGAAATATGGGTATCACCCAATGCTCTGTATATTTTGTAAAAATGAAGAATGTTTTTTGTCATTATTATTATTATTATTATTATTATTATTATTATTATTATTATTATTATTATTATATTTTGTTGCTTTTGTTGAAGTCATGACAATGCGATGTGTGAGATTTGCCTTTTAAATTGTTATATTTGACCTAGTCTCTCTTGTCTCCAAATTCGAGGGGGCCAGACAGACTAGGCTTTCCAGCAGTGGATTTAACCTCTAATATGCACACACTGGAAGACCATAGGGGTCCATCTTTTACTTTGTCCTTTTATCTTATCTAACTGAAGTAATGAAATGATTACTGTATAGTGTTTTGTGTCAACACACATATGCAGCGTTAGCATGGTATTCTCAGTTCTCCACCTTTGTTTGGGACTCAAACTGTTGGACTGTATGAGCGGAAATGGGTGTAGGCTGTGGTGCAGCATCCCCCACCCCAGAGGGAAGAAGTGAACATTTTAGTATTTGAACAGACACTCTCCCCCTCCTCTGTGCATGTGATACACATATCATTTGGAGTAAGGTGCTGAGTTTTTTTTTTTTGTTTTTTTTTTTTTTTCTTTTTTTCAAATGGACTTTTTTTGAATGTGTGTTTTTGTTTTTAAATGAACTGTTGTGATTATGGTGGCTAGAGAGTTGAAACTGACTGTGTGAGGTTTTGTTTCTGGCTCGTGTCAAGTCGGATTCTCTTGTATCAAATCTGAGTATTACTACAGCATGATGTGGAAATGCACGTCTTCTCCAGCTCTTCACTGATGCTCTGGGACGATGACCTTGGTTTGTCTGAAGTGTTGAACACCAGGCCAGGCACTGCAACTTGAAGCTCTGATTTGTGAAACTACCAGTGCAGGTGTACCAATAGAACCAGTGCACACAATAAAGCTGAGAAATTGCTAACAAATCCCGCTGTTCCACAGGTATTGATGTGCCTCAGAAGTCAATAATTAAAAGCCTCTCTTATTATGACCTACTTCCTGAAATTTTTGGTCAACGGTACCTGGGACACTGAAACACCAGGACACATGAAATTTGGTGGGTATGTAGCCCCTAGACTTTTACGGAAAAATTTAATTTGGTCCCTGGGGGACCCCCCCCCACGCTGGGCCCCATGAAACCCAAAAAATGCAGTTTTTCTAGCCTGGGTGTTCCCATGCTGCCTTGCGCGCGATTTGATTCACGCTGCTAAGGCAGCCTGGAGACCATGGAGCAAATTTTCGCCTGAGATAGGGAACCAATCACAGAACAGGGGCGAAGGCAAGACGATGATGAGCTATGCACAGACGCATTTGATAGACATCCGTGGCACCCAATAAACGGATCTGGGCATTTTTTTCAAATACGAGAAAATGAACGTTTGGTTCCCAGACCACGTCTCATTGAGAAGTGGTGGCGCTAGCCAGGCTACAGTTTTTCCTGAATAACTACCTGAGCCGTGGCACTGAGGATGAAGGATTTTTTATGGTAAGTTGATCTCAATGGCCCACATCAACCTTGCCCATAATCACTCATTTGTGATTTGCACCCGCCTGGTAAAAAATGAAAATGCAATATCATTCTGCTTTAATCTTCAGCCTATCTTCAGTTAAGATGTTCAGAACTGCACCAACACAACTAAACTAAATTTCATCCATGGGGGGGGTCTAAAAAAAATTGTTATGTGTACATTTAATGACTGTACACTTATTGGCCTGTAGATGGTGTTGTGCGAAGGGTTGCTGGAAGAGGATATTGTCTCACGCACTCTCTCGCAAACACACATACATCAACAACACACACACGCACATACACATGCACACATACACACACACACGCATGCACACACACTCACATACACAGGCACACGCATCCACATACACAGACACACAAACACACATGTACACACTGTTAAGACCACCAGGCTCGTTTGTGGTGATTTAACATATATGAGACCACACGTAGATAAGCGTTACCAAATGTTTATTAAAGTAATAATGTAGGCCAAACGTAAACTACAGTCAGTATCCCTGAAATGGTGAAAAAATAAAGGTGTAGTGTAAATCAGGGTAAAATGTAAAATGCAGTCTAACAATAAAGGCAACGCATGTTCTCCTGGAGGGAGGGAACCCCGAACCCAGCCAGGGGGGTATTCCATTAACCTCGCTAATGAAGGCGGCGCTTAACAGAAATAGCCTGGCTTGAACTAGCGTAGACCTTCACTTGGGGCTGAAGCCGTTCCATTAACTCAAGTTAGCGACATCTTGGCCTCGTTTATTCAAGCGAGGTTTAGTTCAGCTACATCTCTGCTCGTGCACGAGGTAGAAAAGTAGTCCAAAACAGTAGATTGACGAAAAGACGATATATGTCGTAAAATTAAGACAATACTAGATGATTTCTGTTCGATAGGCAAGCGCCATCTACAGGATTTTCATCGAAAGTCATCAAATTTAACATCGAGAGAAAAAAATAGATTGCCTACAGAAATTGGAGAATAATGAAAGCATAGCCTACATTTAAAACAACAATGCTAATGGTTTGAAATCAATTGCGAGTTTGATTGGCTTCACTCTTGAACACATAGACTAGCCTACAGTCTATGCTTGAACAAAACGAGTGAATGAATAAATAGTATAAACTCAAAAACAACTTTGCCATATATTCAAAACTATCTATAGCCTACGTTCTTATATTAAAAGAGTTCACTCCAAATTATTGTCTAGGACTAGGTGGTCATAAAATAAATTAGTATCAACATAATAGCCTATTGTCTCCCATAAGTCCCAAAGTGTTTGAAATAAAATTATCTGAAATACAATGGCTTTCAATTCAATTTATGCCTAGTTTTTGATCTGTGTAGCACACAGTTGATTTGACATTCATGAACAATCGTCGACACATGAAGCAGTTTTAATTATTAGCTGCCTAGGCTACAGAATAATTATCCTTTGGCTTGCATCAGATATAATATAGCCCACTGGCAATTTGTCACTGAACAGCCAAATTTGCATGACCCTTTATCAGCAGTAGACATATGTCTTTCATCAAAGATTATAACTAAAAATGCCATTATCAAAGTGATAAACAATGTAGCCTTAATACTTCGTATGGGAAGCAAACCTGCGAACACGTAAGAATGTAATTCCTTTCCTATACCGTCTCGCTGCACGTTACACCACCACCGAACGTAAGTGACGCAGAGTAGCACGATTCCTAGAACCACACGCATGTGAAGTTAAAACATGTTTAATCGTATAATCTTCATACATTCTTTGGAGGTAGTGAATGTGTAAATCCATGCTTGGTGCACTGTCGGAAAAAAAAAAACATTTCTATAGGCCTACTTCTGTTTTAGAAGTTGTAGGCTAGGTGATGAAACCACAGGTTGACAGAACCATCTTTTTGGACTCGTTTTTCCGACTGATTGTTTTTTTTTTGCAACACAGCTTAATTTAGCTTGAAAGTTAACCTGCTACGGAGCAGGTTAGTTCTGTGGCATACTGTAGATTCCCATGGTTACCAAGCTGGGATTCACGTTAACCTCATTAATGGAACAGAATTCTCACTAAAATTAGCGAGACTTATCAAAATAAGCCAGGTTTGGCCTTTAGCGAGGTTGATGGAATACCCCCCAGGTCTCTTATATAGCTGGATGCTCTGATCAGCTGACTAGCAACACCTGTGCACTGGCTCCGCCCTGCAACACAGAGAAACAAAGACAGGCAAACAGAGACCAACAGTATCATAACACCTTCCCCCATAAAGACAGAGGACCCTCAAAGAGGACCTCTGTATAACCACATAACCCCTCACCCTACAGCAGTACTCTGCCACTAGGAAATGCACTACAATGTATAGGAAAGACCATAACAGAGGACAGACAAGTTACAGCTGTATCACTCACATGGGGCACGAGACAATGTGTCCGCCAACATATTGTCAACCCCCCGAATATGCCTAATATCCAGGTTGTAGGGCTGTAGGAACAATACCCAGCGCATCAAGCGTTGACTGGGACTCTGCAAGGAATGTAAAAAAGTCAGGGGATTATGATCAGAATAGACCACAACTGGAACAACACCCCCTCCCACATAAACATCGAAAAATTGAAGAGCCCAAATCAGAGCTAATGCCTCTTTTTCTATGGTTGAATAATTGACCTGGTGTTTGTTAAATTTGCGAGAGAAATATGACACAGGTTGCTCCACCCCTTGGTCATCTGTCTGTAATAGTGCCCCAGCACCGACCTGGCTGGCATCCACTTGAATCCAAAAAGGGGTATTCAGTCGCAGAGCCGCCAGGACCGGTGCCGTGCTCAACAAAAGTTTGACGTTATCAAATGACTTCTGGCAGACCGAAGACCACTCGAACGTAGTCTTACCCTTCAACAAGTTAGTTAGCGGAGCCACAACTGTAGAAAAGTTCGGACAGAAGTTTCTATAATACCCCACCATTCCTAGAAACCTCATCAGCTCCTTCTTGGAAGAAGGGGGTGGAAAATAGTCAATGGCTTGCACTTTAGCCCGGACTGGTTGTACTTGTCCTTGTCCCACCACCTTCCCCAGATAAATAACAGTGGCCCTTGCAAACTCACACTTGGCCAAGTTTATGGTTAAATGGGCATCAGCCAACCTTTGGAATAAGGCACGAATGTGTACCACGTGGTCTTCCCACATATCGCTATAACAAACCACATCGTCCAAATAAACCGCACACCCTTCCAAACCGGCAACAACTTTATTCATCAACCGCTGGAAGGTTGTGGGCGCATTTCGAAGACCAAAACTCATAAAGTCAAAGTCAAAGTCAGCTTTATTGTCAATTTCTTCACATGTTCCAGACATACAAAGAGATCGAAATTACGTTTCTCACTATCCCACGGTGAAGACAAGACATATTTTACCAATTTAAGTCCACAGACAAACATAACATTCAAGTAAACAAAAAAGTAAGTAAATAAGTAAATAAGAGGGCACATATAATAATGAAAAAATAAGAGCAGCAAAATTTGGTTGAAATTGTGCATAGACAGTCAATAAAATACTAGTGCAAAGTCAGGCCAATAAAAGGCTTGGGTAGTTCTGTTTGACCTAAGTAAGAAAGAAAGTGGCATAGTGGTGCAAGTTATGTAAGAGCAGCAGAAGTGTTGTGTTTTCAGGACAACAACAACAAGTTGTAAAGTGTACAAGTGTGCAAGTGTGCAAGTGGAGTAGTGCAGGCGGCCATTGTGGGTCCAATGTCCAGGATGTTATGTAGCTGAGGGTGGAGGGGGGAGAGGAGGGAGAGAGTTCAGCATCCTTACAGCTTGGTGTATGAAGCTGTTGGTGAGTCTGGTAGTGCGGGAGCGCAGGCTTCTGTACCTCTTCCCAGAGGGCAGTAGATCTTACCCTTCATTAACATTATATGAGTATAACCCAGATGGAGTAATAAATGAAGAGACTTCCTGAGTACGCGCAGACATAGGAACCTGATAATACCCTTTCAGTAGATCGAATTTACTCACAAACCTCGCCGCCCCAACCCGGTCGATACAGTCTTCCATCCGGGGCAGTGGAAAAGAGTCAGGCTTGGTTTAATTTCCTATAGCCTGTACAAAATATGTAAGTATTATCTGGCTTGGAAACCAAGAGACATGGTGAGGCCCAGCTTGAACTAGATGGCCTTGCTAACCCATTATCATTATCAAACATTTACCCAGTAAATACTTAACCTCAGACTCCATACAACTAGCTTTGTCCAGAGAGACCCGATAATAACGCTGTCGTTTAGGGCAAGCATCACCTACCTCAATATCGTGCTCAATCAAGTGTGTGCGTGTGGGCGTATCTGAGAATAACAAAGGGAAATCAGTAATCAACTGCTTCACCTGTGCAAATCTCTCCTCTGACAAGTGGCCGAGAGAAGACTCCAAATCTGCCAACTTCTCAGAGTTCCTAAGCCGGGGTTGGAACACACAGTCATCCGGCGCATTCACATCCTCCTGCGTATATGCTGCCACCATACTAGAAGTGATTGAATGAACTTTCTCACCAACTGCCGATACTCCTACTGGCCTCACCCCAGTATCTACTCCCTCCCCCACCACAGAAGACTGACAAAAATAAGGCTTCAACAAATTGATGTGGCAGAGTTGAGTAGATCGTTTCCGATCTGGGGTGGAAACCAAATAAGGGCCAGAGAACTTTGCGAGAAACGGAGAACCTGGGATAGGCAACAAAGCGAGCATCTTATCCCCTGGACTAAAGGGGCCTTATCCCCTGGACCGTTTTCTGATCAAACCAGGTTTTCATTTTCCTCTGGGCTTTAGCAAGGTTCTCACCGGCCATTCTTCCTGCTAAAAACAACTTCCGGCCAAACCCACTAATGTAGTCGATAAGATTTGATGGTGGCTCCGTATTTTCCAAATTGCTTTGCAGCACTGTTAAGGGTCCACACACCTGGTGGCCAAATACCAGGTCGTTGGGACTAAACCCTGTGCTGGCTTGCGTGATCTCATGAGCTGCTAAAAGGAGCCACGGAAGACCCTCCTCTTAATCCCTGTTTAACTCTGTACAATAGGCACGCAACAGTGCTTTCAAGGTCTGGTGCCAACGCTCTAAGGCCCCCTGACTTTGAGCGTGATAAGCACTGCTACGTTGATGTGCAACACCTAACTGCTTTAAAACCTCTCCAAAAAGATGTGAGGTAAAATTAGAACCCCTGTCTGTCTGTATAGTTTTTGGTATGCCAAAGATGGAGATAAATTGGGACAACACCTTAACCACCGACTTAGTTGTAATAGACCTCAATGGATATGCCGCCGGATACCGGGTACACTGACACATTACCGTCAAAAGATAGACAGACCCAGACTTTGAAGGACTCAATGGACCAACGCAGTCCACAATTAAATGCTCAAAGGGTCTCTCAACTGGTGGTATTGGATACAAGGGGACAGGTTTTATAACCTGATTTGGTTTCCCTGTTAACTGACATGTATGGCAGGTTTTCACAAAATGAGCAACATCTTTTTTCAAACGGGGCCAGTAGAAATAACGCATGACCCGGTCATATGTCTTCCTGACTCCTAGATGGCCTGACAGTCCACCATGGGCAGTCTTCAAAACAAGGTCACGAAATTTGCTAAGCATCACAATCTGATAAACAGGGCTAGCTATGTCTTGGTCACTGAAGGGTAACCATTTACGCACCAACAGGTTGCAGAAAATACCCAGAGATGAAACCTGACTAACCTGTTCCCTAGACTGAACAGATGTAAACAAGTCAACTAGGCCTGAATCCTCTCGCTGTGCCACCACCAGTTCACTGCGAGACAAAGGAGCGGGCAAAGGTGGCAAACAAATCAACTTTTCCGACTTACCGCCCAACCTACTAGAATCCACATCCGAAAAACGGCTCATAGCACGAGTCACTGCGAAAGATGGAAAAGCGTCAGGAAACTCAATGGCACAACTATCAGAACCAGCTTTTTGATCCTTCGATGTCGGCTCTTCCTATCATTGTGAAGCAGAATTCACCAAGCGTTGGATTGTTCACCCACTAATAGGGAACGTGAGCTGGGTTTAGACCGTCGTGAGACAGGTTAGTTTTACCCTACTACTGATGTGTTGTTGCAATGGTAATCCTGCTTAGTACGAGAGGAACCGCAGGTTCAGAAATGGTCGAACAGCTATGGTCACTGGACCCTGCACCGACTCTGTCTGAGTCCATATGCCTTTAATCAAGACACTGCAACCGGTGCTAGACTGTGGAGAAAAAGGCAAAACAGACTCTAAAATAAATGATTCTGAAGCACCTGTATCGCAAAGTATCCGAATGCCCACCTTTTTTGAGCTGTCAACCATAGAAACAAAGCCTTCAGTAATGAATGGAGCATAGTCACGCTCAACATCCAGGACTTTTTCAGGTACCCAGGACTCAATGTGTCCCCCAAGGTTACTCATTTGAGATGCCAACACAGCTGGCCTAGCCTCCTCTGATTGAAGTGGGACAGACCCCTCTGCCTCACCTGACTGACACACTCTGGCCAAAACTACTGGCCTCCCAGAGTCATACTTCTCGTCTGACCTTTTCCGGGAACGCAACACCGGACACTCATTTTTCCAATGCCCACGCTCTAGACAATAATGGCAATTGGAATCAAATTCAGTTTTAGACTTTGAATTGAACTCAGACTTGGACAGACCCAGCACCAGCAGGGAACTTTCCCTGATGTGGTTCCCTATAGCCAAACTCACCGCGGTAACTAGAGTCTCTGCTGAATGTCTTGTGGGTTAACACAAACTCATCCGCTAAAACAGCGGACTCGGCCGGAGTCTTTATCTTATGTTCATTAATGTAAATAGCGATACAATCTGGAACAATGCTTTTAAATTGTTCCAACACCATCAAGTTGCATAAAGCATCAAAATTACTCACACCCTCCGCTGCCAGCCAACGATAAAAATGAGTGCCTAATTCTCTGGCTACCTCCACGTGAGCCTGCTTCTCCCCTTTCCGCCAACTCCCAAAACGCTGGCGGTAGGCCTCTGCCACCAACTAAGCCTACAATAAATCTGACAAAGTTTACCAACGTGCTATTATATCTTAAACTCTCCACAGAATTCCCACATTGAGTGACTGATAACTTCAACAACCATAGCCGTTCACTTGGCGTTGTGCATAACCGGCATTGTCTGCAGGAACAAAAACAAACCAGCGATCAGGAGCTCCCCGCACCTAACTCATCCAACCCCTAAATCAACTATACCTGCGTCTTCTCGCTCCCCCCCGAGGAGATTTTTAGTCACCATACCGCTGGAAGCGACTCTTCGGGCTATAGGCCCCTCAAGACGACAGACCACGGCTGTGTCCTCAGCCCAGGATTTAGCACGCCAACCCCCCCCCCTCAACATGGTCAGAAATCGCAGAACGGTCTAAAATCTATCGCAGGGTAGGGTACTTGCTCCATCAACACAAACATAAAACCAACGTCTCCGCAAACAATGCTGAGATAGCACTTACTAATTTTCGGTTGTTTACGATAGCCTGGCGAATCCAAACTAGTTTCCCTCTCTCCATGTATTTAATCGCAACAAAACTAATTACAAAACACTCTTATCAAACAAGTAATATCCACGCGAGTCTCCCGACGAGTTTGATCTTCTATAGGGTGCACTCAAGCCCAAACGGAGTAGCCAATCCCATATGCAAATACACAATTCAACCTGGTTGCGTCTTTTGACACCACTTTAGTGGGACGTTCACCTGCCCAATACTTATTTAACTACTCCGCAAAAAAAAGGTCCCAAAGCTAAACCGGATAAGAGCCCCCAATATGTTAAGACCATCAGGCTCGTTTGTGGTGATTTAACATATATGAGACCACACGTAGATAAGCGTTACCAAATATTTATTAAAGTAATAATGTAGGCCAAACGTAAACTACAGTCAGTATCCATGAAATGGTGAAAAAATAAAGGTGTAGTGTAAATCAGGGTAAAATGTAAAATGCAGTCTAACAATAAAGGCAACGCATGTTCTCCTGGAGAGAGGGAACCCCAAACCCAGCCAGGTCTCTTATATAGCTGGATGCCCTGATCAGCTGACTAGCAACACCTGTGCACTGACTCCGCCCTGCAACACAGAGAAACAAAGACAGGCAAACAGAGACCAAGTATCATAACAACACGCACACACACACAGACAGATACACACACATGCACACACACACACATCCACAGACACGCACACACACAAACACACGCACTCATATACACACACACACACAGGCACGCACATACTATCGGTATCGGCAATTAGAACGGCCGATACATAATTAATTCAGTAGGATTAAAGGAAAACCAAATATTCATCATCATTTGGCTGCATTTCCAGTATGCGTTACGTAGTAGTTTGTCCACCAGATGGCGCATCGTTGCAGCGAGACGCAGACGGCTCTGGCCAGACGTAACTTTGTTGGAAGTTAATCTAAAGTGGGTTGGAACACAATAGACGCTTCCTACAAGGACAACACTGTAGTTTACCGCAGAGAACGTCTAATAAGGGTAGGATGATTTTCACATGAAATGTAATTCCCATTTCTAGAAAACCATAAATGCGGTTACCAAGCAAATTGATAACAGCGCTGTAATTGTATCTTTCAACTGTCATCTCATTCTTTTCGATAGCCTACTAACAGGAGCTAAGTGAGTTAGCCACAACACGTTCGCTAACCGATGGTTTTCTAATGGAAACTATACCTGAAAGATAACCTGTCTATGAAGCATCCTAAACAGGCTGGGACAGTTCTGCTTGCTAAATAGGTTTTTCTGCTGTTGATTCGCTCACAGTCATGTAAAATGTTGCATTAAAGCAACACCAAAGAACTTTTCCTCTGTCGCACGCACTATTTGTTTATCCAGCACCAGCAAATAACAATGTCCACAGACAATGTAGAATATGTTGCATGATTTTATGAAAGTATGATGTATTGCAACATCAGATGCAAGTCAAATTTGTAGTTTGTCATGTCTCATTCCATCGAACTACAGATCCGCTACCCGATCCGGCAAACTTACATAGTGCGGTTATAGCCGATAGAGGGCTGCGAAGCGAATGCAGAAAGTGCTGTTCACCCTATTACGAGTTGATGAACCACTGAAATGATTTTGGAAACACTATTTTAAGGTACAAAAAACTCTTTGGTGTTGCTTTAAGACCACAAGTCTCAAAAAGCAACACTCATTCCCAAACACCCACTAGCTACTTCAATCCTCTTTTTTCAAAGGTGATTCAAGTAAGGAAGAGCATGGCCCAAAGTAAAGTAACTAGGACTGAAACTACATAAATTCGGCAAAGTGAATCATTTGTGTCAACTCGTCACAATGTAGATTTATTAACGCACACTTGATGATCTACATCTACAGTCTATGCGATTAAAAAGCATGTGCGTGTGAAGTATCCAAATAATGATAAAACTTTCATTATGGCTGCTTTAGCCACAGACCTTCAGCTACTGTACAGGGTCCCATTTAGAAGGGGCCACTTCATTTGCGCTTTCTGTGATTCACACAGCTGCGTGAAATGTATTACAACTTTTCGCCAAGAGGTGGCAGCTTAAGTCCGCTTGATACTGTAAGATGGTTTTCAACCAGTTGTGTGTTTTTTAGTTAGCCTATTAGCTGGTTTGATTTGCATTGAACTCAATGAGCATCAAACCAGCTAATAGGCTAACTGAAAAACACATATTTCAAAGGCCAAGTGAACTTTATCAGGATGCATAGTAAACAATATTGAACAAAATAGGCTGCACTTCCCAAACAATTAGTTCTAGCAATTAGTTCTAGAATCATTATGATGCAGTTATGTGTCATAATCCACAAAGTTCTATGGGTGGTCCTGAAACTATGGTACACTTGTCCTGGGAATGCCCCATTGTTAAAGAGTTCTGGCGTGATCTGTGCTTTTTTATAGTGCATAACATTGACAAAAACTTTGAATTATTCTGGAAAAATGTGCTATTTGGTCTTGCAGTTAATGAACGTAACTCGAACAGCCTATTTTTAAATGATCTGCTAATTATTATGGCAAAGTTTATATTCACAAAAATAAATTCCTAAGGAAAACACCGTGCTTCATTGCTTTAATACCTGGGCCAAATGATTTATCTCTTCCACAGAACAGTACAGATAAAGGGAAAGCCAAACAGCAAAAGACTCCAGTATAGACCACAAGGCCTGGTGATACAACCATGGCTGAAAGCTCTTTTAGAATTCCACATGTCCCCTCTGAAGGGCAGTTGGACCACAACTTCCAGGAGGGGAGGCTGAGGAGGCCGACCCCCGACAAGAGCGTGCTGGACCAATGGGTGAAGGAGCTGGAGAGAAAGGTGGCGAGGGACAGGATGAGGGCCGAGCTGCGGCACATGAGAGAGGCTGTGCACAGAAGGAGCCAAGAGATGTGGACAAGACAGTGGGAGTGGCAGATCTTGTTGGAGGTCAAAAGGATAGAAGCACAAGAAACTGATGAGAGAAAGAGAGAGGAGGAAAAGGCAAAGGTGAGAGAGGAGGAAAGAAAGAAAAGAGAGGAGGAAAAAGAGGCAAAGGTGAGAGAGGAGGAGAGAAAGAAGAAAGAGATGGAACAAAAAGCAAGAGAGCAGGAAAAATTAAGAAATAAGATGAAGGCAAAAGCTGAAGAAGAGGAAAGGAAAAAGAGAAAGATGGAAGAGGAACGACAGAGAAATGAGAGGAGGTGTGGAGTCAGGGAACTGTTTGACGAATTCTATTTTTTTTTTGGGTAGAAACATATTTACTGTACAGGAAGAAGAAATAAAGCTGAGAAAGATGGAAGAAAAAGGAGAAAATGTTGAGAAAAAGTGAAGGGAGAAGAAAAGACGGTTGAGAGAGGCGGAAAAGTGACAGATCAGGAGAGAATACTTAGACAAATTAAGAAAAAAAGTGATGGAGGAAGAAAGCAAAATGAGACATTGAACAGAAAGTAAGAGATTGGGGGGGAATTTTGAGAGAAGCTGAGAAAAAAGTGAACAACTTCAGAATTTGAGAGAATGTTGGTAGAGAGAGCAGGAGAGAATTCATCTTTAGATTGAAAGAGAAAGATGGAAGAGGAGTGAGCGAGAAATGAGAGAATGACGTGGGGAGTGAGGGAGCTGTTTGACAATATCTGTTTTTTTTTTTCAGTAGAAACACATTTTTCCCTTTAAAGTGTTAAAATAAAAACGTAGAAAGGCCTCATTTAGTTCTTTTTTCAAAAATGTATTTACAAATATTAAAGAAAAATAAAAGCATGACGATAATTTAAAATTGAAAACTGTTTTGCTTTGGCCCCATGGTCAAGAGCACTTGCAAAGAGATTTGTGACAGAGTTAATGGCCACACAAAGTTTATTGGGTGAAAAAAAACACTTACCTGTTAGGGTATGTCTTCACACACACACACACAGGGGCGTAGCACAAGATCCTGGGCCCCTGCATAGGCAGTCCTGATGGGCTCCCATGTTCCTCAACCCAGGTAAAATAAAATATATTCAAGACTATTCAAGGGCCCTCTCTCCCCTTGGGCCCCTATCAGTAGTGGTTTTACCCCCCAGTCGTCACTGCACACATACACACAGTAAATATATTCTGCCACTGTAGCACCACTGCTAGCACAAGGCAGGTTACAGCTCCGAGGTCAAAGGTTGAACACTAAGGCAGAGATGATCACATTGACTAGTGGCAAACGGCAAGCCTATTGCTTGCTATGGTTAGGCCTGTTTCATACCGGGTGCGTGGCGTGAATTTCGCTATACCTGCCAACGTTTAGCTTTCAAAAAAGCCTGCAGCTTTCCTCCAAAATTCCAAGCTGCTCCAAAGTTTATGTTCTGAGAACAAAATTTGCCTATTGTGTGTCAATAACAGTTATAATGTGATGTGTTAATCACAACATTTCCTCTAACAATTTGACAAACTATAGGCTATTCAACTAGCCCACTTCAAGACTCAGTGGTCTAACTGGTCTAAGTGTTGTGTTGTGTTGTGTTGATTTATTTTATCGTATATTTTATGCAGCAATATTTTATCATTATATTTTTTCTAGACTTTTACGGAAACAATAGCTTAAAATGTTTATGGTATGTTGGTCTTAAGGGCCTGCATCAACCTAGCTCATAACTACTCATTTGTGATTTGCATCCCCCCAGTAAACAAATTAAAATGCAACAAAATATCGCTTTAATTGTCCTTATCTTCAGTTGAGATCTTCTGAACTGCATAAAATTTTTTGTGCATGATACACACATGCACACACACACATGCTTGTGTATGATACAAAGGTTGCAAGAGTAGATGGAGAAAAATTGACAAGTAGTCTATGATTTATTTTGCGGAGAATGTGCAGGACTGAATGGCATATTTTGTAACGCTATGCGGTACATCTAGTTAAATGGATCATGTTGTATGCTGTAAGGGAGCTGACTTACATTCCACACCATTTACACGTACATGTTAATCCAGTCAGTCTTCATTTACAGGAAGGGAAGTAAGACATGCTGTGTCCTCTTAACCGTAAGTGGGTGGTACATGCTGGTAAAACTTAGTTTAGTTTACACACCCACTTTTGAAGTGTTGTTTCCATATGAGTCTAGGATTGTGAATAATATAACTAGATCCAAGCCTCAGAATGTAATACTACACTGTCATAGAGCTATTGGAACTTAATTGCAAAAAGCTCATGAAATTTGATTGTGTTGTACTGTATATTAGTGCAAATAACTCTAATTGTACTCTTGCAGATGTCTGCAGTGATACAGTTTGTACTTGAATTGACACAGCCTAACTAGTCTATTTCATTCAAAGGGTTATTTCATATTAATTATCAGGCCCAAGATGTGGAGTTAAGTTGTGGGTTGTGAAAGGGTATGGGAAAGCTCAATGGTGGATGTGATAGCTGAGATATGTGGAACTATGTACAGTATGTAGGTGGTAGCTTATTTGCAAGTCTAGCAAGTTTACTTTGTACGTCTCAAAATGTAAATGTGGTATAACCATGTTGTGTGGGTTTGACTATTTACATCACATCACAACAATAGCTTTGGAAATTCATCTTTAATGAACATTATTAAACATCAGATTTTTAGCTGAACAACAGATGAATTTTCTGCAGATAATACAAAAATAGATATATTTTCCTTTTGTCATAAAAATGTCCATTTTATTTACTCAACCAAACAACAGCCACGTCTGCTGCCTGTGCCATATCACTGAATCCATTGCATGGGTTCACATAAAGGTGGTCCCACTCTAATGTGACAGACATGAACATACTGTAAACACACACATGGGAATACGTTACAGGCAATGATGGGCATTTTTATGTAGGCAAATGATGACGGTCCAGTTACG
The DNA here is from genome assembly GCF_018492685.1 of Alosa sapidissima. Lineage (NCBI taxonomy): Eukaryota > Metazoa > Chordata > Actinopteri > Clupeiformes > Clupeidae > Alosa > Alosa sapidissima. The sequence goes on from NC_055971.1 coordinate 3,636,751, forward strand.
TTATGGAACCAGAGGAAAAATACATTTACTCTACATCTTACATTACTACATATTACAGTTGATATTAAATAACGTTGATATGGCACTGGCATCTCTTACACACATAATTCCATATACTGCCTCCTCTCTTTGGTCCTCATGATCTCCTGGGCAATCACAATCATGAACACTGATAGTATAATTATTTCAGTCCTTTTGGGATCACTGCACACATTTGTTTTTTCACACATCCTCATTCACTCACTGGACTGTGCAGACATTCCCCAAGGATCTGCACAAACTAGAAGCCACTCACAATGCAGGCAAGCAGCACACAATAGAAGTCATCATAAAAGGCACATCAAACACAATGCTTAGCAGGAACTGTCCATCAGTAAACTATTTTTTAAATAAATAAAAAATAAATAAATAGCTGACAACATTTTTTGGACCCTATTCACGACTAGCCTTCCCGCTGATCCCACAATCGGTAACCCCTGGGGTAAGCCGGTTTGAAAGCTGCATTGGAATGACAGCTGTAAAATATTCGCTAGGTAACAAACAACCGTACAGCCTTCAAGGACGGTTTGTGACATTCAACTACAGCAGTTCAAGTTGTTACAGTTTGAGAGAGGCTATTTCAGTAGCTTCTGCACCAAAAAAATAGTGAATCCTACCTGCCCTGGTAAAGCACATCAGTGACAAGGTAGACATGCTAAGTCATTTGCCCACCTGGATTCCATCAGACATGAACTTGCCCTTACACCCTTGTACTTACAAAAATACACTGATCAAAAATGAGGATGCAAGTGAAAGAAGAGTCTGCTCTATCTGTAAGTATGGGCTGTGACTAGCACATTCTGCCTTGAATATGATAGAAGCTATCCAAAAATTCTTGGAAATGTCTCAGTACAAAGCTGACAAATGAGATAAAACTCATCTGATATAGAATTAATTGTTTAAGTTTGCTCTAAAAGGCAGGCAAAAGGATAAAGAAACTGTTACTCAGTATTAAACGTCAAATTAACTCCAAACATGGCAGAATGCAGCTGTTTGAATTGAGCCATTACACTCAGAAATCCCACTTTATGTAAACTGCAGTCAACCTAAGATCAGCTGAAGTTCTTCTTGCGGAGGTGGTGATTTGGTATCTCCATCGCACTGACCTGCAGAGGCCATGACCCACCCATGATGCCCGCCTGAATGGCCACTCCAGTCACCACTGCCAGGTCTGGGTCCACTGAGGTATTGGGCTCCTTTCCAAAGAACTGTGCGATGAGCTGGCGGATGCGAGGTATCCTGGTTGAGCCCCCGACTAGCACAATCTCGTCTACCTCTTCCTTGCTCAGGTGGCCCTCCTCTAACACCGTTTTGATGGGTGTAAGGATTTTCTGGAAGAGGTCAATGTTCAATTCTTCAAACAGCTCACGGCTGATGGGCTCCTGGAAGACAACAGGCTTGTCCTGAGACCCGTGGGGGGCCTGGGTTTGCAGCCGCAGGGGGACACGAAGCAGCATACTGGACTCTACAGTGAGTTTCAGCTTGGCTTCCTCCACAGCCTGCCTCAAGCGGTGGATGTCCTCCTTCAGGGTGGGGGCAACACCATATTGCTGCCTCACTCTCTCTGAGGCATGCTGGAAAAGTCTCTGGCTGAAGTCCTGTCCTCCAAGTTTATTATTACCTGAAAGAAATGAGATGACATGATGTCAAATGTCCTGCTTTTCTACATATTAGGCTTTGACTTAACGAGGGAAGAGAACTAGTTTTCAAAGGGGGAACCAACTAAAACAGTGTTTCTCAAACTTTTTCAGACCAAGGACCACTTAACTAATAAAATGAAACTCACGGACCACTTAGCTAAAGATTAGACCTACTTCAACAGTACACAATAGGCCTACTCACTGAACCACCACCTTGCTTATTGCCTTTGCACCTTGCTTATTGTGTCAGAAGATTAATATGATTTAAACTGGCATATCTTACATAGGCAGTGTTGCAGAACTGTTTAGATTTACATACAAGTTGGTTCAATATGGCAAACAACTCATCTATATTATATTTTACCACGTCTGCCCGCGGACCACTTGGGATAGCTTGCGGACCACCAGTGGTCCCCGGACCACACTTTGAGAAACACTGAACTAAAAGATGCTGAAATTAAGCAAGCTTGTTGAATTGAAAATGGTAATTTACAAAATTCCCAGTTCAAATTGAAGTGAGGGCAAAAATATCAAACAACCAGAAACAGTCTAAGTGACCACCATTTACATGCTACCAGTAAAAAATTAGCAATTTCAGTATTATCGTTTACATTTCTGTTCAGTGCTTCTCTAAGGGACTCACCTGCCATGGCCCTGGTAAGGAACATGCCCCCCTGTTTGTTAAGCAGAGACACGTCCAGCGTGCCTCCACCTAGGTCCACCACCAGCACGTTAAACACATCCACCTTGTGCAACCCATAAGCCATTGCAGCTGCAGTGGGCTCATTAATAACCCGAAGAATGTCAAGCCCTAGAACCAAAAAAAAATACAGGTTATCACACGCTACTGAAAACTGCCGAGGGGACAGACACCTATGATGCGATGCGATTTTATTTTTTAGAATAAATCAAAGACTGATTAATCATTATCACTTCGCCTGAACTGCAAATTCAGCTAACTGATAGACTGCATAGGATGACACCATATTGTGTTGTCTGAAGTTGGTTATAGCCTGAATGTTTCCTGGCACTGCTAGTGTAATGTTTTAAAGTATCTGAGCAGTACTTTGACAGTCCTCCTAGAGGTTGCAAACTAACACAGGAAGCCGAGAGATTGGTGGTAGGATGAGTACTGAGTAGTTATCAGTTGAGGAGATGGGCTTTGTATATTTGTGAAGCGAAGGCTCCACACTTTTCACAGTAGGGCTTTAATGGCATAGAGTGGACCAACCTGCCATGTTGGCTGCTCTTATTGTGTAATTTCTCTGCATCTCATCAAACTCTGCAGGCACGGAGATGACAGCTTTGTGAATAGGGACGCCCAGATGCTCCTCAGCCATTTTCTTCATCTTTAACAGCAGCCGGGATCCAATGTACTCTGGACTAACTGTGAATGTCTGATTGGTGGTGATGAGAAACTCCGCACTTCCATTGTTATTCATCACCTTAAGGATCAATTAAGACAGTGATTCAGCGATTTAGTGGAAGTGTATTACACTGTGACTTTTTTGTCATACCTGGAAATATATATATTTATTGTCAACCCAAATCCTTACCTGAAATGGGTATCTAGCACTCTCTGCGATCAAAGAATCAGGCTCAAAAACCTTTCCAATGAATCTCTTAGCATCATATATGGTATTTTGAGGGTTGCTGTCGACCAAGTCCTGAACATCATGTCCGACATAGACACCTGTAGTAGTGAATGAAACTACACTGGGGAGGCTCTTCCGACCCTCCTCGTCTCCAAGCACCTCCACTTCACCGCTACCTGCGTGGAACACCCCTACAGAGCAAAATGTAGTTCCGAGGTCTAACCCTACCACTTTCGGCTTGGGAGGAGGAAGAAATTGTTGTCCCAGATAGCCGGCCAGGAGAAGGGCCAAGATGAAGGACCCTAAACATCATGAAAGAGTTATATTAACGGTTTAACGTTAGGCCATGTGGGATGACCAATAACGTTATGGCTAACAAGAGACAACAACTAGGGATTGACAGACGGACAGCAGAACATCTGACAGCTAACTTGTCATTAGGTCTATCGTATCACTAGTAGCCTAAGACATACAATTAAGCAAATAGCTGGATATCAGTCCGTTTGTAATTTACCTTGAGTAACGTTATACATAGGCCTATAACCTGATTTATTTAATTAGCCTACATAGCTACATAGCCTTCGCTATGACAGCGGTTTATGACGACCGCTTTTCTTCGCTATGGGATGTGTGATGTTACCATTAGGTAGCAATACAACTACAACTCGCTACGATCGCGTTTTATTATGCACTGTGACTTACCAATTGCAGACATCTCCCCAGCCATTTCTACAATAATACGTGAAGGGAATAAACTGATGAAAATGAATCCTTTTCAATCAACGTGTTTTCTTCCTACCCGGCAACTTCAGTGATGACAGTAAACAGTGAAGAGTTCTACACGTCAGCGTAACTACTATATAGAGGTTCTGGGTAACGTAGTACGGCACTTCAAGCACAGCGTTTATATTTTCCAATAAAGAACTTAATTTCCCAGAATGCTAGTCGCTCTGTCTGAAGACTCGTGACGTTCTTCCCCACAACATAATGAGGCTCATTCGACTTCATACAGCGCTGCGCAAATCTTGCTGAAAGTGAACGTGATACATGACAGACTATTGCACAAACATACATTGTGTTAAATCCAGCATGCGTCACCTTCAGCCAGATTTGTGCAGCGCTGCATGAAGTGGAATGAGCCTTTAGTTTGCGGGTCACTTAGTGAAAGCATCACAGTCGCAGATAGCGTGTTCCACTGTTAGAAGGATAGCAATGAATTTGTCAACATTCTTCTCACCACTGAAAATGTGATTTGGACTTGAGACCAGTGTTCTGTTTTCTTTCATTTTGGACACCTCATACATTGAGTGACAGAACACCCTAATTTGTCATACTATATTTACATATTTACTATAGTTATACTTTTATTTTGGTATTGTTGGATTCAGTACAACCACACCTTTCCAACAAGCCATCATATGTGTTTCTATGATAATCCCTGGTAAAGCAGCCACAAAGTAAATGAAAACATTCTGCATAGATAATCATTTTTTGCATGTCCGCTTATTTTAGGTACGTGTTTACATGTCTCTATTCATTCCATACATCAAGATATTCACATCCAGTCTTTTCTAGTAGGTAAAGCAACTTCCTGACTATGAACATGCCAAGTTTCAAAGTTCTCAGAGCTTGTGTGATTGATCTGCACTAGTTTATATGCCTTAACTCCCATACAGGCTATATTTTAGTCCTTTTTTGGTTTTGGGGTGTATAACAATATCTGTTAATTTAACAGTCTTAGCAGTAAAATATTTTTAGCCAAGAATCCATTTCATATATGAGATGAGGAAAAACATTGTTGGGTTTAGTTCTACCTCTGGTAGGGGTATCTCAAAAACTAAAGCCCTTTCTGACCATTTGTCACCTATATAACCTGTTGCCCCCCCCCCCAAAAAAAAAAAAAATGCACCGCCTACTTCAGAGGGCAGTGTGTTCTTTTGGCCTACCATCAAATGCTGGACATCTTTAGAAAGCTAAGATCCTGTAGTTTCTTAGGAAGCACTGGCACAGAGCCTAGAATAATGTTTTTTCTTTCTGCCGGATAACAAGCATCTCTGAACTGACCATATTTCAGCCCTCTAGGTCACTTGATATGATTTTAGAAACACAACTGAGCCCTAGTACCAGGTCTTCCGAAGCTGTGTGCAAAAGCAGATCAATATAGAATGAAACTAGAATGAAATGAGTACTTTAGACCATTATTTGTTAAGGTATGCTCATGCGTTTTGTAATGCCCTATGGAAACTCCCCATAGGACTTTTGGTTACCCAAAATGCATACTGACAATAAAAGTATGCATTTCTGAGGTTTCTTGGTGACTATTTGGATTGTATGTCAGGTTCAAGACATACAGAAAGCCTCTTTGAATGTTGCACCCTGGTTAGAGACATACCGGTAGGCTACTCAAAAGTAAAGTAGGTTAACGGTAACGAGTAACAAGTTAGCCTACTTTCCAAAATTCGCTGGCAATAATAATGATTTAAAATGGTGTATGGGCAAAGCTGTTTCAAATGGGGGATAAAGCAGCAGCAAACAACCGACCGGCTTATGGCCGGGATTCTATTTTTTATAGATGGGCCTCGGATATCTGTTCGATTTGGACAAATAAAGCCCGCCGGTCCCCAACCTGCTAATAACTGCTAACTGCTAATAGGGCTATCAGTACATGAACACGAAGACATTGTTTCGATTTAACTCAATGAAATAAGAGATCTTCTTAATATTTTTAAATTGTTGGTTGGTTTAATACTGTTGCCAATGAAAAGTCGTTGTCCACACCACAGGTCTCCAACACATCGCTTTCAAGCTCAGTCGCTTGCTGCCCTCTTTTGAGTTTGCGAGAGGCTGAAGCAGTCCTACACATTTGCACAATTGTTGCCGCGACTCAGCCTACGAATTTAATAAAAAGTAAATAACTAAATTTGGCTACGCAAAAATAAAGGCATGTTATGCAGCCTATAAGTAAATAAAAGACCCCAGCCATAATTTGATATTAGGGCCTCTCTGTCTAAATAATAGGCCTATTTACCTCTCCTTATTCAGTGTAAACTTGGAAAAGTTGAAAAAGATAAATCGGGTCTTTCACACTGTCAGTTCTTGCAGTTCATTAACGAGTAAAAAAACAAACAGCTGGCAACGTTAAAAAGAACTATTCAGATGGGCTCATAGAATTTGAACTATATATGAAATGTTGCGCTGAGCTTACCAAAATGGCGCCCTATCGGGCTCAGAGTGTACTTCATACCTATGACGTAACTGATCTATCTTGCTCCACTCTAGAATCTTTGGTAGAAAGTACCGATATTTGTGTTAAAATGTAAGAAGTAAAAGTAAAAAGTCGCCTCAAAAATAAATAGTAAAGTAAAGTGAAAATATCGGAAAAATATACTTGAGTACAGTAACAAAATATTTCTACTCATCACTTCCCATCTCTGTTACTAACTAATCAAGGATCTTTGTAGCCTGAGCCAGACCCACATCAAGATGTGGTCTGGGGACTCACCATTCGCAGTGCTCAGTTCAACTCTGCCATCATTATGTTAAGCCAACTCTATACATGATGTGATTGGCCTGATTGAAGTTTAATTTTTCCAGCTCGCAAGCCAACAGAGAGTTGCTAGACTACCCTGGTAGCAAATTACATTTGCTGCCGCTAGGGTGCATCTAGATTTCTAGGCTAGGATCTTTGACTATCCTTCTAAAAGTGGAACACAATGGGAGACTACTGAAGCCCTGTTATGTGAAATGTTATTGCGTAGCCCAAACAAAAATATCTGTTCAAAACTGACAATGAAATTGTGGATTTTAAATTCAGTCGGGTAAACATCGGTTTCATGTCAACATAATCTTAGTAGGCTACATCTAACGTTAAGTCGACCTATAGGCTATTTGCATCTCTCCAACTATCACAAAATCAACATGCAAAACAATAACCTTGGCGTCCTAGATAAGTAGAGCCTATCCCTAAAAGTTGGCTATGTTCTTCTTACTAACTCTAAAACAGGGTATCCTATAGGAAGAGTGGCCTATGCATTTCAAGTGCAAGCTCAATGTATAACAGTCAGAATACGCAAGCTAGACATGGTGTGATAATGGCCTGACAGTGAATGGGTCACTGCAAATGCACTGGCTATAGATTTAGTGGAGATTAGCTGTGTCACTAAAAGAAAAATAATTTCAAGTGGACACATGGCAAGTATCCAAGGTAAATAATTTATTATCATTGTATTATTATGTTCAGATAGGCTATTTACATTGATTAAATATATTTTGCTAAAAAAGTGAATAAAAAAGGAAGCCTCTATCACACACACACACACACACACACACACACACACACACACATCTTTTCAGTCAAATCTGCCAAATATTCTTAACAGACCATGTTGACTATAAATCAAGGCGATGTGGGAAAAATAACAAGCACATTACATCTAATAGGCCTACCCCTTTTTGTTAACAAATAAAGATGATAACATTGGAGAATTAAATCTTTGCAAAATGAATTAAAACAAATATATACATGACATAGCATTGAATAGCGACACGTCGCTGGTGAGCTGGTTATCAGCCATGTTCTGGAGCGTCAGGTGTTGTTGATTGACTTTCCCCATCGTCCCTACTTTCTGAACACTCTGATGGAATAAAACAACCAGAGTCCCGTGGGCAGTCGTTTGTGTCTTTGTCCTCTTTATCATTGCCATGGTCATCACCTGATGGCGGTAAATAAATATGATATATTATGAATACACACTGGGATTCCAGAATGGACACCTGTCTGTTAATTCCATTCTGGACTGATAAATTAGGTTAGTCACAACATACCCCTGATGGCTTTTATCTTAATTAAATGACTCTCTGGCTTGGGCTGTGTAACATCATGTTTACTACAACAACCCACAGAGTTGGCCCACAAAAATGGCACCTGTTCCCACATGAGATGAACGGACCAATTCCACTGACATGAATTTCAGAGTGAAAAACCCTGCATGACTGACATAAAGTGCTGAGTAAATGGACATCCAGGCAGAGGACCAGATGTTTATCCAGGTCTTACCTACACTTTCACAGCATTAAAAATAGACCTAAGGAAATGGTTGCTCTTCGTGAGCAATTTTGCTATAGTTTGTGGTGTGTCCACAATGACTAATAACTTGAACATGTAGGCATAGATTACATATAAACCTTTTTTCCATTCCATTAAATGGAACAAACTCATGATATCAGATAACTGTCTATTAGACTCTCACCTCCTATTTCATAGTGAACATCAGCGACAGCAAGCAGCTTTCGTTGATGTTCAGGATCAGTGATGTTTAGTTCTATAAGATGTTTCTCTTGTAGATGTATCAAGTCTTCCACTGTCTGGTAGCCATTCAGTAGCAGTGAAGAGGCATACTCCTTTGACACATGACAAGAGAGTTGTTAACATCTTAGTATCAGCATTTACAAAGTAATAATCCAAACTCAAGTATAGCATTTAAAATTTAAGTTTGAAATTATCGTAGGGATGACCCCTCATTGACATATTTATGTCACAGTAATCTAATGGATTTATTTTAGTTTGAAGTTAGAAGTGTTTACCTCTAATTGCAGACGTTCAAGTAATTCCAGTAGGGTTTTGGGTCGTGGCCTTTTTGAGAGTCTCTGTGGCCTTATCTTTGGAGTATCATCTTCTTTCTCTTTTTCAGGGAGCATGTCGACATAGATGAACTTAAAATTCCCCACTTTGTTGTTCAGCATGCCCGTCCATATGCCCATAGGGGGTTTACGTATAACGCTTATAATGTCTCCAACCTGTGAGATAAAATAAGTACGGACACAAATACAAAATGGCAAAGAATTACACTATAACAATGTATGTTATCATAGATTCATAATTAAAGATTAGCATGAAGCAATCATAATGAGCATTCAGTAACAAGGGCAGTTCCCACAGACCTTTGATTACCAGGGTCTAAGGAGATTATGTCTCTTAGTCTCATACGAGGTGATAACTAGGGCCCTATGTTGTAGGCAGGTCTACCTTGAGCCTGAGGGAGTCTGTGTCATAGGGGCTTGGAACGAAGTCTGTGTGCACTCGGGCGCGTCCGCAGAACTGGCCTGCGTAGGGGACCTCCTCCTCCAGCCTCAGGCTGCCTCGTATGCTACAGCCGTCAGAGCTGCTCACCACACCACCTGAGCCAGTAACACAGGAAGCAGGCCATGTGATTACACGGTTCAAGTTCAACTTTATTGTTGTGTAACGTACACTGAGTCAGAAAGCATTACAAATGGGTTTTAAACCTGCTTTGTACCTGCCTGCCTATCAAACAGCTGGTGTTAACCACCACCTGCAGTGGCATATGTAAAAGCTGATGGGGGTGTATACTTACTAGTAGAACTCTGTCCACTGTACAGACTCTCTGAGGAGTCACTGGGCTTATCGGTGGGACTGTCTGTTTCTTCCTCTTTATCTTTGGCTGGCTGATCAACCTGGAGCAGAGGTAAAAATGCATTGAAAAAACACTATTCTATTTGATAGAATTTTAAGTGGCCATTGCTATTCATGGGTGTCATCAGGTCCCTTACCACAAAAATCAAGCACCTAGTTTATGAATGCAGATTGCATGCTGCTTGATTTTATACACCTGTTGCAAATGACCTGATATTTATATGATTTTTGAATAGTAGAATTGGAAAGAAATTCACAAATGCTTTAATAGGCCTATCTATAATATGTTACTTCTCTTTTTTTGTTTGCCATTTAGCTACTAATCCAATGACCTTAACCGTATTTGTCTCTTCCTCTACCTGTTCAACAGGTGTACAGGTGTACTTCCCCACTGGTTTATTTCTAGATTTTTGTATTGAGATTAGATTAGATTTTATAATGTGCCTTTGCTGTGACTTGGCTTTCTTGTTGTTTGGCAGGCTGTTCACTCACCATGTCTTCTGCGAAATTCTTGGCACATTTCCTGCCCATCTTTAAGCGCATCGTCATAGAAATGGCCTTCATCTTCTTCCCCAAGCCACCCTGTTTGCCTTGCTCACAATTCTCAAGAGACACATTTCCTCCTTCAGGCTAAATCATGAGCACACACACACAAACAATTAGACAGCAATTAACACAAACCAAGTTCATACTCATGTACAAAAGTGTATCTATACAAACATACCAATCATACCATAGATACAATAGTCATTTAATTTGAATCTTACAGACACAAAGAAAAAACAAAGCAAACACATTGAGGTTTATTCCCTTCTAATTTAATTTTCTGTAACTCAAGTCATAAATCATAGCAATATGCTTACCACAGCTGTTCCATTTTCTTGTGGTTTCACTGTTGGTTGTTGTTGTTTGTCAAATCTTCCAAAGCTGGTGGATCGCTGTGTGAAATGTAAATGTAAGTTGAGAAAAAGCTATATATTATGCTGTAGTTTAACTGATGACATTTATCAACTCTTTTATGAGGTGAATAGATTGACTGTGCCCTGAAAATTTCACTACTTCTCAGAACAGCAAAATAATTACTTAAGCCAGCAAAGCTCACAATCCTGGTAAAGACCTTTCACAACCGTAGGACAAAAGTAAATTTCACTATATTTAAACACCAACTATCACCTAATAGCAAGTCATCATCATTCCATCCTAAAGAATTATGATGGAGTTACATTGAAATGTATTGTTATTTCAGAAGTTCTGTTTGTATTTTGAAGATTTTAGACAGACTTACATAAGTCTTGTTTTGACCTACCTTTGGTTTAAGAGTTTTGGGTTTGTTGTCGCAAACGTTTGAAGCAGCCCTCTGGAGCATTGTTAGTTATTTTAAAGACTTGAAAACAACACTATCTCTGCATGTAATGAAGTGTGTCGACCATTGAATGCTTAATGGAAATGTTAAGCCTCTGCAGTTAAGCAATTGAAGTCTCAGTTTGATGACTTCCTCAAATGACACAGGAAGTTGGTTCACACTTCTGTCTCTTATGAGGTTTCAGAGAGGAAAAACACTAAGTGCTTAGGTTTGCATTCTGTAGTCAGTGCTCAGTAACATCACACTGTCATTTCTAGTAACTAGATCCTTATCTAAAGTGGAAGAGTTATTATCTGTAACAAGATTTACATAAACACTAAACACTATTATTTGTATTAGTATTATTATTAGTTTTAGTAGTATAGGAGACATAGTGGTGATACAATGTTTCATCTCTTTATTTAAAATAAAATAAAAGATAAAATAAAATAAATACTTTTTTCAAAGTGTGTCAGAACTCTGGAAAAATGTGTCATAACTAACTTTCCTTTCTCTTTTAATTCAGATTGCAAAATCTCAGGCTTGCCCATTGAGGAAGAGGAAGTTTCATCTTCTGAAATGAAACACAGGCCAAGCAGAAAGTGGATAGTCACTATGTTGTAACCATTGTTTTTTGAGACCTACTCTTGCCTGTATTTTGCTTGAATTAAGGGTTTATATTGCACTAATGCTTAGAATTACTGTTATTTCATCTTTAATTGTAGATTTAACAACAAACCCATTAATTTCCTAATCACAGTGGAAATATTTTGCTCTCATCGTTTGACAGAGATGAGAAGCGGGCATGTTGATCTCTGTTTATGTGTTCCGTATTCTGCAAGCCAGTGTCTTGAGATTATAGGATGTATAGGATGTATGCAACACAACAGGCCAGGGGGTTTCCACAAAACCCTATGGACAATGGTATGACCTAATCCACTGTGCAATCAGGCATGCTAAAGTCTCAATCCAGGATTAAGGTTTATAATCTATGCTTCTGAACCCATAACATGCAGAAATAAAGTGCACATGCTCATCATATATGAAATAAAAGTGTTCTCTAAGATTTACATGATGAACAACCAGATTGCTCTAGGAATCCTCTAAAGACCAAGCCTTTGCAGAACCGCACGTCCTTTGAATTCCAAAGGAAATAGACCTTAGAAAAGTAAACAGTGCTTTCATCTACTCTAATTAGGATGTTCTTTATGAAGCCAACGAGAATGTCCCTGCTTTGCCATTCCAGCTGTATTGTTTGATAAATCAGGCAGCCAACCAACCTCTTAATCACTTACTTTTGAGATATCCATATCTGTGACCGAGCGGACAATGCTGCAGGGTCCATCTCTCCTCACACATCTGTCTGTGGTCAGTTCTGGTCTGATCCAGTCCTTGCCTGGTGGTAATGTAAGATCTTGGGAGTAGACATGGTACTCGGTGTGAGGTCTACGGCAGGTATGGTAAGAGGGACACCAGACTTGGGTTGCCTCGATTGGGGCGCTCCAACTCTGACGCTCCCTGGAGCCTGGTGCGCCCCCATCCCTGAGGTCCAGTCTGTGGACGCCGTTCTCCAGGGCTGCTGCAGCTGCTGCTGGGCTTGGGCCACGACTTTTTGAGCGACCTTTACCTACAAATAGAAACCGATTTCATTTTATTTATACATTTTATAAGTAATTCTCCATACCTAGATTTCTATTGTATTACACACACAAGCAGTATATTTTATGGCTCATTATATTGTGCTTACCAAATGTTTTTGTTTATTCTCCTTTTTATAATGGACCCATGTGAGGTCTGAGCACATTTCTGTATGAGCTGCAACTCTATCATGTAGATGTCTATGATGATGTTGAGTAGCTTATGTTGGGAAATGTGTGATGCAGTGTCTTGAAGTGAAGTACATGCTTAATTGATGTGTCATGTGGGTGTCATGTATGCTGAGTAAGTCTGTAACATGTGACGTGATGAAGTGGCTGGAGTCCAAAACAAATGTCCCTTTGGGGACAATAAAGTATAACTTACCTTACACGTTGTTAATATCATTGCCATAGAATATTTTATAATATAAATATATAAATATAATATTGTTCTGCAGGCACCTGTAGGCTTGCTTGTGTTTCTTGGTCTGATATTTCCATTTCCTTTCTTCCCAGACTTTTGACTTTTCCTGGTCGTTCCTCTTGACTCTCTTATATCTTTGTTTTTTGTGACAGTCTAGTGATTAAAAATAAAAATAGAATAAAGTAAGTACATGCAAAGAAAATCTCATCAGATGGACTCATATGACCGATTGGGTCTGAATAGGAAAACTCATCAGGCCCTGTAAAACACTCAGGTGCATTCCCAACTGGCCTTTGCACCTCTCTCTCTCTCAGTCAGGTGTGAGTGCTTCATCCTGTTTGGGCTGAAATCCCATTCCAGTCTCATCAGTCTCATGTGCTTAAGGCTTCTGTCTGGCCTGTCTGGGCATGAGTCTCACAGTTGCTACTATTTGGCCTGGCAGCTCCTTGCCTTTGCCAGTACTTAGTGAAACAGTTATAAGTGAAATAACTGAGTGCAGCCATATACATACAGTATACAGTAGCCTACACACGCACACACACACACACACACACACACATAGACACACACACACACACACACACACACACACACACACACACGCACACACACACACACACACACACACACACACACACACACACACACACACACACACACACACACACACACACACACATTTAATCACTCTCTCTCTCCCCTATCACACTCTCAACATGTTATGTGAGGATTAACAAGTCAGTGGAGGAGAGCCCTCTCACCCTGTCTCTGCACCATCTGTACAGTGCAATGCAATCAGCGTCTGTGCTAAGTGATTACCCCCATTTAGGACAACAAGCATGCACAGGGCAAAGGGGACAGAAGGTGGGGGAGGGAGGGGGATAGTGCTGAGATGTGCCGGCAGGACGTTGAACTCACCGCAGCTCTTTGAAGCTGTTGGTTGGGGGTGTATTCCTCATAGCACACAAGCTAGGAGCCACACCGGGAGAACAATAATGAGGTCAGAACACATCTCCGCTCAGCAGCACGTCTGAACAAGTGATACTACAACGTCAGACAAGGTCTCACCTTCAGTGGTCTTGACATTTTTGGGTATAGATTTTCTTGTGATGTCCTGTGGTGTAACTGTGTCACAGAGGATTCCAGCTCTAATCATAAAAAAACATATTAAAGCCAACGTTACTTTCCATAAAATCCCCCCCCCCCCCCCACACACACACATACACACACACTCACATAGACACCCAGTTGCTTTTAATGATATTTTATATGTAATCAGGATGAAAATACAATGGGTAAGGATTAGCTATTGAAATATGCCATAGGGGACTCCAATAGACGAGAGTCCTTTTAGTGAAGCACTGCCCTGTCTGCTGAATCAGGGGAAAAATCAGGATCTTCTGCTCAACAGGGAAATCACTTCCCCTTAATGAGTGCTTAGTCCACAGAGCTTAATCATGGAAAGTGCCTGCCTGCCTGCCTGCCTGCCTGCCTGCCTTTGGGAGGCAAATTGATACTGCATTTGCATTTCCCTCCTATTCAGCTTGTCTAGGTACAAAAAAGCTACAAAGCTTGGTAAACAAACATAAAGGGTGTATGTTCTTCTGTATTCTCATGCTCAGTGTTTGGATCTGAACAGGGTCTGTGTCAGGGTATGGGTTGCTGAAACACAGGGTCAGTCCCTGCCCTAGTGCCTCATGCTTATACATCCTTAGTACATTCATGTGGATCCTTGATTTAGTATATTTTACTGCCCTTATGTAGATTTGTTATTTTTTTTATCATCTTGTTTATGTTGTAGTGTATGTTGTGTGTGATGTCTTGAGCTACTTGAATTTCCCCTTGGGGATCAATAAAGTATCTATCTATCTATCTATCTATCTATCTATCTATCGACCGATCTAGCTATCTAGCTGTGATTTGGGCGTGTATAGTGAGGCTCCATTGCAGAATCTGTTTGCTCAGAAAGTCCATCTGTCTCCTGATTAATCCTGCACATGACAGCCAAGTGCCTTAAGAAAGACCCTGCACGCTCCACACTGATGTCTGCCTCCCTCCTCTGGCGCCTTTAAGGAGGATTTGGTGCCATAGCCATTCTAGTCTCATCTGGCCACCAATACCTCTGCAATACGGCTTGTGGTTGGCTGCTTGGCACTCTTAAAAGGGTGTGAAGGGAAAAGCTTTACCCCCACCGAAGCCCACACAAATCCTCTGAGCATTTACCTTCATTCTGATTGTTCTTGATGTGGAGTAAATCTTCTGGGTTTCTGGCAGGCAGCCAGAGTGGAGGCCCATTACTGCAGGAGGCATTATCTTCAGGAGGGGGAAAAAGCAAAACCATTACATTTGGATTTGCTGATGAGTTGCACCATGTCACGTGGGCCCTTAGAGGAAACTGATAAAAATGCATTTGCTGCTCAGACAACAAGTAGGTTACAATGTCTGGCTCTCCTCACAGAAGCTGGATTACCCCACGCTTTATTTTGTGAATGCATCTCTCTCAAGCAAGGGGTGAACCTTGTTTGAGAGAGAGTTGTTTTACTTCATCATTGCCTCTATATTACTTTACTATTGTAGACCCTTTCCTCTGGTCTATATCCACAGCACCAACATAAGTGTATTGTGTGGAATAGAGCAGAAATGAACGCTCATTTTGTGTGTCTGTGCAGTTCTGAGACCAGAGGATTCCTATTGTGCTATTATTCCCATGACATATTTGAATTACAATGATTACAATGCTTGTTTATTAATAACAATAACTAACTAATCGACTCTTACTGCCTTTCCTCAATTCTAACAAAGTTACAAAGTTAGCTTGAATTCACATACCTAGGGATTCATTGTCTGACACAGATTTTGACACCATCCCACTGAAAAAGAAAAATAGATCATAAAAACAAACATATAGCCAAAAGCTGGATTTCCCCCTACTGTGAACATGCACATACAGTATAGGGTCTGTTTCTATATGCAGAGAACATTGCATGCCCCTACAAAGTCTGCTAGAGTCTGCCCTCCCAGCTAAATCAGAGCCACCCTCGGCATTCCCACATGCAGTTTGCAACCTTCCCAAGGTTAACTACCCCATGAAGGTTTGCTGTGATCTGCAAGCAGCAGGGGTCGGAGCAGTCTCGGCCATTGATCTGAAGTGGTTTTAAGTGGATGTTTAAGGGAAGGGGTTTAATCCTTCACTGGGTCACCCTCCCTGTCATGCCAAAAGCTTTTTTGCAGAAAGGAACTTTCAATGGGGATTTCTCGCCATGCTGCTTTTTCACCCCATGTAAGGACATCATATTTGAGTCAAACAGCTGCTTTCTTCTTAGAAAGATCTGTAAGAGCACTCACATATCTCTGTGACCTCAATAGTGAAAGAGTTGAGGCTGGGATATTTAAGTGGATGATCTGAATCCACTTAAAATGCTTGCGTGGGGAACATGCACTCAGCCACACTATCATAACTGACCAAAGCAAATGTTTTTCTTGTGTTTCTGCCCAAACGGCTATTCACCAACAGTCCATTTTAATGAACATAATGCATGCTTTTAGTTTCAAATGAACACTTGGAATTCAGTGGTGCTCTACCTAATGCAGCTTTGCTGCTCCAGCCCATCTCATCCTTAAGAGCACCCGGCTGGGTATAAATAGACAGATGCTTGAAAGCTTATAGTGTAAAGGCTATATAGGATAGAGCAACAGGAATCAAGCAACAGCCTCATCCATAGGTATTATCTCCTAGAGGATTGAGGGTCTTTGTGACCATTTTGCTCCCATGGTAAAGAGGGCACCAGACTTTCACTCTCCCATAACCCTGAAGTGTAGAAGCACACTAGACCCAGCTCACCTGGTCTTCTTCCTTGAGGTGCTGTTACTGGCATAGGAGAAGTCCTAAAGAAAAAGAACATATGTTCTGTTAACTATCTGCTCTCAAGTTGTAGAACACTTGTTATCATTTTTCACATCAGGTTATGTGAAGGTCAGCTGATTCAGTGTACATGATGTTGACTTCAAAGGGATGGGAGAAAAACAGTAAAGTATGAGTGAGATGTTGCAAGAGAGTTTTCTGACAACTGAACCGTGGCATTCTAACAAGGGAGGGATCATACCGTGGAGCTGCAGCGACGAGTTGCATTCCATTTACTGTGCTCATCCAGCAGGCCAGCATGACTGCGGGATCTGGTGGGGACGCTGTACACCTCTGTGTTACTCGAGTCTTGCACAGCCTCATACAGACTGTCCAGAGAGCCTTCCTGCACAGGACACAAGAGCAAAGGGGTGAGGAGAGGAAAAGAGCTGAAAGTATGTTATTGTACAGTATATGAGTGTGTGAGTGTCCGTCAGGTGAACTCCACTTCGGGCGAATTGAAGGTGGTGCTAGCATGAATGACTGATAGAGTTACAGTTTCAGGCCACATGAGCATCTGACTTATTTAATTTGCCTCATAAGAGCATACACTCCCTCTTACTGTCACCGTAAATGTCTTTGATTTAAGGAGACAGTCAGTAAATACATTTTCTGAATTTCTACTTATTGTCTGTTCATGCATTGTTCTCCTGAAATTCTTAACTGTGGTAGAGAAGTGGGAAAGAGGAGCAGGGCAAATCTACACGTTCTCTAGATCCTCTTATTCTCCAGGACAGAAACATATTCATCCGAGTGAAGGGACAGCGGTCTATGTAGCTCACGTGGCTCCACGTAACTTCATTCAGAGGCATACCGATCTTGAAATGGGGCATACCGACTCCCGTGATATTAATCCTGAATCGCAGCAAACAGAGCCAACATCTGTCACATAATGCCACTTCACCACCATGCACATGCTGCCCTCTTTCTATGAAACTCCTGTTATACTCTCACTGATATCTCTCACACACAGACAACTTATCACATCATATCAGACAACTATATGTGAAATGCATGCACACCAATGTGATGTGTTGTCATCATGTATTGTTCTGACCAGAAGATATTGTTATGGACGCATAGTACATTACTACACAAATTATCCGTATAGGCAAACAGCAATAGTGAGAAGCAGACACAAGCATGATACATGGAGCTATAACTCCAACCCAGTTTGAGTCTCTTAGTCCTTCCTCTAGTGTTTAGTTTTCCTTTTTCCCCACCTCCTTCTGTCACTCTCTCTTCCTCCACCCTGTCCCCCTTTCTCTTTCCCTCTCTCTCTTTCTCTCCTATTCTACCTGTGTGTTGTGTGGCTGGAGTAGTCTGTGGAGCTGTCAACAGCAGAAAAGTCAAACAAGCAAAAGAGTTCATCTTACCAGAGAGAAGCAGAAGAGATTCATCCTGACTCAAGAGAAGAGCACGAGAGGGGTCTTCTCCACTAGACCACCAGTTCACACAAACACAAACACAAACACAAACACACACATGCACAAACAACAGGGGCACCGAGCAGACAGCCAACAGCTGCACCCTGTGCTTGAGGCTGCCTGCCACAGATTAATACTGAATGAAATCCCTGCCGTAATCCAATAGATGGCGAGGGACCATCCCCACATGAGACAGATTTCACTGTACAGAAGCCCCTCAGCATCGACCACTCATAGCCTGATAACAAGTAAACAAGCCTCAAGCACTACTGAATGAGTCTGATTAACTCCGACATGAGGCCCCTAGGCAAAACACACATAGGAATGGTGGCAAAATAGTCTGAAGGAAAGTTGAACACATGGACAACATGTAGAGCAGTACAGACTGTGACCACAAAACATGCCCAAGGGGTGAAATTTATTTTAGTGTAGCCTACAATGAAAGACCGGATTATTGACACATGATTCAAGAAAACTTTCATCTTGATATTACTCAAAAATAGATGATTTGGGTTGACAATGTTTCTCCCAGCATGTGATACAGCACACAGACACATAGACACTTTAAGAGACATGATGCTCTCTGTCAAAGACTGACCTATTTCCTTGTAGTTCACATAAAAGGCATACTTCAACAAATCTCAGTGCACTATGCATTATTCAGTTGCTGCTAAATGTCTACTGGCTTGTCTGTAGAGCAATTATAATTGCATCAGCCAGAAAAACCCACTCAAATTCCCTCGAATGATAATTCCATCAGGGACTAATTTCCAGGGCTGCTTACTAGTGAATAGATAGATGATAAATAATTTTGGCAAAGTCAGACAGTCACTACATTCCCAAAAAAAAGAAAAACAAATCTAATTCAGGAAAGAGGAAATCCTGGCAATCGACAAGGGCACCATGTGACCACAGCTCTGCACCCAAATCCTATACTAGAGCATCTACAGTACTAGCCGGTGAGCCGGTTATAGTGTGTCTCTATATGTAATGCTACAGGAAGCACAGCAGCCTTGTTTGTGTGGGCTGGTGAGTGTGTGCATGTGCATGTGTTTGTGTGTATGTGGCTGCCTTTATCTTTGTGTCTGAGTGTCTTAGTATGGTCAGGTGAACACAAGTGGAAACTAAACTGTCCTGAGGCCCACAGACAATGTTATGCACAGATGTTTGTGTGTGTGTGTGTGTGTGTGTGTGTGTGTGTGTGTGTGTGTGTGTGTGTGTGTGTGTGTGCGTGCGTGTGTGGGTGTGGGTGCGTGTGAGGCGACTTGTGTTTTTGGAGCCCCTCTGAGTTGAGCTTGCCGCTGACAGATGTAGGTCAAGCCTGAGAGACTGAGCAGACAGCAGGACACGGTGTGTGGGCAAAACACACATACACACCGAGACACACTCACATTCAAAAGACACATACAGTAGATATACACACAGAGACACTCTAACATTCAAAACACACATACACACAGAGACACACTCACATTCAGAAACAAATTGCAATGGAATATGCTGAACAACACAACAGACAATTAAAAAGGAAATTATATGTAACAAATACGGATATACGGATGTAACAAATATTATAAGATATGAAAAATATGGATATTGTTAATTAATACAAAATATACCTTACATGCTGTGCATGCATATACCAGTAGTTATTATTTTATGACAAGAGTAACTCTCACATGGTTGAAAACCAGATTGTGCAGCTTTTCAGTTCAACACACTGATACAATACCTCAGGTAATTACCTCAAATACCTTCTCATGTTACTCCAAAAGGTTTACCAGTCCAGACCAAAATTTACCTATTGGTTTTCCTGTGCCAAACAAAAGGAAAACATCTTTTCACAGGTGGTATAGATTCCTTGCATACGTCTAAATCTCTGATACACCTGTGTGAAACTCCTTTGCACAATTCTTCAATCAGCAATCATTCATTATACATAAGAGATGTCTGTTTTGTGTTGCTATTTGAAAGTATGGATCTAATGCACATTTAGACAAAGTACTGTATTGCCTATTTGGTGGAGAAAACAGTACAAAAGGTGTTTACTGTAGGTTTATTTCGATGAAAGTTGTAGTTCAATGAAATTTCTTGCTAGGTGTTTGCTGTATGTCTTACATGTCAATGACAGTTACATCTTGGGAGGAATTAATAAATTATTCAGAGACAGGTGTTAACTGTTTTGAGAATGTTGCTGTATGTCTTACATGTCAATGACAGTTACATCTTGGGAGGAATGAATAAATTATTTTTTTATTCAGTACATTTTGTCTTTTCACAGTTTTTTTCTGATAGGCCTACCAGAAAAATGAAATAGACCTACAGTAAACACCTTTTGTACTGTTTTCTCCACCAAATAGGCAATACAGTACTTTGTCTAAATGTGCATTAGATCCATACTTGCAAATAGCAACACAGAACAGACATCTCTTATGTATAATGAATGATTGCTGATTGATAGCCTGGCTAGCGCCACCACTTCTCAATGAGACGTGGTCTAGGAACCAAACGTTAATTTTCTCGTATTTGAAAAAAATGCCCAGATCCGTTTATTGGGTGCCACGGATGTCTATCAAATGCGTCTGTGCATAGCTCATCATCGTCTTGCTTTCCCCCTTGTTCTGTGATTGGTCCCCTATCTCAGGCGAAAATTTGCTCCATGGTCTCCAGGCTGCCTTAGCAGCGTGAATCAAATCGCGCGCAAGGCAGCATGGGAACACCCAGGCTAGCTGATTGAAGAATTGTGCAAAGGAGTTTTACACAGGTGTATCAGAGATTCAGACTTATGCAAGGAATCTATACCACCTGTGAAAAGATGTTTTCCTTTTGTTTAGCATGGGAAAACCAATAGAGTTTCGGGCTTTTGAATGACACCTGTGTTAACTGTTTTGCAAAAGTGTGTGAGAAATGTGTGAACCCAATGAAAATGTGTGAACACATTCGCAAGAGATGACTTCTGCTGTGCAAAGAAAGTAGTCATGAAGACCAAGTGGGTTCTAGTTTACTTAAGCAGGTAAAAGCAATCAAGAAAAACTGTAATTTAGATGTGTAGACAGGCTGTCAGGTGGAGAGGAATGTCCTCACAATGTGGGCCATTCCAAAGCAGAGCTCCGTCCGGCAGGGTCTAGAAGTCCAACAGCATTGTCATACATGTGATACACCGAGGAGGTGAAAAGGGGAAGTTCCGTACAGTTTGGGGGAAATCCTCTTCAGGCTAGTGTTGTCACTGTGTTGCAAGACAAGAATGCTTCAGAGCAGGTCAGCAACAGGGGGAATGCCACAAGCACACCTGCAGACCCTGAATGGGGTCAGACATTAGTGTGTCATAGGGTATGTGTGTTACTGACCAGTTTATGTTCTTCCCAGAGCATGTGTTGGGAGATAGAATGCTGAAGCTGAATATGATCTGAAGTGTGCAGTATGTAGGCTACTTTGACATCCTGAGAAGGGAAATAAACAAGTTAAGTCATGTTGTTAACAGTTCTGCTAAATAGCTCTCTAAGGTGTGTTTGTTTAAATGAAGACTGGCAGCATTCCTGCCAACCCTTTCAGGTCAACTTTCACCTGCCACCCAGAGGGTAAAATGGCAATCTAGTGTATTGTTACAGTGGTCTAAGAAAAAATGGTCTCTTTGCAAACATGTAAGGAGCTCGATTTCTCTGGCCTGTCAATAGTCTTGTATCTTGGACTATGTGAATTGACAAGTAGAAGTGATGTGCCTACCAAGGTTCAGAGTGAGGTGTGGGTTACTCTTTCCTCCACTGTTTCCAGTAAGAGTCATGATCAAATACAGGCCTACTACAGCATCCTCTCTTCTGGGACGGAGCCTCAGCTTTCCTCACTGTCATTCTGTTCAGTGTTGCTGATCCTGCCAGCTGGTGCCATGAGTTTGAGAGCAGGAGTGTGAGGAGACGCCCCCTCTCTCTGTCATTCTGTTCATTTTGATCGTCAGCAAATCCTTGATCTCTTTAATATGGGACTGGCTCTGATGGAAAAGGAAATAAGTGAAGCAGTGGAAGATTAATACACATCTGACCCATATTCCACAGTTTGGTTATGACTGTGAGCAGCACAGCGACTCCAACCAGGGAAAAGTCATTTGTGAAATTATATAACATTACAGATCCTATGGAGATTTACGTCTTTGAGTCGACCGAAATTTAAGACCGTGCGTCAAAGTGACGCGTAGACTGCGCATGTGTGAAACGGAACTGCTGTAAACACTTCCCTCCAGTAGGTGGACCACATAGAAGAACAACACTTAAACCTAAAAACAAACCTGGACAGAAGAAGACTTGTTTGGTTACCATAACGACGATGGAACAGAGCGCCTGTCCTCAGCTTGCCTGGCTTTGAGTTACGTGAGACACCACGACATGGAGTCAACTTCGACCGATGTAAAGCCACAATCCACAGATACATTTTTTAACATTATATTTAACGGTCACTTTACCATCTATGGTGTAGAACCCAAAGTATTTCAAGACACCACATTTTAGATGAGTTGAGGACGTAATTATCTGTCTGCTGGCCGTTCTGTGCGTTACCTTTGATTGTCGAAACAGGGTGGCTGCATGGGCTCATTGTGGCTACTGGCTATTATAGGCTATTGGCTCGATTTGGTCATGAGCCCTGGATCATATAGCACTGAATTAGATGGCAAACAATAAAATAAAACTAATCATAGACTGTAGAAATGCGCTACACAGCACTAAAACCCGAATAGTTTATTTATAGTTCGACTAAGGATATTTCACGTCATGTTCGAATAAAAAGTGACAGCCCTACTCCTTGCATAGAGAGCTGACATGACTTCGGATTTTTAAAAATGAGCATATGCTGAAATCAAATCGCGAAACCCAGAGCCATATAAAGGTATCTATCAAAGATTCTAGAACAGAGCTTTAGAATCTTTGGTATCTATCTACAACACTCAGGCGAAACCCAGAAACACTTGCTGATCGAGATGCATTCTCGCCTGTTCCGTATAATGCGTTATCAATAGTGATTATAATAATAAAGGGAATGTAGCCTACCTCTCCCAGGTGCAATTATTATCACCTAGCCTACTCCTGAACAATGCTGAACTCAACACCAGATAATGCGTTATCATAATAATAATTGAAGAGGCTACCTCTCGCTCTAAATACACCCATTATCACAGTGAGACATTATACATTATGAACACAAATAGTTACTTCAAAACTTTTATTGACACGTCATATTTACAGGTTTTTGGTTCATACTTTTTGGTATGAGGCAGGTGTGAAGACTCAATACAAATTTAATTGAGGACATCTGTACGCACAACTCTTTCTTACCATGACACTGTTGTGTTTAGAAAAATGTCTTTACTTTGTATCGCACCAATATTGCTGCCCTCGCAGCACCGAGTCACTTAGCTATAGGCTAAGCTATAGCTATAGGCTAAGTAGCCTAATAAGCAAGTAGGCTAAGCTAGTCTCTCAGCTATACCAACAGGTGTGTTCTGGTGGATGATAAATGGAGCGATGCGATGGGCCAGCTTATCAAACTTCCCAGCAGACAGGCGAACATACTCGTGGTGCTTTTTCCTTCATCAGCTCTTCCTTCATTCAATGCTCGCACATCCCAAGTTCTTCTTTTCTTTCAGGCGTTTCAGGCTTCTTTGGTGGTTGTGTCCTACTTTCAGGCTTGACGTACCGCCCCCAGTTGGTGGGGCAGAGTATCAGAGTTAATCCGTAGTGCGCAGGCGCTAACCTGAACGATTTAACGCGCATTCAGGACAGCAGAAATTGGAGAATGCTTCACGTCCACGGCAAAAATGACGCACGTCTTGGACACGCGCAAATGTGACGCAGGACCATGCCAGAGCCTTAAGGCACATGAATGGCATTTGACCTGACTTCAGATGCATCACCGCAACATCTACATTCATATCGAGGTCAGCTGCCCTTTTGGGTTTTTTAATCTGAGAAAGATAACTCAAATAAGGGAGCTTGGTATATTTTTATATGTGTGGGAGGTTGAAGCAATATGTTTGTTGAGACTCACATGTTAAGTGTATTATTATACCTTTCTGTGTGTGTGTGTGTGTGTGTGTGTGCGCGAGTATGTTTAATGACATTCACTTCTCTATTTGTTTAGGGATTTACTAGATAATCCAGTTGCTCCAGATGTATGTGGTGTTGCCACACTGTCAGTGTTGCTGATCCTGCCAGCCGGTGCCATGAGTCTGAGAGCAGGAGTGTGAGGAGAAGCCCTCTCTCTCCCTCTCTCTTCTCTCTCCCACCCCCCCTCTCTCTCTTTCTCTCTCTCTCCCTCTCTCTCACTCTCTCTCCATCTCTCTCTCTCTCTCCCTCTCTCTGTAAGGAGGTGTGGGTAGGAAAGCTGCTCTTATCACAGCGTTCACCAGACATAACAAAATAACATGCCTGACCTGATTACAGTAATGATATAATAGTCAGATTGACAGCATTTTGAAACAGGTCTAAGATGTAATTATGTGACATAATGATTTATTCTGTGTAAGTAAAAGCATGACCATAACCTGTGGTGATCTTGTATTTTAATCTCACCTGATGCATTCACCTTGCAATTGCAAATGCAATTGGTCGGCATTAATCAAACTTTTGTTAATTACTGTAACTTGGACCTGGTGCTCCCCACTTCCTGCTCATTCTGAAGTGTGTCCTTTATTGTTTAACCCTGCACGTGCTACCAGCTGTTTTATCCTCAAACTAGGGCCTAGAATATTAAAGTTTTCCTTTGTGTGGCATCACAAACTTCTGTAACACTTTACAGTAAGGGTACATGACTTATCATGAATTCATGCATTTATTAATTTATGATTTATGCATTACGTCATTCCTTTATATCTTATGAATCATCAGGAATTTACATGAGTTCATAGTCTCTCATTAATGACCTCATGCATGAACAACACATCAATTAAAGCATTAGGTACGGTAGGTCCATCATTGTGATTTATGATTTCTTAAGCATGATCTTCATGATTACATGTATGTCAGGTTAATTACTTATGAGTTCATCATGTTTGTGTCCCCTCAACTAAAGTTTGAATAATGGCATGTGTTTAGAGAACTGCACAAGTTGTCTTCAAATCAGAATTTGAGTAGTGATGACTACATTTTTTGCAGAAAAAGAAATCATCACGATCATTCTTAATAAATCATAAATCATAATGATGTGCTCATCATACTTAATGCTTTAGTTGATGTGTTGTTCATGTATGAGGTCATAAATATGACTCATGTAAATTCGTGATGATTCATGAGATATTAAAGAATGAAGTAATATGTAAATCATGAATCAATTCATGCATGAATTCATGATAATTCATGTACCCTTACCGTAAAGGTAACACCAAGGGTTTGATACACAAAGAGCACATTAAAGTCTGTTATATGACAGCAAATAATGGTAGACTACAAGAAATTATCCACTGAAATAAAAACAAGACAGCATTTATATGTAATGTTTTAATCCAATTTTACTGATGAGAGCTTTTAGACGTTATTGTGTATATTGCACAAATGTAACATAATTAAGCCCATTAGACATTTGTCTATATCCATTACTTAAAGCATGTGTGTGTCTGTGTGTGTGATAGTTATGTGAGAAAGCATGTAGAATATTTGTGTGTTGTGATATTTAAATGTCATGCATATTTTTGATTTTTGTGTGTGAGTGTGACTAAGTGTGTGTACCGGTATGTGTAGGTCTTAGTGCTAGTTTGTGAAAGCATAATTATACATTAGCCTGTGTTTCTTATGTGTTCATCTGTGTTCAATGGGTGTATGTGATGTTCGTGTATGTGTGTGTGTGTGTGTGTGTGTGTGTGTGTAATTGCAGCTGCAGGAGGGCTCCAAGCTGATCATCCACACAGGTCAGTCATGCAGCAGTGTGTGTTGTAACCAGGTATGCAGATCTCCTCACATGTTCTGGTCAACACATCCGCTGTAATACAGAACCAGAGAGGGTTAAAGCGGAGCGAGAGGCGCAAACGTTCGACAATTTCCGCGTTCGATTATTGCAAGGGGGAGGGGGAAAAATCCCCCTTTATGCAGACCAGAGTAAACCCTCGCTGCACTAATGTCAATGGAGACTTGTGGAATTTTACCAATAAATTGGTCATTATGTCTTTCTGGATTTGTTGAGTTTTTTTTGGAAAATTTTGTCATAATCTGTAAGTGTTTGGGATCATTTCAAGCCTAAAAGTGTAATTTTTTAGTGTCCGGATTTGTAATAAAATAACTTAATATCAGACCATGCTGCTGCCAGTTACTGTCCGGTTGTTAGCATGCTAGCTAGCCTCTTAGCTAAGGTAACATTTTAAACGGAGAAGTGTAATTTCTTTGAAATGACAACTAGCTGAATAACATTACTGACATTAGTTGGATAGTTGGATAGTTTATACTCAAGTGAATTTGCAACAGTATATTAAGTTTAAGCGAAGTCCTTCAACTACTAGTCACTTGTTAGCGCATAGCTGTATTGCCATAGCTACTCCCATCCACTTGTATAGCATTTTAAGCTAGCGTTAGGTAGCTAGCTAGCTCAGTTCACATGACTAATTAAATTATTCATATCATGTCCTAAAGAATGATTCATTGGTATCATACATGATTATAGACAATAATACTGTGAACACAATTATGTTTATCTGTTCTTATTGCTTATTAAGAGAGAAAGTTTATTTAGTGACGTAAGGTGACACTCCCACTTATGCAGACCAGAACTGTCCCGTTTTGCTCCCATAGTAACGAATTACGTTGCTCTATCTTGTAATCAAGGATCTTTGACAGAACACTGGTAAGGCAGAGAACCCAGGGAACCCCCCAAACCCTAGAATGCCTGCTCTGGAATGGGTTCCGTCCTCATCAGGGTGGAATCTGTTCTAAATCGAGCTGCTTACTGGGAGAAACAACTCCAGTGCTCTCCTCATTGATACACATGCGAAGGGTCAGTTAAGGCAGAGAATGTCTCATGGACCAGTGATGATAGGACAAGGCCAAGAGCATGTAGATGCATTAATTCAAGTTGAGAACACAGAAATGCTTGTGGCCAAGATAGACGGCTGTGTTAGCAACAGGACTGTTAAAGCCATCTGTGGCATACTCACGAGTGGAGACAGTTTTGCAGAAGTTACTCTCTGCCGGACATTCTGTCACAGTTTTGCAATCTCCATTCACACAAGTGTAGCATCTCAGAGCGTTTACTGTGGAGGACAGAGGCCAGGAGGTCAGATTCACAGAATAATGATTATTACGATAAACTATTACCATAAACTACTCAACAGGCACTTCTATTTGACAGAATGAGCAGACGTTTGCATTCCATTAACAATACATTAGGTCCATGAGAGTAAATTGATTGAACACATCAAGTGCATAACTTCCATGAAAATCAGTCATGTATGATATGTTCAGTAGATTACTTGAGATAATAACTTTAGATGAAATGATTAGACAAGCATGCTTTTGAAGTAGGTATAGTCATTCCTGACTCGCCAACATTTTATATAATGATCTAGTCAGACGAGTTTTCTCTCTATCCAACAGCTTTAGGAATTGTTTATTATACACCTTCTTATTTGGCATGAGCAAGCCTCTATAAAACAAACAACAGCAACCAAAAAGTGATGCTAGATCACATCAATCCAAAATCACAAAGATCATAATGATGAAATCAAATTAATTAAAGACTACAGCATAACAGGATATGCAGGTTATGCTCTATGACAGATGTGATATTTACAGGTTATGCAATGCGTGTATATTTTTACTTTTGGTTTTGATATCCCTTATGTTGTTCATGAGAAAAGCAAATCCAGCGCTAGCTGTCCCGTCATTGTGCTGTGTCATCATTCATCAACAGCAGTGTGACACTGTTTTCTGAATATTTGCCGACAGTAGTGATATTGAAAACTTTTATAATAGCTTTAAGCTTTCTACAATTTCAGAAGATTGTTTGAGAGAGCACACATTTATTTAAATAATTCATCTATTCAATATTCTTAACGCTGATGAAGTTGACCAATGGCAAATAATACGCTGATTTCGGTAAGATACATTTCTTATCGAAATCTCTATGATTAGAGAGGAGTGGCATGCAAATCAGACTGGTCATCTCACCTGTTGTGATGCACAGCAGCCCGAGAACCAGAGTGCAGAGGAAGATCTTCATGTTGTCAGCAGTTCAGGTGACACCTACTGAGATCTCACAAGGAGCCGCTGCCTTTATACATCCACAGGATCTCAGCCCTCACACCTGACCGGCCGACACACAAAAGATGAAATGTTGCTCTGCAAGCATCAGATGACAACAGGAACAACAGGTTCACCTTTCGTGCAATTAGGTTGGTATGTTATGCAGTATTTTGAAAGAGACTGAAACAGAAACTGATTTATTTCTTGGGAAAGATATGTGTGAACAATCTGTGGTACAGTAGCGTTTGATAAACGTGTTTGATAAACGTTTTATCCAGCAACTGAGTTTCTAGTCAACAATATGGAATAACCTATTCCATTGAAATCCAACTTTACACATGCATGCAGACTGATTGTATTTTTATTCAATAGAATCTAAGAAAGACATGCTATTCCCAAGGGTCAGCTGTGAATTTATAGATATGTTTTGTGAAGACACATCCCAATAAGTACAGGCTAGCCCTGCCTACAGCAGCAAGGCAGGAAAGACTGACCTTGAGGAATATGAAATGATGGTAAGTGAAGAGTCTTTTTGGTTTTGTAACTGGTCTAATGACACATTAACACTTCACTTATTTGTACACCAAAAGACACAGACACAGGAATGAACAGATTAGGCCAGGAACCTTTAAAAGAACAGCACCCTCTAGTGGGACAAAGGTGCACTCATCAAGCAAAACAGTGCAGCAGATATCGTACTATAGCTGGCATGTGGAGATGCTGTAGAGGTGCACCGACATGGAATTTTAGGGCCAATAATGATAACTGTAACATAGTAACACAATAATGATTTTTATGGCTGATACAATACCCATAATATTACTCTTGAACATTTTTTTTGAAAAGTAATCATCATTTTATCGCAGTAATTGTACTTACCACCAAATGATGGACAGAACTCAATAGTCCTCAATGGTATAGCAGTCTGTATATGCAGTTTTTCCTAAATAACTACCTGAACCCTGGCACCGAGGATGAACACATTTTTATGGTATGTTGGTCTCAAGGGCCCACATCAACCTAGCCCATAATCACTCATTTGTGATTTGCACCCCCCCGGTAAAAAATTAAAATGCAATATCATTCTGCTTTAATCGCCCCTCTGTTCAGTTAAAATGTTCAGAACTGCACCAAATTTTATGTGTATGATTGTGTATGATGACATTCTCTGGGGGTATGCCAAGTTTCGTAGAATTTCATCCATTGGGGGGCCTAAAAAGAAAATTAGGTTATGTGTACATTTAGTGACTGTACACTCTAGGGTTGGGCGAATGAAGCCCCACGAGGCTTTGGAAGGTTCTTCCTGATTGTATAGTAAGTGTTTCGAAGTGTCAAAGCATCGAATACAAAACAGTGACATCTGGTGGTTAGCAGACGGCGGCTCTCATTAGCGATTAAACAATCACAGACGAAGCCACATGCCGACCAAATGGCCCTTCTCTGACACTGGTAAAACAGAGCGGGGAGACAACGTGTTCTGTTTCCTTGTGAGTAAAAACTATTTTAAATAATGCTATGTTTCCATGAAAATCTCATTATGGCCTTGGGAGGGTGGTAGCGCGTTCGTATACTGCGCGCGCGACCGGGGTTCAAATCCCGCCATGTTCATAATTGCCATGCGTTAGCATTATTTGATATTGCATGCTTCTCTATAGTGGTTGTGTTTTAGACTTCATTTGATGTTTTGCAAAAACTAATGGCAAAATAGCGTAGGCTAATTGCTACAGATGACCACAGCAGTGTCAGATAACAGAAAACATATAAAGGGCATTGTGAAGAGTGGGGGTTGTGAAAACATGTTGCCTGCTATCCATTGAGACGTGTTAAATCAATGAGACAATTTGACTCCGCAATTGCTCGAGAGTCGACACTTGAAAGGTTTATCGAACCCGTAACGCTTTAGGGGTTTGATACAAGCACCGGTGCCCCTGTGTCAAATGTCCCATTTAAACTTTTCAGTGACGTCCGAAGCTTCGTACGTCATCAGTCACGTGACCTTACAACTTTGATACGCGCTCCGATACATTGTGCCGAAGCATATTGCTTCGCGGAAGTGATACGAGCTTCGGTGCCTCGGTGTCAGACTTCCCATCCCTAGTACACTCATTGGCCTGTAGATGGTGGTGCACACATATACACACGCACACACACACAGGCACACGAGTCACACATACCATCAGTATCGGCAATTAGAACGGCTGATACATAATTACAAATTCAGTAGGATTAAAGGAAAACCAAATATTCATCATAATAATTTGGCTGCATTTCCAGTATTGACGTCATGTAGTCGTTTGTCCACCAGATGGCGCATCCTTGCAGTGAGACGTAATTTTGTTGGAAGTTAATCTAAAGTGGGTTGGAAAGACACTACCTTCCTACAAGGACAAGACTGTAGTTTACCGCAGAGAACGTCTAATAAGGGTAGGATGATTTCTGCATGACATGTAATTCCCATTTCTTCTTGAAGCCGAAATAAATCTGAGAATGTTTATCGGACATGCTTGGTTTTTACTGCAGGTAGGCTACGTTAATCTTAAATTATATAGCCTAGAGTAGGTAAAATAATGTTACCGTTAGTATTGGTTGAATGATGGAGACCAATTTGATTATTGATGTATTTGTAGAAAACCATAAATGCGTTTAATAGGCTACCAAGCAAATTGATAACAGCACTAATTGCATCTTTCGACTGTCATCTCATTTGCTTATGACCATAACTTAGGCTACTAACAGGAGCTAAGTGAGTTAGCCACAACACGTTCGCTATGTGATGGTTTTCTAATGGAAAATATATAGGCTACCTGAAAGATAACCCTATGATGCATCCTAAACACCGGGCTGGGACGGGACATTTCTGATCAAAGTCTCAAAAAGCATCTGAGTCAACGTTCATTCACAAACACCCACATAAGCTACTTCAATCCTCTATTTTCAAGTGATTCAAGTAAGGAAGAGCATGGCTCAAAGTAAAGTAACTAGGACTGAAACTACATAAATTCGTCAAAGTGAATAATTTGTGTCAACTCGTCGCAATGCAGATTTATTAACAATGATGATCTACATCTCTATTTAAACCAAATGTTTTAGAGCGCACGTTTGTTTGTTCGAACTGCGTGTTTAGGGTGTGAGGGGGGAGTCGATGTGCTTTGATGTGATGTGCTTTTACTACTGATATGCAAAACTATTAACTTTTCGCCAAGAGGTGGCAGCTTAAGTTCGCTTGATACTGTAAGCCATTGGTTCCCAATGGAGATTTTATTTGGGTCGCCAGCATAGCCTAGTGACAATTTATGTTGTGTAATAGGCCTAGTAGGAACTACCTTATATAGCTTATAGTTTGTTAACAGTCACGGTTTTGTCATAACTCCCTCTATGCATTTTTGCATTTAGAATAGCTCTGAAACCGGGGGTGAACCATAGACAGTAAAAGATATGGACAGAGTCATCACGTAGACGTCAATCGAGGCGGGTCAGAGAATGTCTAATAAGGGGAGAACCGCCACTCTCGGGAAACTTCCGGTTTCTGAACTGGTTGCAGTTCCTTTTCTGGTTCCACATAGGGATGGGCAGAACGAGGCTTTGTGAAACAACGAAACGTTCGAAGCAATTGCGCCGGAATGTGTCGAGGTTTAGAAACAATCCGACACACGTAACTCCATGGTGACATCTAGTGGCCAGTTTTGCTAACATCACATTTTGACCGTGAAGCACAACTGCTTCAGACGAAGAATATAAATAGCCAACATGGAACGCACGATTTCGTCCACAGCCACGTGGTTCAGTGGTTAACACACTTGCATTCGGCCGGAGCGGCCTGTGTTCGACTCCCTGCTGGTGCTTAGAAATTTCAGACTAGTATATGCGTTCAGTAATTAGAACATTTTTATATCTGCCAGTTAGATGTTTTGTTATTTCAGTTTCATAGTACATTATCCTTTGGAATATGCTGGAGAGGAAAATGCTACAATGGTTTTAAAATGTAGGCTATGCTTATGGCCCAGGGTTTTTTTTGGGAACATGTTGTAGGGAAATAAAGGATACATGTGAAGCAGGTTAGACTAATCAGGTACAACATGGGAAAAATAAACAACACATTTTTTGTATGTCAACATACATTTTTATTTAGGAATAACAGTTGTTCTGCCGTCTTGGCATTTAATCTGTTTCTTGTTTTTGAATAAACCTCCCCAGCCTTGGAAAAAAATCTTTCACAAGGCACACTTGTTGCTGGCATGCACAAATATTTTTTTTTGCCATCACAGTTAGGTTTGGATAAACCACTCTCCTCTCCTGCCAGTATTTCAAAGGGTCAGCTGTTCTTGAAATAAAGGCATCCGTCATATATTTTTTTTACTTCTGCTACTATCTAAATATTAACGTCACTAGACTATATCTATCTAAACTATCGCTTACTGTCTGTCTCTAGCCTGTCAATTAATCTATATCACTAACCTATCAATCACAAGAATGCACTATAAATCGCTATATCTCTATATGTCTCTATGTCGCTATATCTCTTAAAATCTCTCTCCTCACAAAAAAACCACAAAGATAGGATGTGTTTGAATGACTTTTAAGCATTCTGGGACTTTGTAATTTAGATCAAACAGGTGTTTACTCGGGTAATTGGCTCGCGCGGCAAGTGTGCCACCTGTCCAAACCAAATTGAAACACCACGAAGCCTCACTAAGCCATGGTCACGTGACATGGGCGTTTTGAACCACACTTCGAAACACTGTTCGAAACACTTGCGTTTCGGAAGCTCGACACTGTTTCGAAACGTCAGCTTCGAGCATCACATCCCTAGTTCCACATGAGGGCGCTCACGAATAAGTGCAGAATGAATGGAGGTCTATGAAGCTGTACCCCTCAAATCCACTATTCTCGGGATATAATTTTTTGCCCAGAAATTTGATTGTTGCATGCAAAAGAGGGGGCAGAGAAAATACACACCGCTGAGTATTATATTTTTTGAGTCACTTATTTGTTCTAAAAAGCCTTTTAAATGTGTCAATGACGTCATTCATTAGCAGAAAGCTAGTGTGTCGTGGGCAACAACGACCCAACCTGTAAGAAATCGAAAGGACGTAAGTACTCGTTCATTCAACTTTTGACCTATAATCTATATTGATCTTGCAGAAACCACAATCCAATCTTCGATTTTTCAACGACAACCAGGTGAACGAGACACATTTAGCCGTCTAGCTCCATAGACCCCCATTATTTTTGCACTTATTCGTGATCGCCCCTAGCGGAACTGCAGCAGATTGCAGGTACAATGGAGTTAATAGGGAGTGATCCGGCTCTCCGTAAACGGGCTCTGGGCGGGTGAAACAAATTTCAACCGTTTCCTGTTGGTCGACGAGGCTTTCTGTGCAGGCTCAGGGGACGTAAATGTAACGTAGGCACGTAGTCTGACTCGTGTAACGCTTGTGATAGCTGCAACGAGAGATTGGGTATGTACCCACTTACTTACCACCATGTCTACATTACTGTTCTAAATGGCCTAGTTGTTCGTAGATAAATGTAATTTAATATAAACAGCACTCACCACATTCATAGCCTAGGCTACTGTCAATCCATCAAAACTTCGCTGAAATGTTGTGCTCCGAGGCTTTCATTCTTATCCAGAGAATACGGTTATTTTGCTCCTGTGCGACGCTTTCACCCGCTCTGGTTGTATGCTTATTACGTATACACACTCATTAAATCAACAAAGTAAATGCAAAAATATAGACTTTTTTGTAATTATTCCATATTTTGTGTAGTCAGTCTATATCAGAACACCTGACATACAATCTAAATAGTCCACAAGAAACCTCAAAGTGTTACCTTTCATTTGAGACCAGGATTATGCTTCTACACAAAGGGGTTCATGTGCAG
Source organism: Alosa sapidissima (assembly GCF_018492685.1). Classification (NCBI taxonomy): domain Eukaryota; kingdom Metazoa; phylum Chordata; class Actinopteri; order Clupeiformes; family Clupeidae; genus Alosa; species Alosa sapidissima. The sequence goes on from NC_055971.1 coordinate 3,671,286, forward strand.
TAGGCCTAAGCATTTGATTATCAGTATGCATTTTGGATAACAAAAAGTCCTATGGGGAGTATCCATAGACATTTTACAAAACGCATGGGTATACCTTGGCAAATAATAGTCTAAAGCACTCATATTTTCATTCTATATTGATCAACTTTTGCACACAGCGTCACAAGACCTGGTGCTAGGGCTCAGTTGTGTTTCTAAGGGATATCAAGTGACCTAGAGGGCTGAAATGTGGTCAGTTCAGAGATGCTTGTAATCCGGCAGAAAGAAAAAACTATTTTCTAGCCTCTGTAGCTCTTTGTCAGTACATCACACAGTTATCTTGACTGCTTCCTACGAAAGCTACAGGTTCTCAGCTTTCTATAGAGGTCCAGCACTTCATGGTTGACCCCAAAAGAGGTGGGGACATTGCCCTTGTAAATAGGCACAGTGCAATTTCAGGCAAAAACTTTTTACTGAGAACTATGGAGAATACAGCTGGAAAAAACGTGTTTTCTTTTACAGTTCATGGAAAAAATAGTCACATTAGTCAAGTCATTTTTATTTATAAATATTACATTAGGTAGAAGCTTTTTATTATTAATCGTAATTCACATTTATTTATTAAATAATCGATCGCGACTGACTGTCCACGAGATCTGCCAGAGTCAGCTGGAAGGAGCTTGTGACTCACGAATAGGGAATCACGGCAGATATTGCGCGAAATTTTGGTTTATGGCTATCGTTTAGGTGTCCTTCCTATTCATTAGCATGAACATGATGACTGACTAAATAAATGATATGATATATGATGTTTAATAAAAAAAATGTTTTCTGTAGGCTAGGCTACTATGTGACATGCTTTACACTAGGCTATAGCATATAAATCAACAATAGGCTATCAACACGTTTGCAGTATCACTGTTGCAGAAATCACATACAAGAAGGAATCCTCTTGATTGTTTGTACATTTTTGCACATTCCAACATAAGGAAGCAGCATGAGGAAACTTGTCGTTTTTCTGCCTTATTTTGAGAGGGAGTTAAGTCAATAGGCTTGTTCGACTTCGGCTGAGTCTGACTTGGTCTGGCTTACTACGTAAACGTGATCTTCAGAGGCTAGCCGGGAGGAGCTACAACAAAGGGCAGCTCATCCTGGACAGAAAGGCTACAGTCTGCCTGACGTGACTCGCGGGAGATATCGCGGAATGTTGTTTGCAATAAACACAGCAGAACTTTCATTCTTACTCATTAAAATGAGCATGATGACTGACGAAATAAATTATTATGATGTAGTTTAAATAAACCACTGTTGTCATACAGTTAACAGGCCTGCATTGTAGCACATACATTCAATATCAAGTGTTATGTGTGTCTATCTATTTAGCCAACAGCAGAAAATAACAGAATATCCAAACGTTTTCAGTAGGCTAGCCTACCATTGTTGCAGAAATCACGTATAAGAAGGTATCCCTTCGATTTCTGTTTATTTTCGCATATTCCAACATAAGGAAGCAGCATTAGCCTCCCGTCATAATCGTCATGAGGACATTCCTCCCAAATGGCCCTATCACGTCTTTGAACTGACGTCATGAGGGCGTGTTTCAGCTCGTGCAGCTCGTGGAAGGCAACTGCAAGATCTGTCTGCAGGCTCCCGCGATATTTTAAGGCCATGTGACATGGTGTCACGGTGGTAAGTCCCTCCCCGGCTGACAGAAGTCGGACAGAATTTCTAACCCATAGACATAATATACATAGACGCCGCATTGGCTGCTGGAAACAAGAAATGCGGCCGCCATCTTGGACCTGTCATACTCCTCATTGCGTTGCAGCAGAAAACACAAGATGACAGCACTGTGCAGCATGTTCCTGCTCAAATCGGCGGACCATACTCGGGGGGATTTACTTTTCACAAGTAAGATTTAACATTACCGTACTATTGGTTGTATTTTGTATTTTCGAACAATGTGGCCTGTATCATAGCTACATGTATGACCTTTGCAGCAAAAAAAACCGCGTGAAAATCTGTTCGGTATTCAGTGAGATATGATTAATTAAGTGTGCTGACAGCTCATTGCACCGGCCAAACAGATTACACTGAGTGGAGTGGATGACCGGTCCAAGATGGCGGCTCCAAATCTCGTCAGCGCTAGTAGGGAGCAGCGGTCGATGCGGCGTCTATGTATATTATGTCTATGTTCTAACCAGTAAGCATTGCGTCCATCCCAGTATGCATTGTGTTCAACCCAGCATGCATCACATCAAGTCAGATCTGCCGCAAGTTGAACTCGCCTAATGGACATCTCAACATAAGGATACATTAGAAGATGATGATTGGTGTAAACTTTGTCACACGACGTGAAAAGCAGTTCTGGCGCTTAAAGCAGTACATCATGTGAGCCAGAGCCGATATGGCTAGAGCTGCTGCTCTGTATAGGTATTCTGTCCCACCCAAATTTGCTGAACTACTTGCGAAGTAGCCTATTATCACAGACATCACATGTATCTAGGGATGGGCAGAACGAGGCTTTGTGAAACAACGAAACGTTCGAAGCAATTGCGCCGGAATGTGTCGAGGTTTCGAAACAATCCGACACACGTAACTCCATGGTGACATCTAGTGGCCAGTTTTGCTAACATCACATTTTGACCGTGAAGCACAACTGCTTCAGACGAAGAATATAAATAGCCAACATGGAACGCAAGATTTCGTCCACAGCCACGTGGTTCAGTGGTTAACACACTTGCATTCGGCCGGAGCGGCCTGTGTTCGACTCCCTGCTGGTGCTTAGAAATTTCAGACTAGTATATGCGTTCAGTAATTAGAACATTTTTATATCTGCCAGTTAGATGTTTTGTTATTTCAGTTTCATAGTACATTATCCTTTGGAATATGCTGGAGAGGAAAATGCTACAATGGTTTTAAAATGTAGGCTATGCTTATGGCCCAGGGTTTTTTTTGGGAACATGTTGTAGGGAAATAAAGGATACATGTGAAGCAGGTTAGACTAATCAGGTACAACATGGGAAAAAAATGTATGTCAACATACATTTTTATTATAACAGTTGTTCTGCCGTCTTGGCATTTAATCTGTTTCTTGTTTTTGAATAAACCTCCCCAGCCTTGGAAAAAATTCTTTCACAAGGCACACTTGTTGCTGGCATGCACAAATATTTTTTTGCCATCACAGTTAGGTTTGGATAAACCACTCTCCTCTCCTGCCAGTATTTCAAAGGGTCAGCTGTTCTTGAAATAAAGGCATCAGTCATATATATTTTTTACTTCTGCTACTATCTAAATATTAACGTCACTAGACTATATCTATCTAAACTATCGCTCACTGTCTGTCTAGCCTGTCAATTAATCTATATCACTAACCTATCAATCACAAGTGCACTATAAATCGCTATATCTTTATATGTCTCTATGTCGCTATATCTCTCAAAATCTCTCTCCTCACAAAAAACCCACAAAGATAGGATGTGTTTGAATGACTTTTAAGCATTCTGGGACTTTGTAATTTAGATCAAACAGGTGTTTACTCGGGTAATTGGCTCGCGCAGCAAGTGTGCCACCTGTCCAAACCAAATTGAAACACCACGAAGCCTCACTAAGCCATGGTCACGTGACATGGTCGTTTTGAACCACACTTCGAAACACTGTTCGAAACACTTGCGTTTCGGAAGCTCGACACTGTTTCGAAACGTCAGCTTCGAGCGTCACATCCCTACATGTATCACACGAAAGAGCTTTTTCTCAGCTTTTAAACGATGTTAGTGGTTAGTTGTTGTGGTAAACGGTTCGCGAGAAAAGTAACTTTAATTTAATCATATTTTTTGTGCCCTCTCCCTACCCATTCATCTTGGTGGAATACTTCGCGAACTTTACCTGAACACGTGACAAACCATATATCAGAATAAACAGCAGACCTTACCGAACACAAAGGTGTAAAGCATGCCCCTGTACAGTTAGCCATTCCAGAGTAATCCGGTTTTAAATTTGCAGCAATGTCTTTATGCATGTCTCCAACTTTGCGGTTCCTAATGTGTTTAAATTGTTCAATAGGTCTACATGATTTTATAACAGGCCAAATACAAAACAAATGTTACAAATATCGCCTAGATATCTGTACGCATTACAATCAGAGGATATACATATAGGGCAGACAGACGCTCATGAGTTCATGCTTTGTTTTTTCGCTGGATTTTAGGAACTTAGCCTGATCTGCCGGCGATTCCTTTTCGATTTCTTAAAAGATTGAGCTTGGTCTGGCTAACCATGGACCTCATAGTTGCAAAATGCAAGGGAACATGAATCAGCATATTATTTGCACAAACAATAACGGACAGTAGCTCTTCAACTTGGCCCGTTAAAATGTGTATGAACAGTCTAGCAACGCATTTCATGAAGGCCTGTTTGGACATGTCAGTAATTTGCACCACTGGGTAAAACAGCATTTTGTTTTAGACTACTGGTTTGTGCATTGACAATAAAGCTGAATATCATATGAACTAGATGACTAAACTTATGCATAGAAGAAGAAACATTCACACAAATCCATGACATGACCTCTCTTCTTGATAGCTGTTGAAAACTGCATGGAACTGACAGGGATTGTTTTGTTTACTAATAAATAAATACATTATGCTGGTACCTTCTGCTTTTCCCAAATACAATGTAGCCTACAGGTGTACCTTTCATCAGTCCAGTTGCAATGGATGGACTGTGATGAACTGCCCTACTTGTGATTGTTTAGAGATTTTAAAAGTTTTAACAATGCTACAAATTGTTTGGCAAGTGCTACAAATCTATTCACCTTTGCAGTGCCAGTAGGCTACTTTGTGTGCGGCCCGCAAACACACATTCCAAACAAGTTTCAAGAGTGGGGGATGGAGTAGAAGATGGAGACAAATTCATTAATATGATTTATTTTCGCAGAATGGATGTACAGGACTGAGCGGCGGTCATATTTTGTACCGCTATGTGGTACATCTAGTTTATTTTTTCTTTCTGCTGTGTGTTGATGTGTCAATGATCACCTGTTGTAGAGTGTCTATGTTTTTTCTGGTCATATGACCTTTTGACCCTATATAGATGAGGTCTAAGTTCTCATTCACTTGTACATGCCCTGATGAAGACCAATGGGGTATACTACGAATCTCTATTAGTGGGTTAGCGAGGTATGTTGCGCTCAAAGCCAGGGTATGCTGTGACACGAAAGTGGATCTGTTTCAGTGTCGCTATATCACCATGGTATCTTATGCTGTCAATCAAACCTGGTCGGGAGGAGGTAATGTGCTAAGTTATAGCTCAAATCGTGTTATCTACCGCCCACTGACCAATCAATTGTCTTAAAAACGAAGTTATCTCACGTGTAAGATTCTGTCATATATCTTACAGGTGGAGCTCCGCCTCTACTAACATTTTGGATCTTGAATGCGCTTTAATAGTGCTGTGCGTGCAAATATCCTACTATGGACGTGCATACCATACAACAACTGATTACAATTGATTTATTTGATGTTATAGGTTAGACACAAAAAATGACCGCAGTGTAGATTACACTATTGCTCATAAATGCGGAAGTAGCCTAATTGTTTTTTACTATAGGTGGTCTTGTGCGTCTCCACGTTTCACGATTGGCCAAAGTCAGCCCAACACCGAGAACGCGCACAGATCTGAGCTGAAAGCCTAGTTTGACAAATATATCACATAACTGTTATCGTAGTATCACTTAACGTATACCCCTGAGTCAAGGCTTTGTGAAGCCTCGATATGTCTACATAGCCTAGATATGTCTAACGTGCTTCGTAGTATACCCCACAAGTGTGGTCGATACATGTTGCTGTTTTTTCCTATGGATTAGCCAGTAACAAATAAAGGTTTTTTAAATATACCCCCGCCACCATTCTCATTCACTTGTACATGCCCTGATGAAGTAGCCTAGAAATCTAGACGCGCCCCTAGCGGCTGCCAGGGCTAGTCTAGCAACTCTCCGTTGGCTTGTGAGCTCCAGAAATCGAAACTTAATCAGGCCAATGAAATTGTGTATAGAGTCGTTAGGTGGGCTTAACATAATGATTGATGGCAGAGTTGCAACGGTTTGGCTTGAATTCCCTGCTACTTGAAAACAAATAAGATGGATGTTGCTGCTGGCGAACAGTGTGACACGAGTTAAGCTTTTATTATGTTGGCAAACGTTTGAACTAGACAACTAGCTCCGCTGGTGGGAAACGCATGGGACTCATAGCGCTGCCGCTGTCCTATTGCGTGCAGAGGGAATATGAAAGACAACTGATTATCCCGCCCCTCGGACTGAGCACTGCGAACGGTGAGTGCCCAGACCCTACATTTTAATGTGGGTCTGGCTCGCCAGGCTACTGATGAAGACCAAGTGTGGTCGAAACATGTTGCCGTTTTTTCCTATGGATTAGCCAGTACCAAATAAAGGCTTTTTAAATATACCCAGAGACTTTCTAATGTGGAGACACAGCACTCAAAAATACTCTATAGAAATGCATGGGCCTAGTTTGTCACGCCAATATGGCTGTTGTCTACACATATCCCACCCCTTCCTCGGCAAAACGTCGACATGTGAATACATTGAGCCAATCATATGGTGTGTTGTGAAGACATCGTGCCAATCATGTGTTGTGATCTCGCCGCTGGAGCAAGATTGGTGTCGTGAAGCCTTGCGCACTAGCATTTCTGCCGAAATGGATGCCCGACGAGTGCCCAAAAATGGCCAAATGGCCGCCGAGTGGAGGGACTTGCCTAAAAGGACTTTGATATACCTTCCTCCGTCACCATTCCTGGAGTGCCTGGATTGTTTTCCTTTTCATGAACTGATCCCATTTTCCAAGAGCACCCGATACGTGGATAGAATCTACGCTTTACAACCAAGAGCTACCAGCCTCTTTCACTGAATTATAGAGAGCTACTATAAAAGATTCAGTTTGCATGCATTGGATCAAATTTAGATAGATATCCGACATTAAAGATGGGTCGCTATATCCAAAATGTATCTTGTGTGCACATCTATGTCTGTTTTTGGCTGCATGCATAAGGCCGACATGAGCAAATTCTTTTCTCTCAAGGTGGTACTGTACTAAAAAAATTCTTCAAGGTTGGCAGGTCTGTATATGTTTTATCCCATGGGGTCCTTTCAACTGTGTGTGCTTGTAGTGTGTATGGTTTCATGATGGCATGTAAATAAGTGTAAACGGTGTGTTTGCATTGTGAGGTGATGTTCCCTTTGTTTGGTCACCTGTTTGCTCCACATGTCTGCGACTCCCTTCAGCTGTTAGCATTGATATGAAGGGAATTATCTTTTAAGGGGAAAATATCTGAACTTATTATCCACGATTCTGTCGATTTATAGCATGTTCACAAATATGTGGCATGTTCATAATTAGATAACATTAGATGGTAAAAACTTTAACCTCATTCTTTTAATGTGAATATAGACACTAGGTGGCAATGTTGTATTACATTTCACATCTAAATACGGTAAAATCATTAGAATTATGGTATAGAAATGTGAGTTCACACAAGCATTAATGCAAGTAAAGTGCATTATTATGTGATTAATCACACATATATATACAGTACACCTTTATATCTAAATATTAGATTATATTAGATTAGATTAGATTCAACTTTATTGTCATTGTGCAGAGTACAAGTACAAAGACAACGAAATGCAGTTTGTGTCTAAATAAAAGTGCAAAACAAGCAGAAAAGTGCAATGTGATACACAAAGTATAGACAGGTGATGCATAGACAGGTCAAGAAATATAGTGCAATGTAGATAGTAGTGTACAGTTGATGTACAGAAGGTGGTTTAGAGTAATATGAATTAAATATAACTATGTGCAGTGTTACCTTAATGTTACAGATAGGCCTTTTTATGGCAAAAATAGAATTAAACACACACACACACACAGAGACACAGACACACACACACACACACACACACATGCAGTAAAAACAATATTTTAATCCTTCATAATGCCACAACATTCTACTGCTTTTCAAATATTTCCTTACAATTACAACCTATGTTGCATAATACTGTACCCATTGTGTTGTTAAAAATGGCAGCTGTGTTATGCCACTGTATTGTTGCTCCACAAGATGGCAATGTTGTCATTAGTACCAGTGCTGCACGTGAGTTCCCTTTCTTTTCTCCTTTTATCACCAAATGAGTTCCACTTCAGGAAAGGTCACCTTCAACTACATACAATATGCAAACTCCCAGGCTATAATGTGTGTGCAAACAGAATATATATAACGGGACACATTTATGTATAGTAACGGTGATCAACAACCGCCAATACAACCTTGACCAGACTCAGTACCGGAATATACCCTGTAACAAATATGTGAAATTAACATGATATGTATGATAGCATCTACCAAACTATTCATAAGCCACATTTAACATTACAGATGAAAAGCAGCTCCAACCATTCCAGCAGCTGTGGATGGGCCTGCTATAGCCTACAGTGTAGTGCTAGTCTCAATGTAGGCTACACCGTAGAGGTCCACACACAGTTCCAGTGTGTCACATTGTACATGTGAAGTATATGGCCAGATCTGCTTGAATGACACAGGTCTCTTTGATTGATGTGAATTTCATATTGTTTTGGGGTGCTTTCACATGAATACAGAAATGTAATAGGCTAAAATTCTTCCATTTGTGGAATGTTTGCAGGCTGCATAAAATATAAACAATATATGCAGGCATACTTTCAGGTGAAAATGAGAGTAAATCAGGATTTTGAATGTTTCTTTTGAGACATGTGGATTAGGGCATGTTATAAGGTTATGTTTCCCATTGAGCCTGAATGGTTCTTGTATATGCACAGTGCATTTTAAGGTAGTGATAGTCAGAGTGACAAAGGTGATTGTTGTTGAGCTACAGTGTATGCTGCCATACCTGGAAAACTGTTTTAATAATGGAATTAAGTGATTGTTTAGCTGACATTTTAATCGAAAATAAAAGTGTAACATTCTTTGGCTGTAGGCATGAAGGAAGACTGGGGGTTGGGAGGAGGGGGGATAGCCCAACTCAGCTTTGCCCTCTACATCCGGCCATGTACTAGTGAAAGGATACTAAAAGATGATAACACTTCAGTAGAGACAGACGGAGGGAGGTGGAACAGGGAGACACCAGTCCTAACAAATGAAAAAAATACTGTATTTTTCTTAGGCCAAAATAATACTCTGTTGACTGGGGCCAGGTTGTAAAACCATTGATTTCCCATCTCCTTCCCCCGGGTCAGTAAATTGCCGAAACAGGCGTCTCTCCATTAGGACTCATAAATCTGGCCTGATGTGACGGGGCGTAATGAAGCAGCTTTCTAATCTGCAGGCCTCCTAGCTTGTCAGCAGATTACTGGTCGCATGCAAAATGGAGAGAAAGATGTGGTTAAATGAACAGCTTAGATCCCAGATCATCCGCTCTCTCACACTTACACCGTACGGAAAAAGACACCATCACACACACTTCTCCAACAACATTACCAGCATGATGTTTACTTACAATCAAATGCAAATATTCAGTGTTGCACATCTATAAATGCTGTTTGCAGACATAGACATACACACACAATATGCCTGAAGATATTTCTGATTCCCAAGCTAATGTCATGTACACATAGATCTTCCATTTTCCAATATACTAGAGAAATGTGAACCTTCCACATTGGCCATTTTACACATACACAGTCCTATTCAGTCCTAAGTTGACGTCCAGCACCCATTACATTGTACAGCCATGGCAAAAGACAAACATATCCTTTTTTATCCTGCTGAATCCAATATTCTGGTTTTGCAGTGATACTGATCAGTGTACCAGGGCTGCTAGCTGACCTATTTAAACCTTTAGCAATCCACTGAAAGTGAATCAATGTTCATGTCCTTAATTGAGATAAAGCATTTCCTTTACATTAGAGGGACTATTTCTGTTTTTCCAGGGTCTTACCCCCAAATACCTCAGATCAGACATATTGTCAAAATATGTGTTTTAAGTGTTTTTAAATGCAAACATGCCCTAAAGAATAAAACATCTGCTGATACACACAGAAATAAACAATGCTATCTTCACCCATATATAACTCACATATCACTTGTACATTTTGGACTGTGCTAGTCTGCTAGATCAGGATCAAATACATTCAGAGAGATATAAGGACTATTTCTTGAAAGTCTCTCTTGAGTGGCCTGTGTATTCCGCATGTCCTTGTCTGTAAGCTGGGGTCGGGCGCAGCACTGCATGGAGTGGCAAAGGCTTTATCGCATAAACCGTGGGTATAACTAATTAAATAAGCAGTGGGCCGTGAAAGCAGATTCTCCTCTGTTCACATATCCCCACCATGACTGCAGTGAGAATCAAACGGCACATTTGGATGAAGTGAGTCAGATTGTTTTAGATGGCCAGGGTCTGCTCCTGATTTTCTGTGTATACTTCTGAGATCATAGCCAAGGAGAGAGAGAGCAAGAGAGAGAGAGAAAGAGAGAGAGAGAGGGAGCAAAAGAGCAGTGAGACTAAAGATGGACTGGAAGAGATTCTCCAGGTGGTTCACTTATGATTTATGCAGATCATATGAACATATGAACTTTTGCATTTACATTTGGCAGCGGGTGAGGAGACTGTGTTTTGTCCAGTATGTTAAATGAAACACATGCTGAACACATTCAATTGCACATGCACACCACCACAGTAACCCAGTGACTTGTTTCTCAAGCTGGCGACCAATGACGTAGAGGAGTGACATTCCCTCCTCCACATACCTCCGCTTGAACTTTGACCCCTCCCTTGCTGCTGAGGGGCTGAAGTTTGAGGTCGTGGCCTGCGGCCTCTCCCTCGACCTTCTGTTCTCGCCCCCGTACCCTTACGTCAGACTCAGGGACACGCTGTCCCTGGTGAGGCTGACACTGTCTCCTCTGTCCCATGAAAAAAAGGTATGCTAGACAGGTGACCTCCACTGCCCTTCCATTAATGCTGCCTTTTATGGCCCGATCTCCTCTCGGCTGCCCCATCAGCACATTGACTGTGGAGGAGCGGGACGAGGCGAGAGGGAGGGCGACGGAGAGGGAGTGACAGAGCGATGTTACCCAGAGCTGGTCAACTCGTCTTTCAGGCCTGCAGGCCGCCGCTGTATCTTTAACCATCGGAGGCGAGAGCTCTGTTTGGGTCCCATGGCTACCTACTGACTTGCCCCTGTATGCGTCAGGTCACTGTGAACCCCCCCAGAACTATCCCAGGAAGCTATTCAGAGTGTGTATACGGTATCATAAATTTATTTCAAAAGGCAGGAAGGAGAGGAGAGTGTGTTTTTGGCTCAGAGAAGTTGAGTAAGGTTGAGGTGGGGGACTCTCTTTCCATGGGAGGCTTTTTTCACAGCACATCCGGGTGAGGAGGGGGGGAGTGGGGGAGCATGGCGCTGTGTGGGTGGTAGACCAGCAGCCAGGTGCACTCATTGTGTTCTGTCGCTCCAGTGCTGCTCTCTCATCCGCCTTTCTTGCCGTCTCTTTCTTTCTCTCCATTTTTAGGAAGCAGATAGATGGCCCAGCTGCATCCTCCCTCTCACACACTCTCTCCCGCTCGCTCCCCGGTGCCCTGTTTATACGAGGCCCCTTATTAGAACAGAGACCTTGCTGTGTGTGTGTGTGTGTGTGTGTGTGTGTGTGTGTGTGTGTGTGTGTGTGTGTGTGTGTGTGTGTGTGTGCGTGGGTGCGTGCGTGCGTGCGTGCGTGTGTTTGTGTGTGTGTGTGTGCATGTGTGAGAGAGAGGGAGCAAAAGAGAGAGAGAGAGAGAGAGAGAGGGAGAGAGAGAGAGAGAGGGACACTGGGTCCTCTGTGTCAAACCCCAGGAGGCAAGGTCCAAGGTTCACTTATCCTCCAAAGTCTTTAGAGCGCAACAATCTTTCACTGTATTCAGTGTATACTGCATGAGTGCTGGGCAAAAGAAACATGAAATATATTCTGCTGTACCATTTCCGCTTTATTTCTTAGTAGGAATATATCAACACTCAAGCCCTAGATCAGGTGAAAATTCACTCACACTGTCTCTCTGAGCTACAACATTTTGAGGATTTTAATTATTTACTATTTTGCATTAAGCCATGTTGTATTTATAACACACTCACATTTGGGACAACGTTGTGTGGATACTCTGCATGTTTTCTGTGGAAGAGAAAGCTTTACACCAAGATGACTTAGATTGAACACATTAGATCAGAAAATAGAGGCATCTGGCTTCTGAAATCATTCAATTATCTTTACACATTTAAACAGTCCAAAAACTGGTAATTATTCTGAATATAACTTACAGAATCATTCTTAATGTTCAGTATTGATTTATCTGAGGCTTCCATGTAAGTCATTATAAAATTTTATCTTATCATCTGTAGTATCCAAAGCATCCAAAACAATATCCGGATTGGCAGCAGAAAAGTAACAACCACAATACCTTAGCTTTACCCAAATATCCATACATCTAGTATGGATGACAGTTGAACATTGAGATGGATCTAAGGCCCTGTCCACACTAAGCAGGTTAAATATGAATATGCATAATTAATTCTCCGTTTAGCTCTTCCACCCACACTAAAACGACATATTCTGACACTGAAAACATCACTTTTCGAAAATGCTCTCTGAGGTGCGTACATTTGAAAACATCGTGTTGGTATTGGAGCGTGGACAGTGAAAATGCAGAGTTTCAGTATACGATGAGATGTGGTTGCCATGATACTGATAAAATTGACCACCAGCCACCACCAACGACAAACACTTCTACGGTGCTTTAGTGTTCTAGTGTGGAGGCAAAACATTTGAAAAACAACCAAAAACAATGTGAAAACGGTAATGTCGACGGATATTTACCCGACTTAATGTTTACATAGCCTTAGATATGGTGGAAGGAGTGCACATGGTACTGTGTTTTCTTGCATTAAATAGAACTGCAACCTCATTGTTACACCACTTTAACAGCATACATGTCTCCCACCTGCCTGGCCGTATGTGAATTGTGAACTGAGTTCAACAAAGTTTGGGCGCTACATTAACACGCAAGATGCCCTGCGGTGGCCTGGTGAAGCTCGGCGCCACACATGCTCCAGACAGCCTTCTGATTCGGAGAACAATGGCTGTTCTCTAAAGCCTGAATGGTTAAACACAGGCTGGCTTAGGCTTTCATCAGCCCTCTGACCCCACAGGGATGGACGCTCTTGTCATTTTGTCCAGAAATGTCGCTCACACCTCATGCAGTAATGGGGGCAGTCATCCAGCAATTGCATGTGTGCTCCAAAACCAGGCCACTCTGTGCTCTGCACTCCTCCTACAACTCTCCCAGTTTCTGCTTCACACTAAAAAAATTCTTAGTTTGTGACTAAATCTTCACTGTATGCCATAATCAAACACTAAGAATGGAACATAGAGTAGAGAAGTGTGTGCTTTCAGTAGCCTATTAGAATGCACATATTTGCACAAATACATATATTTTGTGGCAAGTTATAATAATATAGTATATACCATAATAGCATTACTGCTATCTATTATGAACATTAATGTAATTTAATAGCCAAAGAGTTCACACACACTTCTACAGTACAATGGATATGAAGGTGTGCAATTATGTGTCATAAGTACAGTATGCCTCCATCCCCCATCTTTGCAAGCGGATAATCACTCTTGTTTTATTGCACCAGTACTAGTTGACACACCAGTGTATCTCTCTGATCTCCCAGGATTCAAGGTAGAGGTTAATCTCTTGGCTGTCCTCCGTGGAACTTCTGACCTCACATGAACCTGCAGGGAGAGCAACCTACATCTCATGCCACACAGCTGCCGACACACTGTCTAATTATGGGAGGTGCACCCTGACCTGACCTGTGGCGACCTGGCGTGACCTCTGCTGCTACCTGCTAATTCCTGAGAGAGATCACTGACCTCTGATGGCTGAGAGAGTGATTCTGGAGTGTGAAGACATAGGGACATGCTGGTACACATACTTTTCACAGCTCCATTTTCATACTGGACATACTGGTCAGACATACTTTTCACAGCTCCATTTTCAAAGCCTGGTGACTTGTGGTTTACATCTACTTAAGGAAAATACATTTTGACTTGGAATGTATTATTTGAGCTGCCATTTTGAAACCATTGATATTGTACTAAATAATTCATTGATGCTAACATGGTATTTTCTATGATTTTCACCCCTGTCCCCCTCTCAATTACTCACTAACATGCTCTTTGATTATAAATGAGACATTTCATAGACACTCCCTAGTTCATTACTTTCAACATTTCTAGATTAGATTAATTCTGAATTGTAAATAACCAAAGATATATGTATTGTCAGTTATTGAATATTCCAATATAATAGTGAGTTATGTGGTCTGTCCACAAGGGGTTTTCACATATGCTGATATCATAAATGAATAATAACTCATCAGATGGATTGTAAATAGCATGTTATTTTGAACACAGTTCTTATTACAGCTCTAATCCGTTGACCTATTTTAATCTCAGCGGGAGACTTTGGTGTGAATGAAAACAAACATTTTCCCCACTGCCATCACTCTGCTCAGAGCCCCCCACCTGAAATTGGATTGGATCCTTGGAGCATTCTCGCCTCTGACACGACACACCCAAGCACCCAAGGGGCAGGACACATTTCTACTGAAGCCACTGTGTGACTCAAGATTACGGACTATCCTCTAATAATAAGTGTACAGTGATGGTTTGGTAAATTATCTTCACTCAGACTAATACAGTAACTATGCAATAAATAATTCAACAAAATAACAGCAGCCCACTGACTTGAGACCATTTCCCTTATAATTGGTCAATAAAGATCAAACAAAAGATCAATGCCAATAAAAATCACTTTGGATAAAAGATCAAGGTCAATAAAAATCACTTTGGATAAAAGATCAAGGTCAATAAAAATCACTTTGGATAAAAGATCAAGGTCAATAAAATGAAATGAATACATGTAAAAGAAAGTGGGGAAATCCTGCATCCAGATCCAGATCCAGATCCAGATCATGGATGTTTATGTTTCTATTCTGTATAAAAATGTGAAGTAAATCAGACCAATATGTTTTTCATAGTATGAGTGCAGTCATAGTATGAGTGCAGCAAAACCTAATGCAAAAACTAGAAATATATAAAGCCAGTATATTTGTGATCTGATGGAAGGGGCCAGTGTGAAAGACCTTGATCTCGTTGGTTTAAATCTGTCAACACAGATGAAGAGAGACAGATTTGAGGGGAAATGTCTTTTTTCTTTCTCAAGGTCTACCAAAAAGGTCAACAGATAGTCTCACTAGACACATTACTCATTGTGCAGTGTTCTCAAGTCCAGGCCAGGAACAGACCAAGCGGGGAGAACAGAAACGCTTTAGGAAGAGTGCGAGATAGAGAGAGAAAGAACAGAGGAGGGAGAGGAGGAAGAAAAGAAGAGCAGTCACTGTATTGTTTTCTGGAGGACTTGAGTGCACTTCATCACATATTCCTTTTCATCTGCATGGTGTCCTGAACTTCCAGCAGCTTACCGCATCAGTTCCCTAGGAATACACAATACGTGATCAGGGTACACCTGCAGCTTTATAGGCAATGACCTTCGCATGGATGTCAATGGTGCCCCATTCTTTATTTTTTACCCACAAGGTTAACATGTCCTTTGTACGAATCCATAAGAGACTGCCCTAATTATTGAGTAACAACAGGCAGGACTGCAATAACCTAATTATTCCTGGCATGTATTTGATAAAGGGCCTTATTGCCTCCTTTCCTGAGAGAGCTAGTTTAAAAGGAATTAGATTTCCCCAAATACTTCAGCGCCAGATCTTTCCCAGTGTTAATTGGGTATTTCTGAGCATTGTGGGATACCTATTCCCAGCAAATTCAATGACGTGCGTTTTGAAATTAAATGTGTAGAGATTATCCATGCCATGCATATTACTGGCCAAATCCCTCTCCCCTTGTGTGTGAATATTAAATAACCAAATGCTTATATATCAGTGTCTGGGCTGAGTGTGAGATGGCGCAGGAGCCTCTAAAACATAATGCACAGTAAAATTGTGGTCATGCCGTCTACACTGCTGATTTGGAGGTCAAAGCAGAGGGCGTATCAATTTTTAGAGATCTCAAGAGAAACAACATGTTTTCCCCTCAATCTATTTAACACCTGCTGAGAGTTGACTTTCAGAGTTTTGAAAGGGAACGGCAGAGACAAAGTCACTGTAGGTGAAGAGGATTTCTTTCAGCTTGAAGTGACTGATAGAGAAGGCAACTGCTACCATGGCTCAGTGAATCTCATTCATATTGGGATTTAGAATAGACATCATGCAACGGCAGACCACACTTCAAGGTCACAGCATCATGTTTAAAGTCTGCTACTTCTTAAATTTACCTTTGAAGCCAAAGAGGTATATTTTGTGTTTAGTGGGCCTGACTAAAGCTATTCCTCATCAAACGATAAGGATCTGGCAGGCTGATACAGGTGGCCGACACAACAGAAGATAGCAGTGTTGAGCAGCAGGCCGTGGGTGTTGGAGATGGATGCAGACGCGTCACTGGTCCACTCACAACAGAAGAGAGAGAGGTGGATGGCAGAGCTCATATTAGAGGAACCTACAGCTCTTGCCAAATGTTTGGAGAACTTGAAAGCTGAGTTTTCCACTCATCACCCACGTAACAAGCCTTGCAGCACAGAATGACGTGAATGCACTATAAATCTTGCTATTGACGCCTACCTGTGGAGGCATACACAGTCAATGTTTTATGTGCTTAGAATGGATTTTTCTCAGTATAAAATAATATTAGATTATTTCAGGCTAGGTTGATACTGCACACAAGGAACTGACATGTAAATTCACAATAATACTTACCTATACTCTTCAAAAAGGCAAAGCCTTTTTAATAAAAGAAGATAAACGATCGAAGCTTTTCACAGCACAGCACATTTTTTTAATGTAGACAACCATCTGAGGTAAGCTTTTTGGACATTTGGAGGATTTTTTGGCGTTATGGGACTTAAATCAGCCCCTGCAGCGCTGCAAGGTGGACACTGAGAATTGTAGGACATTGGGAATAAAAATGCTTACAACTTGGTGAGACTGAAACCTGACCAGCTTTCTGTCAGTGGCACAGTCCGTGCTGCACTCAGCGAGGAGCAAGGTGTGTGAGCGACAGAAAGCTAATGGGTGTTTCACTGGAGGGCATGTAGGAGCGATCCTCATTGACCATGTCATGATGAATTAGCATCAAGCAATAGGCAGCTGGCTCAGGCATCGCCTATCTGCTGCAGGTCAGGAACCAGATACCGGCCTCACCCTGACCAGCGGGATCACCTGTGTTCAGACATTTTTTAAGCTTTCGTCTCAGACGGCATTGTGGAAGTCAAAGAATCAACAATAATGTTGGTGGTTGGATCTTGGATCCCAGAAACAGCAAAATGATACGAGGTTTTAAATGCGATACACAGGCTTCTGACTATACTTCCTTTGGAAATGAAGCTGAGACAGCTTGACCTGCCAGATGTACACTGGATGAGGCCCAGGTCTGTCCCAGTTAGCTGCTGGTTGGATACACACACCCAGTCGTGCCAGCTACAAATCACTGTCTAATCCAGCCACGACAGTTTCACTTGGCTGGTTGGTAGTAGCATGTTAGTCATGGAGAAAATCGAGGAGGGAGTTTGTGTGGGCAGAGGGCCTGTCACCATGTGATGTGTGGAGGAGATGCCAGTCTGTTGTTCTCTGGAGTTGGACTATTTGGTGGAATGTGGAGGTTGAGGAGGTCAGAGGAGACTGGAGAAGGAAGACAGCAATGGTTGACGGCGTGAGCTTGGAGCCACCCATGCGTGAAATGGAACTGGGATGTTCAGCCTGGTATGAGTTTTTTTTTTTTACAGTGTCCTCCACTATTGTGTACAACACCGTCCCATTGATTTTGCTGTGGGAAGAGGTGGGGTGTGGAGAAAGCAGAGAGCTTTTAGGACCATCCATTCTGTCTCTGACAAGGACTGCACTGAGAAGACATCACATAAAACAAGAGTCCTCTTCCCCTTTCTTTCAGTGCTAGAGACACCGAGCACTTGTACTGCGCTGTGCATACGCACACTTTTTCACAGATCAGTTGACGTCTCTCCTGAAGTCTTTGTCTCGGTTGAAAGAACACAGCCAGCACTGTCATTTCATGTGACGGTACGCTGAAAGTAACACACTCCCACGCGCACAGTTGTCAAATATATCCCCTCATGGCTCATGAAAAAGCCTTTAGAACTGGCAAATTACTCTGGCACTCAAGCTAAAATAGAAAACAATAGCCACCTATATTAGCCATTTCAGAAGATCCACATGCAATCTAGCTTGCTTTATTACTTGCACAGCCCTGGTTCATGTACACATGTGGACTACCATGCATTTACACACAGTGGTTCCAATATTGTATTTGTCTTTCAAAATGAAAATCACATATGATTTCAGAATCCATCTCCTAACCTGAAAAGAACAAGTTAGCAATTTAATGAACTCCAATTACAACCAAATTACACTTGGGATTGGAATGCTAATCAAGCCTTAATTGCATACTCTCCTATTGCTAGAAATGCAAAGCTTTGCAAATGGCAGGTGTTTGATCCTGATCAATAGAAGGCATGCTACTATCAATTACAAAATCAATACTGTTTTATTTGCTCTTGCAATCTTCTGTCTTGTAAATAACTGTGTTGGCCCGGCTGAAAGGGTTCACTATCTCGGCCTGGGCCATCTTTCATTGATGGGTCTGCATGCACCTCTATGGTGTGGACACACTGACCAATCCAGTTCAATTCACTTGAAATTCAATTTAATTCAATAATATTCACACAAAAACAAAACCAGTTATTGACGGTTTTAAAACATTAAAAGGATATTAGTGAGGGGTTAAGTTGAGTTAATGTCATAAATGACTGTTTTAAAGTACTGCACTGCCCAACTCAAGTAATTAGTAAAGTAATTAATGATGTACACCTGGGTAGCATGCCTCCAGCAATCCATCATAAAATGTCCAGTGTCTGAGCTGCACTACCTACTGTTAGGGGGGTGTACAGAACACTGATTGGATATGCTGACTCATTTTAAACCCTTTGAGCGATTTCACAGTTTATGCAGCTTGTCCGGTTATATATATCAGAGTGCTGCTTTCCAAGGAAAATAGGCTAATAACTGCCTTTATGACACTGGAGATGATTATTCAGATTCCAGGGCGCTCCTATTAAAAGACAGAGCCACTACCATGACATGCCTGCATAACATGAAAACATGTTTTATTCATTATGTGTTTTTTCAAGCAGAACACCTGACATTTTATGGATTAATATGCCATTAACCTCATCATGTTAGGACTAAATCTACAGAGTTCTCCCCCAGACAAGGAGATCATGCTGAACAGACAGACTCTTTTATGGTATCTCCACATGACAAAGCCACAGCAGTTTCTTATAAATGCCATCAGTGATATAAGAATCTTCAGTGACATTTTCATAAAAGGGTAACCACACACAAGCTTACAACACAATAATAATCCTGCATAAGAGTCAGATGGAGCAAATCATGATCATGAACTGCTGACAACTACTGGCATAAACATAATGAATGGTTATAGGACTTCCCCTGATGTTAGATAGATAGATAGATAGATACTTTATTGATCCCCGAGGGGAAATTCAGGGGGGTCTCAGTAGCATACAGACATCACACACAACATGCACTTACAGCAGAAATGGTAAATATAAGTGTAAGTATAAACATATAACCAAACTCCACTGTACAATAGAGACAGTAGGAGATAAGAAAAACTAACAAAACTAAATACTAAATATACTATATAAACTAGATGTACCGCATAGCGGTACAAAATATGACCGCCGCTCAGTCCTGTACATCCGTTCCGCAAAAATAAATCACACTTCAATTTGTCTCCATATTTTACTCCTTCCCCCACTCTTGAAACTTTTGTGTATGCTTGTTTGGCATGCCTAAGTGTGTGTGTGCGGCTGCACAGAAAGTAGCCTACTGGTGCTGAAAAGGTGAATAGATTGTAGAATAGCCAAAGAACATGTAGCATTATTATAAAACCTTTAAAATCTCTAAACAATCACAAGTAGGGCAGTTCATCACAGTTCATCCATTGCAACTGGATTGATGAAAGGTCACTTACACCTGTAGGCTACATTGTATTTGGGAAAAGCAAAAGGTATCAGCATAATGTTATTTATTTATTTATTTATTTATTTATTTATTTATTTATGATGTATTTATAAACAAAAACATCTCTGTCAGTTCCATGCCGTTTTCAACAGCTATCAAAAACAAAGGTCATTTTTGGATGGATGGATTTTTTGATAATGTTTCTTCTTCTACATAAGATTTTAGTCATCTTTAGTTCATGTAATACTTTATTGTCAATGCACAAATTAAGTAACAGTAGTCTGAAACGTTATTGTTAATGCACATATTAAGTAACAGTAGCCTAGTCTGAAACGAAATGCTGTTTTACATCTAACCAGTGGTGCAAATAACTGACATGTCCAAATGGGCCTTGATGAAATGCGTCGCTAGACTGTTCATACACATTTTAACGGGCCAAAGTTGAAGAGCTTTTGTCCGTTATTGTTCGTGCAAATATAGGCTGATTCATGTTCCCTTGCATTGTGTAACTGAGGTCCATGGCTAGTCTGGCTTTCATCAGACCAAGCTCAATCTTTTAAGAAATCAAAAAATAAATAGCGGGCAGATCAGGCTGGGTTCACCCAGCCTAGTCCATAGGCACCCGATATTGTTTAATTTTCCGATTGAGATATACACGCTCTGGCTATTCTAAATGCAAAAATGCATCAGGGAGTTATGACAAAACGGTAACTAACAAACTAGATCCTAATAGAAAGCTGTTAGCTTCCCTAAGCTACAGGTAGGATTATAAGGTAGGCCTATTTACAACATAAATTGTCAATAGGCTATGCTGGCGACACAAATAAAATCTCCTTTGGAAACCAATGGCTTACGCCTTACAGTATCAAGCGGACTTAAACTGTCATATCGTGGCGAAAAGTTGTAATAACATTCACGCAGCTCCATGAGGAAAGCGCGAATGAAGTAGCCACTTCTAAATGGGACCCACTACACAGTAGCTTAAGGTGTGTTGCTAAAGCCATAATGAAATGAAGGTGTCATTGTTTGGATACTTCACACACATGTGCTTTTTAATTTCACAGACTACAACTACCAAGCTGTAATCAAAGCACATCGATTCCCCTCTCACACCCTGCATGCACAAGCAACAAAATAAACAGGCGTCTCAGTCTCACGCATGTATAGGCAAAACTGTATCAGACCGGTGTAACGTTGGTAAATCTTCCATTGCACAGAATGATTTTTGTAGCACGTGCAATAAATGACAGTCGAAAGATACAAACAGTGCTGCTATCATTTTGCTTGGTATAACCGCATTTATAGTTTTCTACAAATGCAATCAATCAAATGCCTCTATCACTCAACCAACGCTAACGGTAACATTACCTAGGTCCTTGTTGATATTACAAGATTAACGTACCTGCAGTAAAAACCAAGCATGTCCGATAAACATCCTCAGATTTATTTCGGCTTCAAGAAGAAATGGGAATTACACTTCATGTGAACATCATCCTATCCTTATTAGATGTTCGCTGCGGTAAATTACAGTCCTTGTAGGAAGCGTCCATTGTTTTTTCCAACCCACTTTTAACTTCCAACAAAATTACGTCTCACTGCAACGATGCGCCATCTAGTGGACAAACGACTACTTATCGCCAATACTGAAAATGCAGCCATGATGATGAATATTTATTTTGGCTTTCTTTTAATCCTACTGAATTTGTAATTATGTATCGGCCGTTCTAATACCAATAGTATGTGGGTGCCTGTGTGTGTGTGCATGTGTATATGTGTGCACCGCCATTTACAGGCCAATGAGTGTACAGTCACTAAATGTACACATAACCTAATGTTTTTAGACCCCCCCATGGATGAAATTCTACGAAACTTGGCATACCCCCAGAGAATGCCAGGTCAATCATACACATAAAATTTGGTGCAGTTCTGAACATCTTAACTGAAGATAGGGGCGATTAAAGCAGAATAATATTGCATTTTCATTTTTTACCGGGGGGTGGGGGTGCAAATCACAAATGAGTGATTATGAGCCAGGTTGATGTGGGCCCTTGAGACCAACATACCATAAAAGATTCTTCATCCTCAGTGCCACGGTTCAGGTAGTTATTTAGGAAAAACTGTTTTTTTTTTGCGGTTCAGGGGGCCCAGCACGGGGGGGGTTTGGGGGTGGTGGTGGTCGGGGACGAAATGAAATTTTTCCGTAAAAGTCTAGTGGGGCTACATACCCACCAAATTTCATGTACCCCGGTGGTTCGGTGTCCCGGGTATCAATGACCAAAAATTCAGGGAGTAGATGACGGGAAAAATTCTTGAATTGTGTGCATGTGTGCGTGTACAAATTTATGTTTATGTGTGTGGGTGTGTGTGTGTGTGTGTATGTGCGTGCTTGTGTGTTTGCCTGCGTATGTGTGTTTGTGCATGTGCATGCATGCGTACATATGTCTACTGTGTGAGTATGTGTCATACGTATGATTACTGTAAATGTATGTGTGTGCGTGTGTATCTGTTTATGCACATGTGTGCACATGGAATGGGTTAACATGACCCCTGGAGGCAAACATACGGAAAAAATTGGTCATCCTAGGCCCTACAGTTCTCAAGATATTCACAGAGAACTGTGTCTGCCCTACCCTCCTTTCGGGGGGTCCAGTCCAGCGGGGGGGGGGGGGGCTACAGATCAAAACGAAGAATGACGGTTCCATGCTATCCATGTGGGGGTACATGCCCACCAAGTTTTGTGTACCCCGGTCTTTCAGTGTCCCGGGAATCCTTGTTGGTGTACGTCACTAAATGTACACATAAATTATTTTATTGTAAGGCCCCCCATGAACGAAAGTACACAAAACTTGGCATGCATTCGGAGGGTGTCATAATGATCCTACACTTTTAATTTCGTGCAGTTTTGACCTTGTCAGCCAGAGATATTGTGATGAAAACACCTAATTTTTTGCTTTTTAATTTTTAACTAGGTGGCGCTATACATGAAATAAGTGGTAATGGGATGGGTTGACATACCCCCTTAAGACCAACATACATAAAAAAGGTGGACCTCCTAGGCCCTACGGTTCTCGAGATATTCACAGAAAACTGTCTCCGGCCACCTACAGGCCAGTTGGTGTATAGTAACATAAATTAATTTATTGTGTGGCCCCCCATGAACGGAATTCCACAAAACTCGGTGTGCATACAGAGGGTGTCATAATGATCCTACACTTCCAATTTCGTGCAGTTTTGACTATGTTAGGTCACAGATACCTTCAATTACAACACCTCATTTGTACTTTTTTGTGTTTAACTAGGTGGCGCTATACATGAAATGAGTGGTTATGGAATGGGTTGACATGGCCCCTTGAGATCAACATAAAAAAAAATGGTCCTCCTAAACCCTACGGTTTTCGAGATATTCACAGAAAACTGTGTCTGCCCTACCCTCCTTTCGGGGGGTCCAGTCCAGCGGGAGGGCTACAGATCAAAACGAAAAACGATGGTTCCATGCTATCCATGTGGGGTTACATGCCCACCAAGTTTCGTGTACCCCGGTCTTTCAGTGTCCCGGGAATCATTGACGGAAATTTGGGCATGCGAAAAAGAAAAAAAAAAACCTTATTATGACCGCTTCGCTGCGCGGCGGTCATAATAAGGTCTAGAGACCAGCATAAATAATATGGACAAATCGGAGAGTAAAGTATAATGTAGACAAGGTAATATAAAAAATTATAAAAAAATATGTCAGTGCAAGAACAGGTTGAGGTAATAGGGTTACAGCCATTCAGTATTGTAGCAGAAGCCATTGATCATGTGTGCTAATATAGCATGACAAAACAGTGTATAGCAAAAGAGTGTAGCAGGAAAACAGTAGTAAAAACATTAGGCTGTGGACATTAGTAAAACAGTAGAACTTCCCTTTAGTGAAGCATTGAACAGTTCAATGGCCCTGGGGACAAATGACTTCCTCAGCCTTTCAGTTGTGCATGGCAGTGAGCGAAGTCTCCAGCTGATCAAGCTCTTTTGCTTTTAAATAGTGCTGTAGAGTGGATGGCATTCATTGTCCAAGATGTTGATCAGTTTGTTCAGGGTCCTTTTGTCAGATATTGAAGTGATGCACTCCAGTTCAGCTCCCACTACAGAGCCAGCCTTCCTTACCAGCCTGTCAAGTCGCCCAGCATCCTTCTTCTTTGTGCTTCCTCCCCAGCGTACCACTGCATAGAAGAGGACGCTGGCCACAACAGACTGGTAGAACATCCTGAGGAGCTTGCTGCACACATTGAAGGACCGCAGCCCCCCTCAGGAAGTACAGCCTGCTCTGCCCTTTCTTGTAGAGTGCGTCAGTGTTGGCTGACCAGTCCAGTTTATTGTCCAGGTGGAGACCCAGATACTTGTAGGTGCTTACCACCTCCACATTGACCCCATCAATGGAGACTGGTAGCAGAGCGGGCTTAGACCTGCGGAAATCCACCACCATCTCCTCGGTCTTTAAAGTATTGAGTTGAAGGTGATTGAGTTTGCACCCTTGCACAAAGTTCTCCACCAGGCTCCTGTACTCCTCCTCTTGCTCATCCCTGATACACCCCACAATTGCAGTATCGTCAGAGAACTTCTGCATGTGGCATGACTCGGTGCTGTAGCAGAAGTCAGATGTGTACAGGGTGAACAGGACTGGAGAGAGCACAGTTCCCTGTGGCGCTCCGGTGCTGCTGATCACAGTGTCAGAGAGACAGTTCTTCAGTCTGACGAACTGTGGTCGCTCGGTCAGGTAGTCTGTAATCCAGGTTACCAGAATGTTAACCAGAACTCATAGACTTTACAGTAAGTAGGCTACATAATTTAAATATGCTCAACCTTTGTCAAAAGTGTTGTAGCCCCCAAAAATAATTTTCTTTGGAGATGTATGATCGCAGTTGTGTGGAGCTCTGATGTTGTTGATTAAATGTGAGGTCTTTCACAGTGTGGTATTAAATGTTGCCCATTGTGCTGTTATAAGCAGCAACCCTCCGCAATAATCTGATCAATATTAAGCCACATCTCTCTCTCTCTCTCTCTCTCTCTCTTGCTATCTCTCGTTCTAATTATAACAACATTAAAGGGATTGTCAACCTCAGACCTACTGCATTCACCACTCCCCACATTTCACAACTCATGATTTGGTTATCAACGTTATTGAGGAACATTTGATGCTCAAGTATACACTGTGGCATGAATGGATGTTTCAACACTCTAGATGTTGAAGATATATGTAACACTGCAATTTCATGACCTCTATTCATAATTTTCTGCTTGCTAATACCCACTAGCCCTGCCACTATAGGCCACAAAAGTACTATATTTTCACAAGGTTACCAGGAATTTGTGGAATCAAACAGTGTAATAGATACATGGAACAAGATTCCAAGAAGTATCATTGGGAAAACCGTGTCCAGTGAACATGGATGTTCTGAGATAATATTCACACCAATTATTGGCACATTGCAGTAAGACGATATTGAATGCCGTAAATTTAGGGGCACAACTGGTCCTTCCACTGCTATGTATAGTAGTAACCTCCAACTTGAAATATAGCAGCCATGCATGCTGCCACCTGACCAGTGCTTTACTGTGCTGACACTGGTCTTCAACAAATGTCCACTCGCTGTCCTAGAACTTTGGATCGCTGTAAAGTGCAATATCAGGTATAGTGCGGTATCATTTTTTGTTCTTAGATGTAACAATGTTATGTCGACTTTGGGGAGAAAAGAACTGGATACATGAGATTTCAGAAGACCTCTGATGAAGAGAGGTGAAAAATACCCATATTGTATAAGTCAGTGCAGGGTAAAAAAAAAAAATTCTATCTGAATTGTGAACCCAAGGCAGGAAAGCCTTGAAATGTCCTTCAATTTCTCTTCTGATAACTCTCAGAGTAAAGGACAGAAACAAGCTGATAATTCTGCCACATTTATTAGAAAATCTACATATAAGTGTGCATGCATGCATGCTTGAGTGTGTGTGTGTGTGTGTGTGTGTGTGTGTGTGTCTGTATGAGTGTGTTTATTCATGTATGTTGTGGGTGTAATGTGTGTGTATTGTGTGTGTGTGTGTGGGGGGGGGGGGGGGGGGACTGTGTGTGTCAGTAAGTGTCTACTTGTAGGTCCATAAGTATACATTTTACACATTTTACACATCACTAAAGCTGTTCACTTGGAAACCCAAACTGTTTCCCAAGCCCAGCACCCACCACACACAGACGACGTAAAAGCCATAAAAGCCTGGCATTCTCCTCACTAACAGTCATTAACATTCACACCCTGCTGCTGCTCTGGCTCAAGCCACAGACCCATGCCTTCAGGTGACCGCCATGACATTGATGTTACATTGAAGGCATAGAAATTGATGACTATAAGGAAAAAGCAGAGTCCTTAGGCAGACATAAATTTGTAAGGATGGTCAAAGACAAACAGACATAAACGGGCCCCCAGAGAGCGGGAGGCTGGACGATAGGAAGAAGGGAAAGACTTGATAATGGAGAGAAGGAGAAGGCTGCTGACCTGCAGATCACTCTGGGGCTTGTATTACAGTGCCAGCACAAGGTCACCCTACTTAGTTTACCTCTGTGCTTTCATAATCTCGGTTTTATTTAGTATCACAAACAAATTGAGATATCCTTAAATAGACTTTCAGCCCAAATGTCACTGTTCTTTCTCTAGAAAGAAATAGGGAACATGCAATGCACTAAAAACTAAAAGACAAATCAACTATAAACTGTTTATACTGAAAACAATAACATACTGTATGCTCATGTTTAATCAAGCACTCAAAGATTTGTTGTAATGTTACAATGTTTTGTTATAATGTTTTGTTCTGTAGTCAGAGCAATGGGGCTATATTTTAATCTCTTGATTTTTGTATTTCTAAATGCAGCTCTAATGCAATCCTATTCATCAACAACATTTCTATTTTTATCTTGACCATTTCAGTCCAACAAACAATCCAATGTCAAAGCCATGAACTTTGTCCAGCTGTACTTAAGCTAATTCTACTTTAATTTGACCCTATCGTGATTGCATGGATCCAATCTGGAATCCCATTGCCAGACAAATCTCCAATCTCATCTCTAAAATCTGCACATCCGCCCACTCCTTAAAACATGTGAAATGCACATGAAGTTTATGGTCTGCCTGCGCTAAGTGAAACAAACAGGGCTATTGTTTGGCGCCACATCTTTCACATTACGGCTTTTATGACCCTTACACCTACACGGCAGTGGCCCTGACCTCGCCGCTCTGGCCAGGGTGCAGTGAGGGCATTGACCCCTTCGCCTCATCGCTTCCAAAGGGCATAAGGAGGGCAGTGCCTTACAGCGGCAGCAGCGCAGTGTGGTGGGCGGGTCCCCAAAGCTTTCGGATTTCCCCCATGTCTGCGCGAGATGCCCCAGACAGCTCCCCGCTGATCATGTAATGAGTAATCAGGGGAACAGTATGCCAATAGCGCCATCTGAACTGAGGTAACCCCCAGCACACACTTCACGCCGCCCTTGCTTTACTGTCCTACCCCCGCCCCCCTGCCCAGCTCGCTGCTTGTCAGCCTGGGGAGACTATAAGCGGCTTGACCTCCCCCCCTCCCCGACAAGGACCTCTGCTGTGTCCTTTAGCTGGCTCTGGTGCTCGCCTGAGCCGGGGTTATTCCACTCTCCTCCCGTCTGAGTCAGAGGGAGAGTCAGAGCTCCAGTGCCTCTGCCGGTGTGCTGCCAGCCCAGCCTTGTGTGATAACAGGGTGGAAGGTCAGGAGTTTGACCGGAGAGGGCCACAGGAAGGACAGGCAATAAAACATGGGTGAATGAGCAGGAAATCAAATGCTAATGTTGCAACAATGTTGCCTTCTTTTTTATCTCTCAATTTCTGCGCATCCACCCTTTTAGAATTTTTTGGCTCACTGATAAAGAAAATGGTGTACATCTTGAAAAACACATCAAGCGACGATGGATAATTATTCTCTTTGCCCTAATTAAACATCATCTCTGTAATTATACCAGTGACTTGGGAGAGGGAAGGGCCAAAATGAAATCCAATTTATTAACTAGGGACTCAGCAATCTGAGAAAGATCATAAAAAACTGAGCAAGGAAATATTAAACACAATTAAAATTTCATTTTATGAATGCCTTTGGCTCCACAGCTTTTTATTACGGGTCGTAGGGTGGGTATTATGGTTTGGCATATTGGAAAATGGATACAATTTCACATTGTTTAAAGGTGCTGTAAGTAATGTTAGCATTTCATTTCAATTTACAGAGTTACCATTACAGTCCCACCCTCCTTAAAATGTGTAGTCCACACCCAAATCAAATAGAAAGCAGGTGTTCTACTACGTTTCCTGATTAATCAGAAAGAATATGTTGAGAGTTCAGTAACTATTAAAGAGTCAAGGGGAGTCCAAGAGACCAGATTTGAATGTTTTCTATTGTAGGCATGGCAAATGATACAAAAGCATTACCTTGTGCCAAACAACTGGACAGGAACACAGGGCACTTGAGAGAGTCTAATACTGGTAGACATTGGGAAGCAAAGACTGACCTGTCTGTGTTTGACAAGAAGCCAACTGGTACTGTATGCATTATCTCACAGCTGGGTTTACTGCTACTGGCTTTGACATTATAGAGAGTTGAATTGTATGGCAGAATTTTGGATTGTATGGCAACTAGAAGATAGCGTAAGAGGTCACACACAAACAGTAAAGCTGCATTCACACACAGATAGTCTATCTGTGAAACACACCTGCAGGCACACACACACACACAAACACACACACACACACACACACACACACACACACACACACACAATGCATGAACTCAATGCATAAAGTTTGATTTCAAGATTACAGGCCAGGTCCCTTGTAAATGAGTTCAAGCCTGGCCCTTGAGACAATGCACGCCAAGGCCTGTGTTCCACTTCCAAATCCCCTGACAGTACATGCTTGTTATTTTATTTATTTATTTTCAGAGTCCTCCTTTTTCCCCTCTTTTCTCTTGCTGTCTGATATTCTAATGAAGGGGAGCCAGAAGAGTGCTCCACCCAGACCACCCGTGAAACGACCAGGGGATTAGTCAAAGAGGACAAAGTAGGTCAACAAGATGCGGAAACAAAAGCATGCGAGAATAATGAGTGGCACGGCACAATGCGAAACAGGTCTGACACATCGCATCTCATGTTTTGGTGCGAGGCGGCTTACCTCCCCGTGGCACACATCCATGCAGATGTGGATCAGCCATGACCTGCTTCTCACATGGGGGGGGGGGGGGGGGGGGGTAGAGACATGATAGACAAGAAATTCCTACAGTGTTTTATTTTCAAAGAAATATAGGCCACCGTTAAAAAAAATAACATAAAAAACTCTGGATGAACATACTTATTGCTGAGCTGATTTGGAGACTTTCAGCTAAAATTGTCTACCATTTGGATTCAAGGTCTAACTAGAAAAAAATTGGTATATTGATCTATGAAAGGAACAAAAAAATCGTAGGCTTTCAAATCCTTCTTATGCCAGGAAAAATGTGTCAGGACTCAGGAATGATACTGAAACTCGATCCATCTAATGTTTGTGAGAACAGTGTGATGGCTGACAGCATCTTCATGTTTCTTCGCCTTGCCCAACTCCGTTACGGATCTGTGTCTGGGTATCTGTCTGTCTCTCTGTCACACTGAGAATCCACAGAGTGTTTGAGCTCCAAGCCACACAAGCATGAAGTCGCCCACTGAAAGATCCCCTCCGTTCGCTCTCATCTAGCACACTCTTTAAAGGGATAGCGAGGCAGTGCAGCAGGGCACGAGATACAAGCTTCATTGTGTGTGATCAGAGGATTAGAATATAAGATCCCTTACATGAGGAGACAGAGCCATCGGCAAAGAATATGAAGTCTTAGCCCATTGATAAGAGGTGTGCACACACAGAGATTAGCTGGAGCCATTTTTCATGGCGAGTGCATGGTTTGATGGGGTTACCCCACTCACATATAGTGCAGCTTGCTGGATTAGCACAATTCAGTCAGAGAAATGAGGGAAACATTTGCATTTTAAAACATGTTTTGAGAATTGGGTGCTGTGTTGAGATTCAGATTTTGTGTATCTAATTACTCATACAGTATGTGTTAGGTCAATGAGATCTGAAAAGAGAGCTGTTTTTAATCAGCGTATGCATTCATACATCATAGGCAGGTGCAATTCATACCTCCTTCAACCTATAAAGTACTCAAAGCTAGGTCAGTTATATTTTATGCTTAAGTGGCCCAACAAAGAAAAAAAACAAAATGGGAGCAATGCCCCTGAGACTGGGCAATACCTATGGGAAAGAGAGTGGAAGATGTACATGGGTAAAAATATACCTTCCAAAGCCATACATGGCTGCACAATGTGCAAACAGTGAGTGGCCTGTCCTGCCGACATCTTCCACCCCCACTGCCTACAAAAACATGTCACAGCGAGACATTGTCAGAGCTAAGCACATTTTAATACACTTCTAGTACATGCTCTGCCTCTCTGCCCGTTCTCTTCTTCTTGCCTCCTCTCGGTTGCTTCTTCGTCTTGGTGCTTTTCTGTTTCTCTCTAAAATATCTTGACAATTTGACGGTCTTGATTCTGTGTACACCAACACATCAGGTCAGATGGGTTTATATGACACCACAGCAAGTACAGTTTGTTGTTTCCCATTTTCCCTGGTAGAGTGTGTGTTGATCCTTGGGATTTCTGATACATATTCTGCCAATGTAAAGGGTTTTATGGTATTTTTTGTTTTTTTGAGGTTGTCATTAAGTTTTAGCATTTCTGATTTTATGCACACTTTGTGATATTTGGCCCTCCTCGTATTTCATAGTCTTAAAACTCAACACTTTATGATATGAAGAGAATTGAGAATCAGTCATTTTAGCAGAAGATATCCAGGCCAGCAGTCTCATCTCTGGCCACTGTTCATCCTTGAGTCCCTGCCAGGTCTTAAGCGACCATAATAGCAACCTTTCATTCAATGAGATGTTGTGCGCTATACATGCACTGCATACATAAACAGTCTGTATTGATTCAGCATGCTCTGGGAAATAACGAGGGTTACATTATGGTACAACAGCTTTAATCCAGAGAGAGTGTCTAGTCAGAAGGGATTCTGGTTAAAAGGTTCATTTCAGTGACCAAACCCTCTTGGGCCAAGTGGCATGATCAGCAGTGGATTTCAGCAAAACCAGTAGGAGGGTAAGAGCAGTTTGTCAAGTTGTGCTTCTATTCATGGGATAGAGGCTAAGGAAGCCCCTTTAAGATACATCTTGCTTTTGTTTTTGAATATGTTGCATTCTATCCTGTATGTTCTTGCATACCAGTGTAGCATCAATCCAATGACATTGGATAGATTGGTTTTGCTTAAGTGAATCGGTATTGATTGTGTTGGTCTGAGTTTTGGTGAATGGAAAGTGAGCATTAGTCTAAGTTATTGAGTTATTCTCAAGGGAATTACCAAGTAAGGACAGTACACAGTGTACACAGTGAAAAATGTGAAGATGTAGAAGATATGATGGCTTTTGGCTCATCTGTAACTGCAGTCACAAGATGTTTATCACAAAAGGCTATCACAAGACAACAGAAAAGGTTACCTCTTGACATCACCCGATCATATGGTTTTATGATGGAGATAAGACATTGTAGTGTAACTGAGACTGGGGTTTTGGGCATATCAGTTTACAATACATTCATTACCTTTGAATGCTTTTTTCAATGGTGTCACTGAGACAATAGTAAACAACACACTCTGTTCTTTCCCACCAACAGGATCCTTTTTTTAGGATGTTTTGTAAAATCCCTTATTGAGTAGTGTGTTAATCAGTAATTGTGTGTTTTCATTTTCCACCTGTCTGTCGGTCCAAACCAGCTCTTTACCTTTGACTCGAAGTCCAAAGTTGACATGGTAATACGTGTGCTTCCTCTGCATATCCTTGTTTGCACTCTTGTTCTTTGCTCTTCCTGTTCAGAGTCATTTCTAGAATAACCAGGCTGGTCCAAAGGGCACAGGCTGGTCACACTGTCATTGTGCTCTCCTTTGTGACTATCAGGTGCTCACAGCCTAGTGGCAGGCTGCCTTGGTCTGAGACATGACCACCTTTGAACCAAATACATGTGTATCATGATTACATATGTTCATGTATTTCATTTGTTTTGGTTGTCATCTAAAATAATATATACTATGTAGCTTAGTACGTGGTTCAGGTATAGTAAAATGTTCATCCTTGTCTCCATTATTTTCAAATGTTACAGTGACCATAGAATGAACTTTTGAAATGAAAGCAATTATAGTCAAAACAATTCCTCTGCTGCTTATTCCAACTGTCTGATATGCTCGCAGGTGTGTCTATGAATAAACAATAAAGTGTGAAGAACAACAAACCCCGGTAATATTGGGATAGACTGGTTTTAGAATATAAAGCCAGCAACGGGTGAGCTCAAATTCTCCATGCAGGCATGCTGTGAAATGACCTTTGACAGACAGAGATGTTTCCTACCAAATTTCCCTACCTGTGATAAAGGTAAATTCTAACATAGAATGCCAAAGGTTTTGGGGTGAAGGGTCATCAACAGCATCAACTATTGACAGGTATTTTGAAATATTACTGTTTATTTTTTTTTATTTTGTGCTAGATGGCACTGTTCTTGCAGTTAATTAATGACTACAGCCAGTTCAATAGTTCTCTCTATTTTGTTCCAAATTATTTGGATTAACAAATTATTTGCATTAACCGAATGCATTAACTGCAATATCGTACGTGTTGTCTCTAGCTACACTTCATAAAACCAAGAAACATACATTTTAATACATTCAACCCAGTCAAGCGTGAACATCTCCTTGGTACAGTTCTTTAAGCGTCAAAAACATGTGCAGATCTTTAAACTATCTTTTCCCACAAGGCTGGTTATGGGACCCTTGAGTTTGGGCAGCTGTGTGGTCAGTGATCTAGCTGGACGAGGGCAGCTGCCAAGGAGGAAGAGACCACAGCAAAAGGCAATGGTAGACCCCCACCCAAAATGCCCCAGCAGGGAACAAGAGGTGTGAGGCAACAACACTGGAGGGGGAGGTTGGGTTAATGTCTTTTTCAGCACTTATTGATAGCATCATTAGAAACATGCACTCCCTTGCTTCTCTCCCTTCATTTTGTTGGTGTTTCATAAACTATGGCTGGAGATTCAAGACAATATTTTAAAATAGCCTACCGTGTGATTGTAATACAGTTGTTATTATTATAAACTCTCTCTGTTATAAATTGTATTAAACATATATCACCATAGGACATTTAATACAGTATAGCAAAATGGCAACATGTGCCAAAATGATAAGTCTCATAGAATAATTTCAGAATTATGGTGTTCCTGCCTGTATTATGCTTGTAATAAACTTTATGCAGAAAGACGACGCCAAACGCGCAGGGGTCTGGACACTGGGTCAGTTGTGTCCCTGTGCCTTTAAGGGTGTTGTCCATGCAAGGGAGAGGAGGAGTGTAGATGGCATTGCAGAGTGCCGGGGATACCTTGAACAAACAATTCACCCGGAGTCGACTGCAGGACCTGGTGTTGAACTGCTACTAGAGGCAGAAAGACCTTTTCGTGTATACAGAATGTTGTGAAGGAAACGCACGAAGGGTCGAAATGTTCAGAACCATGTAGGCCTATTTGGCGAAACTGACATAATTCGAAAATATCGACTGTATGAAGACTCAGAAAAATCCTGCGCGTTTCTAAAAATGCAGCACAATTTCCCAAAGACTCCTATCGGTCTCCATCTAAACAGGTACGTGACCAACTGGATGTAGCCTACTTCACCACAAGCCGTCGCATGACATGACGAGGACACGGCAGCAGTATTGTTCGTGTGAACTAGCATGCAATATCAGTGTGTTTCGAATACATTCTCTGTTTGTCGAAGGAAGAGCAGAATAAGGTACGATACAATGAAATTCTGCTTTAGGAACGAGATTGGGTTTGTGTCACCGACTGATGTGTCGGTAACGTAGCATTAGTTTCCATTTTGTTTCATTTGCGAACGATGTAGCCAGCATCATTAAGGGTTACGTTATGTCTACAGTGGATGCCGTCTGGTTAATGGATAGAGTTTCTTTCACTTGTCACATTCAGTTAATTAAACACGGTTGGAGTTTATTTGTAGGAAGCGATACCAAATGGCTGTAACGGCTATTCGTATGATTCTTCATTTTTGTCCTAGAAAGTATTTTGCATAACGGATATTGTGAAGAGTAAGATGGACTTATTTGATCATTTATTTAACGAGAATCCAATTTTCCATTATTATTATTATTATTAGTATTATTATTAGCGTATTATTATTATTATTATTATTATTATTATAGGCTATCTGTCTTACCCATTTAACTTTTTTCCCCCTTGCTTGAGAACTTTGTGTTTTTGATGTAATATCCTATCTACAAAACTGGTATGTTAACTGTTGAATGTGGGTTTTGCCTTTGGTCTGTTAGGAGATGAAGTCGTTTCTGTTGAAACTGTTCAAAATGCTGCTGTGGAGTAATAATTTGGTTTTCCTCCGTTGCTCATTCATCTGATGTGGTTCAGGGATGACTTGTAACTGTAAAAATGGCCTCACTGGCCATCCACTGTCTTTTAATGTGGTCTCAGACAGTAGAGTGATGAAGATATCTATGGCATTAGTGGCAAAGGTTAGTGGGTGGTGGAAGGAGTGAAAGGGACACTTTCTAGTCTTGGTTAGCCCAAGCGTTCTTTTGAATGCCTCTGCTTCAGCATTTCTTCTAAGCAAGCTAAGAAGCTTCTAAACTGCGTGGCTCATTGCAGGGATGGATTACTGCACGGGCCTACCGGGCCCAGGCCCAGGGGCCCAAGGGGTCAGGGGGCCCTGAAGCCCAAGCCTTTGCATGGAATCATTGCCTCAATATCAACAAATCAGGATGTAGGCTATGAATCTGATTGAATTTAGTATTGGCCATCCCCAAAATGCACCAGAATACAGGAAATCACATCAAACAAATTAAAAAAATTCTGGGGGAGGACCCCCAAACCCCCCCTCCCACATATATACGACAATAAGTAAGGGGGCCCTTAATACATCTGGGCCCAGGGGCCCGAAAGTTCATAATCCGCCCATGGCTCATTGAGATAGTCTTTCCTTGCTTGACACACCTCTGTAGGTCGTTGAACTCTGTATGCTGTATGTGTGAAGGTTTATCATATTTTTATACAACAGTAGAACTGAACTGAACTGAGCTTGTTATAACAGGTCCTTTGCCATTATAGTAGACTTCTGTTGTTCTGGTGTTCTATATAAGCTGGTTCTTCTTGTCACTATAGAAATAACATGGCACTGAAAACACAGTGGTTGTGGATAGAAGCCTGTTTAGATCCATGCTGAGTGTGTCCTACTCTGAAGAGTGTTTACTGAATACTTTTGAAACCTGGTCAACACTAGGTTGCGAGTAACCTCAGGTCAGGTCAGCCTCTGCAGTTCCGTGGCCTCTTTCTCCAAGGACTCCTGTTTATCTCCAGTCTACTTTTTGAGTCAGACAAGGGCAGATACTCAACAACAGGCCTTGCCTCTCAGTTATTACAGCCACAGTATGCTAAAGCATTGCTGTGAATGTATTTGTTGCTTGGTGTTTATCTAAGAGACAGCCTTGTAGACGTACAAGAAAATGTCAACAGGGAACAATACCCTAGATGGACTTTGTTCTGGAAAGGGCAACAGTAGCTATAAGGTCACATTGTTCCCAAAGCACCTAAACACAAGGCTAATGCCCAAGTGTATGACAACTGCAGGAGACATTTATTAAGCTGTGTTCGTGACCCAAAACACCTAATACAGCATGCCACTAATAAGCTCTGGTGACTCATTGAGCACTGAGAGACAACAGGCAGACATAAGCTTTGGCAGAGAGGACAGGGGTGTTTTGCTCTTTGTATTGGTCACTGCATGAGTATAGCCACAGCCAGATACAGTCTTCTATTTGTTCAGTGAAATTGTCTGTCCAGTTTATCACAAGTGGCAAGCCCCAGGCACTGGACTTTAACCCCGGTACCAACACACATCAACATGTAAAGGGATAAAATGGCACTGAGTGAGTGCCAGTGTGTCAGGGCAGGGCAAACATAACATGTTGGTGTGGAAAAGGATGACATGAAAAGATTGGAAGTGGAGGATGGGAGTTTTGGGGGTGTGGGTGGTGAGTGGGCGGAGAGTGTCTTTGTTCACGAGATAATTATAGGCTCATTTAACGTACAGCGGGTCACGAAACCTCCCAGCGTCCCTGGTTTAATCACTTGTGATTGAGTTTTAACTACATTATTCATACTTTGCTGAAAGACAGGAAGAAAAGAAGGCTGAAATATATAGAGACGGAAAGAAAGAATGAGGGTAAAGGGAGGAAGAAAGAGTACCAAGCAAACCCACACTGAGATCGAGGTCAGATAAATCAAGCGGAGGGCCCACGCCAACAGCCGTCTTGTTGAAAAGACAACTGGCTAGATGAAATCTTGTAAACACCACCAGATCAATGAGCACACGCCAACAGGAAAACTTAGCACTGCACCAGCTTGTGTGTGAGAGGGTGAGAGATAGAGAGAGAGAGAGAGAGAGAGAGAGAGAAGAGAGAGAGGGAGGGAGGGTAGAGACGTTTATTGTGCTGCTTAAATTGGCTTGGTTCGTGGTTTGTGAACACAAAGAAGAAAGGAAGAAGGAAAAAGACAAATGTAAGCAAAGGATCCAGTATTAAACTAATAGCGTAAGCAAAAGTGGAGGGCAAAAGGAAAGGGAGCATCTTAAATCATGTCTTACTGTGCCAGCTCATCTATCAGCAGTGCAGCGCAGAAATGATTTTTCCATCTGTAGAATAGAAATGTCACCCCGAGGCAGCCGAGGTGTATCAGTGACATTTTTATAGAGTGGGCCTATATTACGCCTGCGGATTTATGATGTGCATGCCCCCTCCATAACGCGCATGAATAAATATATGCATTGAATTTGAAAGGTAAAGACAGACCCCCCCCCCTAAAAATATCAATACTCTCAAGAATCCTGCTCAGTGTATGAATATATATACATAGGCCTTTAAAAATAATTGGAATATCTACATAATTGCACTTCACACTTGGATTGCTTTTATTTGCAGGGTTATGGAAGTGGGGGTCAGAAATCCCAGTTCAGAGATGTAGAGGGTGGCAGATGTAGATTATTGGCTGGCACATGCCATCTATCTCTTTTCGGGGAAGGACCAGAATCAGACCTACCTAGCACTTGTTCTGTGAGAGGCTGCTGCTAGTCACCTTAACCATTTACACTTAAGAGGCAGTCAGAGCACATAAGACACTGCTCATCCTATGCATGCAGGGCACTGACACTGAGTATTGAGCATTTCTCCAGTCAATTTGCTAAAAATGGGAAAGTACAAAACAGAAGCAACGGTATTTAAAAATGAACGAGCTGTCATTTAGTCTGTTATAATTTTCTGTTGGGTCGAGAGAGAAAGACTTCCACAAACACATATGTTGTATTACGTGTCATATATGTTGGTCATATAGCATTACCATTACCTAATATAGACATTTTCACACACAGTAACAATCTTGTGAAGCAAATACATTATTCACAACTCTGTCAGAGTGCCAACATTGTTCTGGGTCCGTCTGTATTTTGAGGTGTGTTTGTATTCTAACAGTAATATTATGAGGGTGGCCTGGTGTTGTGGAGCTGAAATAGTAAAGTTGGGTTATTTTGAATGCTCCTGATTAGTCTTGGCTGTGCCTTTGTTTGTACAGCCCTGCTAGATTTTTGTAGGCCATGCTAATGTAGGATAGGGAGAGGTTTGAGAGGCTCAAGATGAAACAAAGCTCTGGAAGGGCTCAGCATAATTGAAGGCATAAGAGGACGTGGCAGACTGATGGTTAAATTGGACTTAGGAGTGTTATTCAACTGTGTCTTAATTTAACAGTCAAGGGAGCCCCAGTGATAAGAGAGAAAAAAAGACCACAATGTTAGTCATTCTCAGCCAATCCTAAGACCTGTGTCTTTTTTCACCTCTCTGAAGGTTACGAGACCTTGTCTCTGGCTCGCTGACGGATTGATGCATGTTCCTGTCGAGAGAGAGAGAGAGGGGAAAAAAACGGATTCCAAGTCCAAGGCCGCCGCAGAGCCGCTGTCCTATTAGTAGAGGGGGATTGTCCTTCACAACTTCTTAGCCAGCTGCCCTTTCTAGAGTCTTCCGAGCTCAGCCAAGGGCATTGTGTCTCGCTCGGTATCGGGGAGCGGAGGAGCCTCATGCTTACATAATCATCTGATTCTAATGCAAGCATCTGACACTGCACACATGCACCCTCATTGACTTCAGCAGGTATGGGAGAAGAATGGAAGATAAAAAGAGAAAGGATAAAAGGACAAGAGTATGGTGTTAGAGGAGAGATAGGCACAGTACCGGAACTTGATTGTGTCTTTTGCTTTTGAAAGCTTTTCTAAGAAATTAAATTTGACCAGCAATTAACTAAAAGGGGAATTTGAGAATTTATGAATGACAGGTAAAGATTGATATACAGTTCAAGGGGACATGTGTGGCATGGAGGCGAAGGCAGGGCTGACAGAGTGTGGCTCTGTGGATTTACTGCTGAGTAGTTCTTTTCATCCAAGATGCAGAGGTCCAGGCCAGCCGCTTGCACCAGTCAGGTCCCTGCTGGATCCCATTGGTCCCCTTTTAATACACAGCAGCTGCTGACATCTTACATGTTGCATGATGTACCGAACTGCTGCCGTGTCATCACGGGCCAAAATTGGGTTATAAGGACATGAGCTATTTAGTCCTTGATGACAATTTTGCTATTGATACTAGTGTGGGGGCAATATTTTTATCAATAGAATTATTGTCAATAGAATTGTTTTTGTTTGTTTGTTGGTTTGGCCAGACCACCAGAAGTCAAGCCAAATGTATCTAAAAGAATCCTTTAAGCTACTCTATATTTATGACTAAGCCTAATAATTAAGCCGTATATTTCACCTCTGGGCCTTATATAAGTGGCGAGCCAATGGCATCTCCTTACCACGCTTAGTTAGTGTTGGTAATGGGAGACTGGATGCCTGGCCTGCAGCTTGTTTATATTTATGCTTCCCAGGTAGCGAGCAAGGCGCTCGAGCCCAGACTGGCTAAGGGGAAACCCAACGCTTGACAGTATGCACCTCTAATTAGGACAGAGCTCAGCCAAAGCCTGATGGCCTGAGGGCAAATCCATCGCTATGCCTGGAGAACTGGAGGAGGCTGCCGTGCTGCAGCTCACACATTCATGTCTGATGGCATTCTCAGCACTGGGGTGGATTTTTCCACACCGGTCAATTCTGTGCCTCCGAAAGGGCAGATGGGCTCACGACTGTGGCATCTGTCATGTCTGATGGGCTAGTCCCTAGTCAAAGACTGAGCTAGGAGCAGTGTAGGATTCTCTCTGGGAGCTCGATGTGTTGAAGGGAATGAGGCTTTATTTGTGAACACGTGTGAGCAGGTCTGCTTTTCAGGAGAGCTCATAGCAAGAGGGGTTTCGTCACGTCTGAATCAGTAGTACATATGCACAGAGTGGAATAAGCCAAAGGTATGTGTTCAGAGAGATGAGCAGGAGTGAGTGACAATTTGAGTGCCTTACAGTCAGGCGTCAAAAGTTCAGAGATGGTAAGTGAAGACAAAGAGAAAGAGAGACAGAAACAGACAGACAGACAGACAAACAGACTGAGATATTGTGTATGTCTGTGTGTGTGTGTGTGTGTGTGTGTGTGTGTGTGTGAGTGTCTGTGTCTGTGTGTGTTTTTTTTGTCGAGCTGAATCACTGAACTCAAGAGGTGGCGGTGATCTGTTGCTGGGCAACAGAGGACAACCCCCATCCCCCACACCAGCGTAGATGGATATGCAGTTTAGTCTTCCTGCCCAGGGGGTTTCAGTGTTTTTAAGTTCAGGTCATGGCACTCTATGGCCATGTATTCTCTGTTTGTCCTCCATGTTTGAATTGTTGAAGGAATTTGTGCAGGGCAGTGATGGGGATCCTGGGGACAGCTGGATAAACATTACACTCCTGTGTGTTTCACATGTCTCTTTGATATGCCAACACTTGTGTCTAGAGTGCTGCCCGCCTTCCTGCTGTTTGCTTTAGGTTGTAAATTCTTGATTTGATTTGTTTGTTTTTCCTCAGCATAATCACTGATGTTAATCACAGGATATTTCAATATGTTTTGGAAAAGGTATGTGTGTGTGTGTGTGTGTGTGTGTGTGTGTCTTGTATGAGTATATGAATGAATGAAAGAATCAGGAATAATCATAATCATCACACACATTCATCAGAACTCCCAGACATAGGTGATGCTGCTAGGTGATGGGTCTGCTTTATTAAAACAGGCTAAAGTGTATGTGTGTGTGTGTGTGTGTGTGTGTGTGTGTGTGTGTGTGTGTGTGTGTGTGTGTGTGTGTGTGTGTGGTGCGAGAGCATTGTGGCCCTGACGCCTTTCAGTGAGTGTGTAGAGTGACCATGGTGCGCAGGGCAGGCCATCTCCCCTTGACTTCATCACATAATTACAGCTGATGGGCTCATCCACTCTGGAACTGCTCTTGACTGTTGTATTTTTAGTGGGCATGTCCAGTAATGGGTCCCTGAAACCTGATGCCACTCCTACTGCTGAGTGCAGAAAGGGTGTCTTTTTTACCGAGTCTCACCCACAGTTCAAGGTTGTTATCCAATCTGAATGTCACACCAAGGTCAAACAGGATTTGATAAGCTGCTGTCAGGTCTGGAGACATGAGACCTTTTAAAGGGCAGTCATATGGGTTCATTTTGAGCCGTGGCGACAGCTGTGGCAGTAGTTGAATTTGCTATGCATCATTTCATAATGCAAACAAACTGAATTGCACAATGTCTGAAAAGAGCCTCAGTCTTGCTCCACATTGAAGTGTGGTTACATAACCTTTAGATTATGTTTGGAAGTTCAGTAAAGTGTGAGGATCGGTTGAGCTATTTGCTGACATTGTTTCTACTATTGCTTTGCAGTGTCTATTTTCTCTTTTCCCATATTGGAGTATAAGTCATTCTTCTCTTACTAGTTCAGAA
Organism: Alosa sapidissima; assembly: GCF_018492685.1. Classification (NCBI taxonomy): domain Eukaryota; kingdom Metazoa; phylum Chordata; class Actinopteri; order Clupeiformes; family Clupeidae; genus Alosa; species Alosa sapidissima. The sequence goes on from NC_055971.1 coordinate 3,712,581, forward strand.
AAAGAAAATCGAGAACTTGCAGACAGATGAAACGGCATTGTGTTTGTGTCTTGTGTAATCATATCAAAGGACAGGCTTGAATACTATTTTTGCAACAAAATTGCAGGACACAGAAGACAGTAGTCAACACTTTGAAAAATTAGATGGAAATTGTGTGATTAGTACCACTGTATGAGAGACCTGCCAAAATGTCAACATCTAACTCACATGCCTTTTCTTAATTCTGTAATGGAGACTTGTCAGGCGTTTGCCAGAGGCTAAATGGATTTTGGTCTCAGTGCTGGCAGAGCTGAGTCACTCGCTCTGACACAGAGGCAAACCTGGGTGGCTGGTCTGCACCATTCACAGCTGAAACAAGCCTGGTGATCTGCAGAGCTGAACCGGAAAACGGGGGAAAATGTCACTGCCCCTCCAACATGATATGGGCCAACCTGAAGCAAACACATAGCCGCTTGTTCAACTTGTATTCAGATCACTGGCTTAACATGGGACCTGTGAGATTGGGTAGCAGTGACTGTTTTTGAACAGAGACAGTTAGCAGTGACTGACCCTTGGGCTACTGTTTCAGTGCCAGAGCGCTCTTCTGAATCTACTTCAGTTGTAGTTTTAAGGAAGAGGAAGGCATCCTCTTAAATGTGTGAGCTGTGATGAAGTGGAGATACAAGTATATAATGCCGAATACTAATGTAATATCTTTTCACTCCTCTACATCTCTGTGCTTATTGTTGTCAGTTTCTGAAACACGCCAGCTTTAGATGCTTATTAATTCAGTCATCCCTTCTCACACTACAAAATACAAAAAAAAAATTCCCTTCTAATGCAACTGCCACCACTTCAGAGAGTTGTCAGAGAGCTGTTGGACGCATGGCACACATGTATCAGCGCCTAGCTTTGTGCTGATCAACAGAAAGCTTTTATGTGCCATTGCTCTGTTTATGTAACACGGTTCAGCAGTTTGAGGTTGACACAGAAGCCAGACAGCTCCGATTTAGCTGGCCCTTTTTCCTTTCTAAGCTATCTGCATGCACTTTTTTGTGGCTTGACCTTACTGATTAGGACGAGATTAGGGTTGACCTGAAAACATTCTGTAAATAAGGGCAATGATCTAATTGGACAGGGCTCTGCCGCTCTAGTCGCGCTCTGGCAGCGCGCTGCTGCTTGTGTGGGTGGGAGCAGGAGCAGGAGCAGGAGCCAGCAAGGAGAGGTGAAGGGGAGGAGAAGCAGCCATTCTGCCCATAAATGTGCTGAAGACGACACACGGCAGGACCAGGTTCAGCCATTAAAGAGACTTTATGGCAGCCATGATCAGTGTTCCCCTGGGGTGTAAACACACACAGATACCCACACATGCAGACAGACAGACAGACACACACACACACACACAACCACACACACAACCACACACACACACACACACACACACACACACACACAAACACACACACACACATACACGCACACACACACACACACACACACACACACACACACACACACACACACACACACACACACCTATATCTGTCAAAGGGAATTGACCCGGCCATGAGTGATAAGTTCATGGAAAAAGCTGCTATTGTGCAACCTTCTTTTGTTCTCCCTCCTCAAATGATTCCAGTCATTGTGAATGAGAGAGAAGAAAGCTAGTCTGTACAGTAGCGTTTGGAGAGATAAACTGCTGTTTGTCCAGCGTTGTCCACATGGCCCTACCTCTGTCTCCCCCCTACAGCAGCCGCTCTCTGATCCCCTGTGACTCTGACACAGAGCAGGAAATAAAAGTTGCTGGCTGCACTCTTGCTGCAGTGTGCGTGGCTTTTAAAATTCCCATCCACTTTCAGCTCGGAGCCTCCGCCGCCCACACCACCCCCAGCCCCCACCTCCCCCTGTCCAGCCCTCCGCCCCCGGTAACCTTCAGAGAGCACTGACTTCATCCTGGAACAATGTCAGATCCATGTAGATGAATATAATTAAACAAGTGCTTATCATCCAGTGGGGGAAAGTTTAGCGACGGGTCAACCTTGTTTGCCTCGCCGCTGAAGGTCAACTGGAGGTCAGGGCCACAGCTAGCAGGCAGGGGCAGTGTGCAGGGAGATGGAGAGCGGAGAGCAGCGGAGAGCCGAGCAGACCGTGGCTCAGAGCCCAAATGCAGGCCAGCATTTTTCCAGTTCACAAAAAGTGTTTTCACACAGAAGGGCTACGGCCATAAAGTTAGTGTTTACCCCGCTGCCTTTCTGCAACCACCGCTTCAGGTATTCCTCTTCATGATTAAGTGTGTGTGCTAGTCTGCTGTATGCAATGCCCCTCCTCCACACACACACACACACACACAAAATGAGAAAGATACAAAGGCAGCGCAGCAGGAGAAGAGAATAAGGGGAATCGATATTGGGCTATTTATTTGTTTATAGCAGTACAAAACAAATCATCACACGGGAGGAATTTGTACTGAGAGATAGTCGACAGCAGTAGCAGCAGCTGTTTATGGTTTGCACGTACATACCATGGAAGCAGGAAATGGCAGCAAGCACCTGCAGCCGGAAGCAGCCCCTGCTGTCAACACTGGCTGACGTGACCCAGGCACGTGCAAGGAACTCGGCTCGCTAGAGGATGGAATTTGCCATCGTAAGGTCATGGTTCAAAGAAAGGAAGCTGCTTTGGACAAAAGCATGCGGGCAATGACGAGACGGAAAACTAGTTTCATATGTTTTCAGAGTAGACAAACAAAACAAACAAAAGGCTCTTTCATCACGTGACAGTGAGCCCTACAGGACTGTTGATTACCACAAGAGTCTTCATTGCCAGTGGCAATATTGGGTTTATTTTTTTGAGGGAAAGGCCAAGCATATGGCATATGCAATCTTCACACGCAATGTGCATGCACCATCAGTAAATGTGTTGAACAGCCTGACCGACGCATGACCCGTGGCTCTGAATGGTATTTAATAAAGACGGCTGTGTGTCACATACATGACCCCTGATAAGGGTTGAATGCATATCTGACCATACGAGCATTTGCTCTCATGGCGCTAGAGGTTAATAATGGCTTGTCTCTGTGGACAGGCTCGGTGGAAGTCTGGAACTTTTCTTTGTAGGCCGTGTGTGCATGACCTATTTTTTGGGTCACAGAACCCAGCACTGTTTGGATGAGAAGCCACAGTAAATAAGAAAAAAAGTAATCTGGTATGAATTTCCTGGGGTTGCTTGTGCCTGTGGCTCGGCCCATATTTGGAATTAGGTTGGTCAAATATAATTCACATTTATTCTTACATTTACATCACATTTATTCATTTTGATGATGCTTTTGTTCAGAGTGACTTACAAAAATAGAGAATAATCAAAGAACAGGTACAATTCACCCATGAGTTTGAATGCTTTGAGTAAAGAGAGGCACCTGTATTTAACAGCAGTCAGCTGTATTCACAGCATACAGAGGCCGTATGTGTTTTTTATAGAGCTAGCCATCTTTAAGTGTGTGCTTATATTTAGACACAATCCAGGTTTTATCCAAAGCAATTCACACTGAGGGCATAGTGTTATCTGTGCTTACAGACAGAGAGATCTGAAATAGCACCTCAGTCCTCAAATGCCATCAACAGTGAATCAAGAATGGTTCCTATATACTTACTTTATACTATACACTATATTCGATATACTATGCACAAGAACAGTTTTTCCCCTTAAAGGGTTTATGTGTTCTAAGAGATTATATAACATATGCACTCATTGAATTACATCACATTTTCAGATAAGTATGTTTTTAGTTTTCCTTTCACAAGTTCCAAATATCTTGTTGTTGCCAGGCTGTGTTTGGTAATAGTCTGTGTCTAAAGGGTTTTTAGTGGCGTAATGTCATGAGTCTGCCCTGCCTGTCTCTGAGGATCCTGTTTCTGCAGTGTTATTGCCTTGACCTTGTGTAGTCTCTGTGTGCTGTCACTGCTGTGAAGGTTTTGCTCTTGCCCCTGGTCCTTCTCAAGGTCCCTGGCAGGTGTCCGTGGCATTGCCGTATGCAAATACCTCCCCCTAACTGGCATGACTTGGCACTAGGAGAGCTTCACCTATTTTGATTTCACTAAGCTAAATTAAGAGTGATGGCCATGGCAGAGAGTGTGCTGCTTTTTCTCAGATGTACCTGTGACGCAAAGCCCAGGACATTGGTCAGACCCCCAAGAAGAGGAGAGGCCGCTCTGAGAAATGACACACGTGCTTGCCATACAATTTGAGCATTCTCAGAGCTAAACGCTTCTGAGACCACAACACTTATGCGGCTGTGACCTCTTAGAATCATGTCAAATAGAAGAAATGCGGTCAAAAAAGTTGTTGGGTGATGGTGATGGGCATTTAAAAAAAAAAAAAAACATTTAAGAAACAAGCCAAAGGCATAGAGCATGTGTCACCAGTGTGTATGTACGAAAGGGCTGGTCGGAAAATTCAGTGCAGGTCTCCTTCTTCTTGATGGCTCTCCCGGGGCGGAACCTGAGATGGTTCTGCGGAGAGAGGAGCACACCCAAGTACAGGACAAGAACAGCTGGGTACAAGTGTGGCAGCACTCCGGCAGGAGATAAAGTTACATCCAATGAAGGGTAGGGCCCCACGCTTCCTCGGAACGGGGCCCGGGCCTCTGGGAAGCTGTCATCATTCACATCGTAAAAAAAAAACGTTGTTTACTCCAAGGCAGTTAGGTACCCTCCTAGTCTCCACCCTCTCCGCAACGTGTCCCTACCCCTGTGTGTTGATTTGCAGTATGTGTTTAGATTATTTAGTCCACCGGATGAAGGAAACTCAAGTCTGGATGGAGTGCTGGTCTCTGCTCCACTCTTTTCGACTCTTCCAAAGGTGTGATCTGAGGTGTTCACTCAATCTGAGATTTGTCTTTTATGGTGACCGGAACCTTTTTGCCACAGCGCTGTCCACCCCACATTTCATTCGTTAAGTTGCATAACCTCTAAAATACCATCCCGTAATGGGAAACATTCTCTCTCTCTCTCTGAAATGCTGCCAAATATAGCAGGTAAAACTCAATTCCAGATATATCATTTCACTCTCAATTGCAAGCAAGCAAATGGCAGCTTAATGACTACGTAGACGACCTGACCTTTTAGAGAACTGTTACGTTTCATCTTAAGCATCCACCCCTCACCAGGACATTTTTTTCCCCTCGCCCTCCATCGTGCAAGATAAAAGAAGCAGCTGGGGGAGAGAGGCTGCTGGAGATCTCTATCTGGGCGCAGGGGAAGCTTTTCTTTTCCCCCATTTCCTTTTTTGTCTTGCACATGCAGTTCAAGGACGGCTGCAGGCAGCTCAACCCTCGCTGAGGCACAGCAGCGCCTCAAGGTCGCGTACATTCACCCCGTGACATTCTGCAACAACTCGAAAGGGAGTGTGTGTGTGTGTGTGTGTGTGTTGATATGGGTGTGTGTGTGTGTGTGTGTGGAGTAGAGCGGAGGTAGGGTTGCAGTTGAAGTTATGTCTCCCCCTGAGAGTTGGGTAAACAGCCTCTCTGTTGCACTGTGTGCTCCTCTCCTGCTGGAGAACTTCTGCCGCGTGGCGGGGGCCGCTGGGCTGCTGCTTCTCCAGCCATCACGGGGCAGGACAGGGCAGGGCACGCTGGGGCTTCACCCATCGTCACTCCACAGGACACGCCGTGGCAGCAGATGACATGGTCATCTGTCAGTTAGGGCACACGGAGTTGGTGGCACTGAGTGAGCTTTGGAAACAGCTTTGTTGTTGACACATAGGCTGAGAGGGAGAGGGCAGCCGCCATGAAAACGACGAGAGAGGAGACACACACACACACACTCCCTTAAAGGGACAGGCCCTCTCTGAAGTCCACAGCAAGGCCTCCGCTCGATGGCTCATGCTGTTTTCATCCTCCCCATTAACTTTTTAATCCGGCTTCATTTCTGCTAATTAGCGACAGGGAAGACTGAGCCCTGCCACTGGTGACAGGCCCGCGCCCCTCCTGCCCATCCGTCTGTGGCAGGCGGCTCGACTGCTACCTTCCCCCAGAGTTGCTGTCATTACTTTTGTCTTTTTCAAGTCCTTCAAAAGTGCTTATTATTATTTCGGTTGAAGCGAAAGGGAAAGAGTGTCGTCAGCTCTTCCGAGACCACGCCACGGCGCAGTCCAGCCCAACCTGAGCTGGAAGAACAAGAGAAGAGACAGCCAGCAGGGAATGTGATGAGAGAGAGGAAACTGTCTTAACAGCCACTAGCCCTCGTTTTCAGCTAGCCCAGAAGAGCGCTAACCAGGAAGGATAAAGCAGAGGTGGACAGGAGTACAATAAGCCACGAAACAGATGAGCAGATATCATCCTTAAAACATCTGTAGCTTGACTAGGAGAGAATAGAGAACCATTGTTTTAACACCAAGGTCATTTGGTTCAGTTCCAAAGCAATACAAATAGCATTGCCTTGTCTGGCTTCACTGTACCGAGTTTCTTCTTGGATGAAACAGATGAACCATCTTGTAAATGGCTAAATGGGTGGCGGCGTTGACTATCTAAAGGTGCGCTCCAGTGATCATTTTTACTGCAGAGGACTCCAAAGATGCAGATGTAGCAGGGAGGGCCCCTTCCTGCTCGCCGGATGAGAAATAGGGCACACTCAGCCCTCAGAGGTTGGCATGGGGAAGTGTGAGAACATAATTGCAAATTAAGGGGGGCCTTATGAGATCCAATTGGGACGCGGCCCTTGTCAGAAGCGGAGAAAACACAAACAGCCATCTTATTTTAATATTATTTGTAAACAATAATGCATGGCTCATGGGGAAATAAAAGTTCTTGGTCTCTTTTTTGAGAGCACAGTCCAATTTAGGACAGCTGTGCCTTACAACTATTGTGCCATCCCAGTCTTACTTATGTTGTTTTATTAAGCTTAAGGCGCCACAGAGTTTCCTATGACATCCCACACTGTGGCACAATCCAGTGAGATCCCAGGGCTAGAGCACAGCAATTGGAATGGTACACATGGGGACCATTTACAAACTGAATGCCTGCCTGACTCTCTCATCTGGAAACAAGCATTATCTTTGTACACGCCACGTCAATAAAGAGGCGAGGCTGTGATTGGCCAGGAAAACAAGCCATTTGCGAGCGAATCGGCTTTTAAACTGGGCCGGCGGTTTTGGCTCTCGCCATGTATTATTCATGATGCTCCACTCAGCGTCTGAAGAGCAAAAACGGGCCGCAGAGAGAAGACGAACACGCAAGCCCTGCTCCCCTCCTCCGCGCGTTGTCAACACATCTATTTCAAGTTCTCAGCTCAACTTTCCGCTTGCAGAAGTTCTTGTGAAACAAAGGTCACCTCGACTCCCTCCGCTCTGTGACTTTGATTGACCTCCATCAGAATCTTATGCGTAAAATATTCAACACACCCTTTGTCTGCAGAGCACACTGACACATACATTCATGAGGTCATCAGTGTGATGAGGGGGGTTTGATTGAGTCCTAATGAGACTGATCTTAGACCAGTCCCCTTGAATTATTCTATCTTTTGAGTTAGTTCTTAGTGAACATGCATTGGACGTGAGTTATATTGTATACTGTTGGTAAATGTAAATATACATCCCAGTGAAAATAAAGTGAAATGAGTGTCTTGAGCAGTAATGCCTTGATTTTATATACAAACTTCCTAGCCAGGCCTCTCAGTGAAACAGTGAATTCTGCTGATGAGCTCACTTTGTAGTGAGTCTCCAAGATGTACACCATCAGCATTTAAGCATGAGCATGTACAGCTGTTCAAGCACGTAAACCGCAGAGCCCCTTGTTCTGTCAGAGCCCGCTTGTATCCTTGAGATAGTCCTCACATTCTCCCCGAGCTTGTGCTGTTGGCTTGGATGGCTGTTAGTGAGACTTCACTTTCTTCTGAACCCTCTCCCTCCCCCAACACCTACCTCTCCACCTGCCCCCTCTCTCCATCCGCCCCCATCCAGGGAAAAGGCAGAGGACCCAGGCGCACTCTTCCTTTTAATGTGCTGGCTTTTCTTCAATCATTTAATTAAGCAGAGGAGAGATTATTCAGCCCGGAGTCAGCTCCGTCTCCCTTCCAGCACCCTCATCTATCTCTGATTAAACTTGTAACATTCTGTAGCTGCGCTGCTCCTCTCTTTCTGGGGCATGTGGCGAGAGATGGATAGATAGAGACAGGGAATGTGCGAGAGGTGAGAGAGGGAGGGAGAGAGGGGGAGAATGGTATTGTGACATTAGTGGAGAGGTGGAGAGGGGAGCTGCTGGAGAGGTCCAGGGGCCAAGGTGAGATCAGCTCTCCAGTTGTCTCCCTCTTTCACACTCCGTGTGTGTCGCCGTCCTGGGTGCTGCGTCAGCTCCGTGGGTGTGAAGTTCCACGACTGGAACAGTCTGATACTGTTGGAGGGAATGTGTGTGTGTGTGTGTGTTTGTGTGTGTGAGAGAGAGAGAGAGTTTGGGGAGGGGTTTGTCAGAGATGGGTAGTTTCTAACACACCGTTTATTGTAACCTTTCATAACTGTGTAGCTTTTCCTTTCTTCTCTGCCAGATAAAATATTGTCTTGCATGCACACCAGTGCGCATACAACAGATTGAGATGAGAAATCTGCCATCAGCCAGCGAGAAGAATTATCTTTGAGCTGCTTCTAAAAATAGCTCCAGTCAAAGCCAAGTATTTTTTTAAGTCAAGACAGCTCTCCTCAGCGATCATGACTGCCTAGTGGTGTGAGGAAGAAGGGATGGGGGTGTGGGGGGTGGAGGGCGTAAACGCCTTGGCGTTGTGCCTCAGAGACCCCACAAAAGCGGCCCCTAGAGAGGCCAGAGCAGTCCCAGGCTTGGGGGGAGGAAGGAGGGAGACTCCTCCCTTACTGAAGGGAAATGGTTAACATGTCGCTGTAATTGGCACCCACAGCTGCGTGTCCCCTTTGACAGACAGTCAGCATCGGGGGTGCGGCGGGGGAGAGGGAGGGGTGTGTGTGTGTGTGTGTGTGTGTGTGTGTGTGTGTGTGTGATTTCTTCCCTTTTTTCAGTTGCAGCCTCTGCTTTGCTTTGTGTGACAGCTGCCTAATTGGGCATTCTCTGCTTGTAGCGAGGCTGGCTCCTCTGGCCCCGGCTGCTGACGAATGGCAGCGGATTACAGATGAGGACACAGTGACCTGTTCGACCTTCCCACAGTCAGAGCAGAGGGGGGGGGGGCACCCCCTCTGACTCCACCCCCCACCCCCACCCCCCCTCCGCCGCACCCAGACGAGCAGCGCTGCAGGTCACTGGAGGATGAGGTCGTGAGAAGGTGGAGGATCTGCCAGGTGGCCAATGACAAGAGTGTCACATGACAGCTTTGCCCCCCCCCTCCACCCTCTTCATGTCACTAAGTCAAGGGCATTGCTATTGGCACTGCCAGCCCTCCCGCCTGCTTTGCCCCCACCTTTGTGAAAAAGTGTTTTGCTGCTGTTTGTCTCCCCCTTGCTCCCTAATGCGACACAGCCAGTGCAGGCTCCAAGCAGCCGATTGTTATGAGGGCTTTGATTTTGCTCATTTTCCTCCACCTTTATTCTCTCCATTTCCTCATTTGAATTTATTTTCCTCTCTCTGTGTCACTCCTGCACCGCCTCCCTCCCATCATTCTCCCTCTTTTTCCTCGTTTTCGCCCGTTGCACACTCTCTTGCGGCTGGGGGAGACAGCCACGGGGAGGTTGAGTCCTCTCGTTTAAAACTGATAATCACGCTCGTTATGTACATGATGGAGCTCCTCTAGTTCTGCAAAGGCAAGCAGTCCTGGCATCCATCTCCCCCTTCTCCCGCCCCTGCCCTCCCACCCCCACAATCTCCTCCAGCACGGCATGATGGATAATACGCTATATTAACTCTCTCCCCACACAGCCTGACAGGCTCTCCCCTTCACTCACAGCCACCCAAAACGCCTCCTCGTGTGCACTTTCCCTCTCCTCTCAGCTCGGGGTAATTAAAGTGCTGATTCACCAGAAAGTGACTGACAAACTGACAAACAGATAAATGAATTTGGCATTCAATCAACATAATTTAGATGGAATTAGATTAGACCCAAACAGAGAGAAACTAATTATTTAGCAAGGTTGTGGATTTGCAGTTTGGTTGCGTTTGCCGTGCAGGCCCTGAAAACATGTTTATTTACCATGCGGAGAGATAGGAGAAAGGAAACTCTGCTGCCTGAATGCAATGACTTGTCATTCTCAATGCAATGACTTAACTTCTCAATGTCTTTGCTCTCGGTGCAGTTTTTGCTAAATATTGATCTGCTTAATTGCAACACTAATTATGTACATTAGTTAGTCAATGCTCAGCTTTTATAATCTTTAGTCAATAAATGTTTAAACATGTACAGAAACACATGGTTTAGATGACTCCGACCTGATGCCTGAAAGGCCTTTCATATATGAATCCCACATGTATTTGTTCAGCTGTAATGGTTTAAAAAAAGCTTTGCTGTCCAAATAATTAGTAGCACATGCTGTGATTTGTCAGGGAATGTCCTTATCTTCCCTGGCAAATTAAAAAAGACTTTAAATGCCATTCTCTGTGAGAGCTCAGAGCTGTGGGGCATGCTGAAGCAATCGAGGTCTTACCCATTCAAGCATTTCGGTCTGGCTTAGCTTTTTTCCTTGGCTTTTTTGTTTGTGTGTGTGTGTGTGTGTGTGAGAGAGAGAGAGAGAGAGAGAGAGAGAGAGAGAGAGAGAGAGAGAGAAAGAGAGAGAGAGAGAGAGGTGTGCCACAACGGGGGGGTGGGGGGGGCTAGGGGGCTGTGTTGGAGTGCATGTCAAGAAAGAAAGAACTGACCATGGCCGTGTCCACTCGTCTGGGGTTAAAACCCACCTCTGTGGAGTTGGAGCAGCTCTTGCAGCCACTGAGGCAGAGAGGGGAGGGGGGGGGGGGTGAGGGGGGAGACTGCAAGTGTCCTTAGGATGTAGGAGCCTGGCCATGTGTCTTGCTGTTGTCACTTCGCCAGGATGCAATATCGCTCAGCCGAGGTAAAAAGCCGTCAGTAGTAAAATATGATGAATTATCTCATGCCGATGGAGGCGTGTGTGTGTGTGTGTGTGTGTGTGTGTGTGTGTGTGTGTGTGTGTGTGTGTGTGTGTGTGTGTGTGAGTGTGAGTGTGAGTGTGAGTGTGTGTGTGTGTGTGTGTGTGTGTGTGTGTGTGTGAAGGATGCAAGTTCTCGTGACTGTGGGTGGCTGTGTGTATTGGTTTGAGGTGAATAGAAATGGCATCCTTGTGTGTGTGTGTTATTTTGTGTGTGTGTGTGTGTGAGAGAGAGAGAGGGATAGAGTGAATAAGAGAAAGTGAGAGAGAGAGTGTGTGTGTGTGTGTGTATGTAGGGAATAAGTGCAGATGAGATAAAAAAGTGAGCCTGGGGAGGGAGGGGGAAGAGAGAGGGAGATGGAGAGAGAGAGAGAGAGAGAGAGAGAGAGAGAGAGGTGGCCGGGTGACCACAGGTTTAATGTTGACCTTGTTGTGCGTGCATTTAGCTGCTTTTCACTGCTGAGTTGTGCTGACAGAGTCCTCTAATCCTGGTGCTCACACAGTTTATTAGTGCTGGTAGTTATCTGTGCACAGAGACAAGGCTGCTGCCCCCTACCCTGCTTAGGAGCGGAACACATAGGGGAAGTGTCAATGAGGGAGAGACAGAGGGGGTGTAGAGAGACAGAGGTGGTGGTGGTGGTGGTGGGGAGCAAAGGCACATTAGTATTCAGACACAGTCTCCCTGCCTGCAGTGCAAATTGATTACTACACTGTACCTGTGCTTGGCATCTCAGTCCCGGAAAAGAAAAAAAAGGCAGGACTATACACTGTGTGTCTGGGCTGGCATCGCCGAGTGAAGCCACGCCAGGCTCGCCTAACCTCTGGTTTGAGGGGAAACACAACACTCCCGTATCGCTGGGGCCTCGGCGTTCTAATGTGCTGGTCAAAGTTAGAGAACAAGCAGCGTCAGAAGCAAGTCTGAGTGGAGGTGGACGAGGCTCATTGAGAAGCAGAAGGATAAAGACCGTGTCTAATTTGATTGAACGATTAAAATGACTCATAACCTTATAACTCATCAAAAGACAGCGGGCTTAAATGACAAGTCAGCTTTTTTGATGCATATCATTTGCTAGCATCATGAGGTGCTCTTGTTTGACACACTGGCAAACTTTTGGCTTTTTTGTAGTTTTAGTTCACTGTACTACCCATGCGTTTGTCACTCTTACCTTGGTCATAATCCCTGGTCAAGAATCAATGTCATTGATTTTGCACATGAATTATTAACATCTGTGGAGCTCATCAAATATGTTGCAGCTGTTTCAGCACCCTGCTATCTTTGAGCATCAGACTCCCACTAACCCTCCATGGCTACTGAGTGTTTTGGTGAGGAGATCCTCTCATTTATGTCCTGAAGTCGACAAATCAGGGCCAGACACGGACAGGTCAGATGGCTTGACATGCATAAGACCCATTCTGGTGTGTAGGCATTGGAAGGAGTGAAGGGAGGACAGTAGGTGAAGGCACATGAATAGGAGAAGAACAGAACACAGATGTCTGGGTTGTTTTTCAGACCACACAAAGTATTAGCCGCCAATAGTGAGTCATAACACAGGGCAATCCACAGGGCTTTGACATCCCTTTAAGTGAATTTGAGGGGGGGGGGGGGGGGGGATCAAGACCTTGGAAGATAGAAAATAGACTTGGGTCATTGAAAGTGTTATATACATTTTGTGTAAGAAAAGCCAAGATACCACATAGTCTGTCATGAAGGTAACGCAAGAGCACAATTGAGTTGAGAAGTGCCCACACATTCAAGACTCTCTATTTTTAAGTACTGTTTGTGAGGTTTTGTAAAGCCTGCCAGTTCTTATTATAACAAATCTCAGTGTTGTAATAGTAATTAACTTTGATCTACCATGAGGTGTTGGTTCTTTGAACTTGAGGTAATTGGACCTAGAAAGTTCTTGAAATGTCCTTGAGTTTGATGTTGAAGAAGCTGTGGAAACCCTGAGTGCAGTATATTTACAAGTCTTTGACAAGATACTAAATGCTAAGGCACATAAGCTTAATGGTTTTGATCAAGTGGGATGAAGGAGGTTCAGTATGTGCCTGCAGAAGATATAGGCCACAGTGACCAGGCTAGTAAGGTTGAGTAGTGACCTGGCCACCTGCATGTCTGGATAACAAGCCAAGAAAGCTTGGTTACATCATCCCAGCCAACAGGAATGGCTGCTGATGCCACTAAGCCGTTCATGACTGGCACACGTAGACCTGAACTGCAGAGTGGTCATGTGATTTATCTCCTCAGAGGAATACTTACTGTAGCTTTCATGCATGAATTATGAAAAGAATTATCTAAGTTTTTAATTTTAGTTTTTATATTTAATATTGTTTTTCTTACTCAAAGTTGACCTTGACCATTTTCTTTTCTTTTTAGATAATTTATTTTATTTAAAAGTTATTTAACTACCCACACATGTAGACACTGTGCAACAAAGGTGTAAGATGGGATGAAAGGCCACATCTTGGATTGATGATGCTATCAAACAATTAATATTTGGAAGAGAGAAGAGAATTTAAAAGATAGCAACTATTCTAAAATATTGCTATGCATCTACTGACACCGCCCATTAGATGTTGGGAGACAATAATCATTATAAACTAAGCCCAAATGGAATTAAATTAACTGTCCACATAATATGTGGACACCATGCATGATGAACAGTGCAGTCACGTTGCTAATTTTTGATTATTTATCTGGTGGATCAATGGACTGCTTTGCAGCATAACAAAATATTGTGTGATTCTGGACATTGAGGCAATTATCAAATTTGTAAACAATCCAGCCTAAGGCTTTCCTATATGGCGTTCTATCTGATCTTTACAGTGGATTTGAGAAGGCGATGATCCAAGGAAGCTATGGGATGAAAGCAATGCAGTGTTCTATGCCACCACAAACTGGCCGCGTCCCTGATGTGGTCTCTGTTAAGGCTCTCACTCCCACCGTGTGTTGTGATGCCAGACCTAATGAAGCTACTAGTGCCTGTCTGACCCTCCTAAAGCTTGATGTGGACATGTAAAAGCATAGGTTTGCTCTTGTTTCAGCGCTACATCTTTGATTGCTGTAAGATATGGATAAACCCCTTAGGTTATTATGTAAGTCAAATGCCTTAATGAAGTTATTTGATGTACAGTGCATTGCCTTGAAGAGTGGTAAGATATTGCTGGGAAAATGTATATCTTTACGCATCCTGTTCAATCACGTAGACCTTAGTTAATTTAGGTCAGAATGGTCACTCTTTCCTGAGAGGGTGTGTCCTTCATAATGAGGCCCTCCAATGCTGTTGAGCACATGCAGCATGGCAGGCACCTCCATTAAGTTATGTGAAGGAACACGGAGTGCTATCGTGGGATATCACAGACAAACAGTTCCTGCACTATTTCCCATGCCCACCTACATTTTCCCCTCAGGAAACACAAGTGTTCCTCATCTAGGCTAGAAAACACACATATTTATTCTGCCTTCCTAACTGTCAGAGCTGGACACATTTCTCAGCCAAGGCACCGTGTGGTGAATTGGTCGCAAGGCTTCCTGTGGTGTGACTTTGGGGTTTATTCACTATCCATTCCATTCTCCCCCATTTACCCACATGGATGGGACAGAGCGGTCACATATGTGTGCAGTACAGTACAGTGCAATGAAGAGCTGTGGTTCCTGATGTTAAAAACACACACACACTCATGCTAAATCTGTCCGAGGGGTAAGTAACCTCTCTGGCTTCAATATTTAGATTCCAGTGAATAGAGTGTGTGCTTAGTTTTACTCCTCACAACTGACTTATGAGGGGGAGGGTAGTCCTTTTCAAAGGACCAGGAGACATGTTTAGGTTGTGTGTATGTAGGTCAAGCTCAGGCCTTTCTTCTTTTTCTTTTCAACACTGCCAACCCCCCCCCCCCTCCCACCCAACTTGCTCAAGTCTTGCTTTGTAATTGGTGAATCCACAAAGAGGGGCGTGCTCCATCAGTGAAAACATTGATGCGTGATGCCCGTCATGCTCCTTTGGAAGTAGGTCACAGTGACCTAGTTTGCGTGGTGCGTGGCCCTGATTGACTGAGTCACTGAACGCTATCTCAGGAATGCGCTTGTTGCAGTTACGCCAGTTGATTTTGCGTCTCGGTCTAACAAGCCAGTCTTATTGTTGGTTTTTACGGAGGCAGCTGTGGCTGTCTTCTCCGAGTCCTAGCTGGGGATCTGTCTGCTTTGTAAATCAAATCTAACCTTGAGACATCTCTAATACCCGGGCCACATATGCTAAGCAAGAGTTGTCAGGTATTAAATGTGATCCACACCAACAAGGGCAGGTTTGTCACTTTTTATTATAACCTAATGCCTTGTATGGGCGCCAGCTGTTGCATCAACTAGAGAGACTCAGCAGTGAGGAGGAATGACCTTGAATTGAAATGGGGGATCTTGCAGGTTTTTTTTGCTTCATCATGCATTTTAAATAGCACAAATGGATTACAATTTCTGGATGAGGGGGATGTCATTTATTATCTGCTACATTTTTGGGGCTCAATTCATCTTAACACCTCTGGCCTACAAAGTGCGACTTTCAAACCAGATATCAAAATAATTTTTACCATTTTGTTTAATCAGGTCACTCATCTAACAAAAAATCTCTGAGTTCTCTTTTAGAGTTGACTACAGTTAAGCACTCATCATGATGGCATACTGTAGTGATGACAGAAATATGAGCTGAATAGTAGGCATTGGCATATCTAACAGATATGGCATTTTTGATCACCATTAAAATATTATGAAATATATTACTATTATTATAAAGTAAAATTGATGGTTTAATGGTTACATTTAATTTAATGAAGAAATTGAGAGTATATGAGGGTGGTTTGAGACTATAATTCTATACAGAACACTGTATGACCAAGACAGTTCAGTGTGTATTTAAAACCCTCTAATCCCATTTAAACTGGCTAGGAGACAAGCTGATTTCTCGTAACTCTAAAAACACGACAACAACAGAAGGATGTGTGTTCATGATTGGCCTCAGTTGGTCTTTCTGCAGTGGGCAGGTTTGTTTTGGGACTTCTTTAGCCTTTTCGTTAAAGGGAATGGGGTTGTTGTCAAGTACCTCTGTCATGCAGGGCGGCAGCTTGACAAGGCCTTAAGGTCTCCCCTCCACTCAGATGCTCTCTGTCGAACCTGCAAGTTCAGGTGCAAATTAGTGGTAGAGCCCACCCAATGGGCTGCTCTGAAGATGGGCTGACCATTAAGCAGTGTCAGAGTTGGCCTAGTTTGTCACAGGGAGCCACAGGCTTATTATTCCACCTTAACAGATCACCCTTGGTTTCTGGCGAAGTCTCCCAAGCCTTTAATTACTGGCCGAAATGCTGTCATTTAACTCCCTCGTGAGTGGTTTTAATTGCTTACTTCTGTGATGTGTGGGTTAATTGCCAGGGTCAGTGGTAAAGGACAAAGATATCCAATTTACTGGGCTAAACCATGGGCTGCAAAATCAGTGTAATGATAGTTCAAATGGCTGCCGTTCCCCACAGAGTTGTCAGGAGGTTAGTTATTGCTATGAACTCAAATCAACTGCCACAGTCTTCTTCCTAATTTCAGGCTCACGTGCTTCCCTACCTCATTGTGTATCGCCTCCTCATTTGATTTTGAGGTAGATGCTAGATTCAGTGGCATGATCATCAACAACAACAACAAGGATTGTTACAGTTTGAAAATGTAGAGCATTTTTTGGAGTAAACAAAACCACTTTTAGGGCAGAGTACACCCACACACACACACACACACACACAGAGAGAGAGAGGGAGTACAATGCTGGTGTTTGCGTGTGGGCTACAGCTGGTGGTGGGTTATCAGGGAGGCAGCAGGTAGGCGCTGACACAGCTCTGGGGGGAGTGGAGGGGGTGGGGGTGACCGCAGAGGAGGGAATGGGAGCATGAGGGGGCGTGACCTCAAGCACACTGATCTGCTTCCTCTCCATAAACGTCCACACACATAGACCCAGGCATGCACACACAGCATCAACACAGGGTCACAGCACACAGGCTCACCCTCTAATAGCCTGGTCTGTGACTCAGACCTAAATGGTATTATAAGTGGCACACTGGCACTCGTACACAAGGGCCTCTGCTTGCTGTGGTTTCATGGTCTCTTTTTCGTAATAACTTTGAAACATTGAAAACTTGGACCTTCTCCAATCATGTTTGGTTCAATGAGTCGGACATCAGTCTTGGCCTATATGGGCTTTTTTTTCTGCTTTTAACGTGCATATGGAGGAGTAGTCTTATTCTTGGCATTCAAGTGGGTTATCTTGGCACCAGTTCTGTCAAAACATCTCATCTTTGCAAGGATTACACTGTCTTGTTGTTTCACTTAATACCTGGCCAATCAATCAAGTCTCTTTGTCTTTCACTGTTGTCTATATTTGTAGCCATTATGAGCCTCTAGTCTCTAAGTCTCTAATTCCTATACCTCATTGCCAGTGGTCACAATAAGCAGTGGGCTAATTGTAGGTTATGAACTTGCTCCTGTAGCCATGACCTTTTTTACCCTACCCTAGAGTCCTCGGCAGACCTTGGTCTCATGCGTGTGGCAGCTGGGGAAGGAAAGGGCGAGTGAGTGAGTGCAGTGACAGTGTGCACGTAAGTGCGTGCTCAGGACTAATCCCTGGCCAAGATCTTTCGCATGAGAGGGGAAACGAGCTCTTGGAAGGCCCAGCGCATGCATGCTAGAACAGACCCACATTTAATGTACTGCTTTAGGGCTAGATCCCAACTGCCTGCCTCTCTGTCCTCACTCACACATACCCTCCAGAGCAGTGAGGGGGAAAGGCATTTCTTATTTCTTTGGAAGAAAACCTGTTTATAAATCTGCATAGTATTATTTGTCAGTTTTATTTTTTAAATATCAATTTCAGTATTTTGTTCATTGTGGGAAAAGGTTTGAGACAGCCTAAAAGACCAAACATGATTAGCTAATGTGGGCACACAATTTATTTTGTTATCAAATTGAATTAATCAAATTGCAAGGGAGAAAAGAGTGCCTAGCAATAAAGTGAAATAATGCAATCGTTGCAGGAATGTTTGGCAGCTTGATCCTTTGTGCTACTCTGTCATTGCCCAGGGTTTCTCATGCTCAATTGTTTTTGTCTTGTAGGTTCTTCTGTGGGTGAGCCAGTGGTCAGGAGGTTAGGCTGTGGATGAGGATCTTCACAGGCATCCCTGAAGCCTTGGGGCAGACTGACCGCATGGCGGCTGCCATGGAATTTCACAGGGGAGGCTCTGACATGCCCCTGTTCAATCCTTTCCGGGGGCTGTAACAAATCCACATGAACTTCCCTCGTCAGTGGACAGTCATGACGCAAACAAGGTCATCTGGTTAATCTGTGAAAAAATCTGATGCATGCTCCTTTTGTTCTTCTTCAAGATTGGATCAAAAAACATCCCTATCATTACATTTTGTACCTTTTGTAACTTTTAAAATCACCGATTCCTAGCTTAAAAAGGACAAAGAAGAGGAAAATATTTTTATTTATTTTTTTATTTCTCTGTCGTGGTGGCGAACCATATTAGAGACTATAGTGTTGAACATGACTCATGGGGAGGAACCTGGCCCTGAGACGCACCAAGATTCTGCTGTTCTAACTTATCTCGAAGGCCTACTCATGCATCAGGTCACCGGAGGCCAGGCTGCCACAGCTACACAGAGATGCCAGGCTGGGCACGGCAACCAGGAGCAAGGCAACAGCAAAGCACCTGCACCAGGCCAAGGGCAGCCTAACCATGCCCCTCCACCACAAGGCACTGAGCCGGAGAGGACCGCACCCCACACTGGGGTCACCCAGCACCTTAAGAAGGCCCGGCTGCTGAGGTCCGAGGCCTGGATGGAGCACGAGAGCAGGAAGAGGCCGACGCCCCCGGCAGAGTTGAATGGCCAGAGACACAGAGAGTTGGAGGAGCACGCCGCTGCCCTTAACGGCTCGGCGAAGTGCAAAGGTGAGAGCACGCTGCTGGCGTCCCTGCTGCAGTCCTTCAGCTCAAGGCTCCAGAATGTGGCCCTGTCACAGCAGCTCGTGCAGAGTCTGAAGCATCAGCAGGTGCAGCAGCAGGAGGCCAGCGGCCACATAAACAAGGGCCCAGCAGAGGACGGGAAAGAGGCCGGACCGTGCCGTGAGTCGGCCTCCAGTCGCCTCAAGGGCCTGATGAAGAAGAACAAAGTCCAGAACCACAGCAACAGTGTGCCTTACCAGCGCAGGCGGGCCAGCCAAGAGAGGCAAAGTGAGTCGCCAAAGGTGCTGCAGAAAAACGCCCAGTCCTCCTCCACGGAGTCACTCTCCTGTGCAGAACGGCTGAAAGCGGTGGCGAACCTGGTGAACATTAGGTCCAGTCCGGCCCCATCCCCCAGACCCAGTGTGGCCTGCAGTCAGCTGGCTCTTCTGCTGTCCAGCGAAGCTCACTTGCAACAGTACTCTCGTGAGCAAGCCCTCAAAGCACAGCTCGCTGGGCGGTCAGCAAGCGAGAGGCTGGCAGCCATGGCCACGCATAAAACGCAGGACACAAAACAGACGACCACATCAGACACTGTAAGCTCCTTACAAGCCAAAAACGGATTGGCCCCCATGGCATCAGCGTCCAGCAGGCAGAGTACAAGTGTGACTCCTCCAGGGCCTGGCAGGACAGCGGGCTCCCCTCGGCCACTGCTTCCGTTCCGAGAGCGGCGGCCCTTTGAGAGACCTTTCGCCAGCAGGCCGTCTCAAAACTGCAGCAGTTTACTTTTGCAGCTGCTCAACAACCACAACACACAGCATCAGCTCAACAGCCAGGGCCACCTGCGCAGTGACTTGAGCGCCACATCTCACCGGGGCTCGCCTGTGCTCTCTGAAGGGGGGCACTCCAGTCCAGACAGCAGCTTCCTCAAAGACAGCAGTGACGCCGAGAGCAGCAGCTCCAGCTGCTCCCCAATAGACCTCTCTCTAAAGGGCAGGAGGGTCAGTGCCCCACCGGCCACCTCCTCGGCCTCCTCCTCCACCTCCTCCTCCCCAGCTTTAGACAGAATAACTGAGGGTCTGATAAACAAGTGGAAGCCTGAACCCCCTCCACCCTCTGCAGTTTGCAGCAAAGACAGAGAGCTTGAAAGTAACCCTGAAATGAAGCCCCATCACAAGGTTACACTTTTGCAGTTGCTGCTAGATCATAAAAATAACGGGAATGTAAACAAAAGTCTGGATAATCCAGATTTGCACCCAGTCATAATCCCCAAGGTTAGCAGGGCGCCAGTGGCCAGACAGACTGTAGTTAATAGGTGTGAGGAAATAAGGACTCTCAGTCCTCAATGTGGACTTGTTAGCAAAAGTCCCCTGATCTTACCCACTTTGTCATATGGCAAAGACACCAGCAGTACATCCTCCCCTTACAGTTTATACGACTCTTCTCATTCACAGTCCATTCCCTTAGATCTGTGTAAAAACAAATCCTTCCCAAGTGAGCCAAGTGTCACCGAGCCCGCTTTCAGTGCCAGTAAATTACTGCAGAATTTAGCCCAGTCTGGAAAACAAAGTGCAAGCTCATCCCCACCACTCAAAACCTCCATGCCCTCTGTCCAGAGGCACCCTCAGGAAATGAAGCTTGATCACAGTGTGACTTTACTGGATAGACTCACGGCACCAGTTCAGCAGAGCCCCTCACCTAGATCTGAAGGGGCCTACTTAATACCCCCACGACGGCCCGAGTCCTCGCAGTCCACTTCTGAAATTGAGAATCTTCTGGAAAGACGGACAGTACTCCAGCTTCTCCTGGGAAATGCCACCAACAAAGACAAAGTGGGAGGTAAGAGGAAACGAGAGGCAGGCCGGGGCAACTGCCAAGAGCTGCAGTCGAGCCTCTGCGAGAGCTTGGGTGCCTCCAAAAGCCCTGTGAGAGATGTTACAGTGAAGACTGAACCCAGAAGGGAGCATCACACCAGTGACCATGACAGGGAGGTCAAACAGAGCCAGAGTATGATGTCAGACTCCAGCAGAAGCAGTCCTCTTAGTCTTCCTCATGTGACAGTCATTAAGCAGGAACCCATATCCCCAGAGATGATCCCTAGAGATGGTCTTCTCAGCCATCTTTTAAAGCAGCCAAGGGCTGTCCTCTTCAGCACCCCAGACAACTCCCACAAGGTGTCCGTCAAGGAGGAACAGCAGGAGCACCAAGGGCCAACTATCCCTAAGAAGCGGAAATATTCCATGGAGCCAAAAGCACAACCCACAGGGAGTGAGACTTGTGCGCTTCCTGACAGCCTTGACACCCAAAAGGTCAACAACAATGGCTCTGCCTCTGGCTTGCCTGGCAGCCCGGAGGTCAGAGGTCCACGGAGCCCTCCCGTTGCAGACAGCCCACCAGTGAGGTGCCCTGTCAGTGAGTCTCCTCCAAGTGACAGCCGTGGATTTAATGTGCTGAAGCAGCTCCTGCTCTCTAACAACTGTCTGAGGGAGCTCTCTCAGCCGGGAGGACCCACAGGCTCTCCCAAGCACAGCTACACTTTCAATGGCAGCAGGGTCCATCAGCCCTCTGGGCACAGCACTGAAGCCGGTGTCCAGAGCCGTAGTCCTGTCCCACTGCATGGTCCAGCTGACCCGAGGTCTCTGCATGCTGGGCACATGAGCCATAGTGCTCCTGGATCACCTTGGGGGGTTCAGGGCACACCACAGTCTCCAAAACCAAAACCTACACCCACTGGTGGGGACGAGGACATCTCCCAACCAGACTCGCCTCGACTGATGAGGTCCAACCCCATTTTGTACTACATGCTACAGAAGGGCAATGCAGACTTGTTGAAAGAGCGTGAGCGGGGTCGGACAGCATGTCAGGTGCAGGTGAAGGTAAAAGAGGAACCACCTGCAGACATGCAGGGCTTTGAACACATCCTGACCCCTAGACACAGTGAGGAGGATCATACAGAGAGACCTCAGAGTGAAACTCAGAGGCTCAACGGTTCACTCAAGAAATGCCAGTGATAAAATCAACAGTCATGTCAATCTGTGGATGTATATTGACTAGACATTTCTTTGTGGCTGTTTGGCTTTCCTCCCCTTTTTTAATCTGCAATTATTTCTAATGGAGGAAACAATTCCCAGACATTTGCAAAACATTGCTTTTCCTTTTGCTTTGCTTTTTGTTTACATGTATAATGTAAAACTGTTTCACAGAAGAGATAAAATGTTGCTGAGTTGAGAAACAACCATCTCCATTTATCTATGACTGTGCTTCATCCACTTGATGACCTTGTTTGTTTTGTTCTTGTGTTCTATACATACTTAAAGCTGATTGTAGCATTTTAATCTATGTTACACTTTTTTACTTGCAGAATACATTTAATATGATCCCTTTCTGTGGGAAGTGCAACCAAACAGTACTTTTAAATATTTTCGACAATATTTCACTAAAAGTAATAAATAATAAGAAAAATAATTTGTTTATAATTGTGAGACTGTGTCTCACTCTCAGAAACTAGCATTTTTTATTTTGAAGAATGATCATTTAAAATTTGCAGCTGAGGTTTGTAATATTATAGATGCCCCTATTACTGAGCCAAATGGGAATCTATTATCAATTTCATTTAGTCAGGGATGGTGCAATGCCGATGGATTAATGTTCTGATGCTGTGACATTGTCTCCACATTTCATGGTACGTGATGTGGGCTGAATACAATTTGTATTTTTTTTTTTCTGAAGCCTCTTTAATTTATTCATTTAGTCAACTATTTGGTGAACTGCTTGGTGTAAGTTGTTGTAGCATTTGAACTGTGCCAACATGTCAATTTTTACTTTAAAAAACAAAAACAAAATCATTGGCTAAAAGGGGCATACTGTAACAACAACAGCTTCTTCAGTCAGCTTTGGCCAATAAACATACACTGGACAAGTGCAGTCTCTTTGGTGTAAACATTGGTTGAGTGAGTTAGATCCACGTGAGGTGGCCGGTCCAGGTGGACTATGAGGTATACCTAAAGTCGGCTCAAAGTCAAAGCTATTTTGTGGGTCATGGATGTCAAAGGGTGGTCAAAGATGCAAAAGGGTTTTTTGTGTCCCACAGAAAGTTTGCTGAAATGTTACATTTTGAAGTCTTACATTTTCCTAGGTATTAGTTTCATTGCTTTTCTTTTCCTTAAAAGACTTGTCATAGACTCATTACAATCTATATTTCTGTAAATAGCCAAAACTTTATGAAAGATGAGCTATTTTGTATGGATGAAAGAGAGCTGTTTTAAATTCCCAGAGGAAATATTAACACTGTTGTGTGACACTGTACATAACTTTAAAGAAAATGTTCTTTTTGTTTCCAGTCCCTCTTTTGCATGTGTCTCTACATGGTAATATTACAGTAATCTGTTCTGCAACATGTTGTGTTATGTCTGATATTGACTGCCTGTTGCATGATGATGCATGGGATGGTCCCTGTGTAACGCTGGACATGGGGATCTTCTGAGTCTTAAAGCATAGGTATTTTGTCATGAAGCCCATAGCATTAAACAATGTGATTTGTCTGTCAGTCATAAGAAGTAGACTGCTGAACAAAAGATAAAAGAAGAAAAAAGAGAAACCGTTTAAAATTTTGGAAACAGATGTGCATTATACTTGTTTTTTTGTTTGTTTTGTTTTTGTTTCTTTATGTTGTTCTTTTACAAGTAGAAAACCAACAATCAAGCTCTACACAGTACAAGTGCTAAAAATCATTTTTGGAGCTTCAGAATGAATGCTTGTTTAAAGAAGTATATAAATATATATAAATATATGTATTGTTTTCTTGCAGGTGAACTGCTATATTATGATTATGGTTATTAATATTATCATTTTTTTAATGTTTTCATTTTTGGTGTTTACTTGCACAGATTTTAAATAAAGTACTAAAATGCACAACTGGAATAAAATGGATTTATTCTTGGAAAATCCTGTTCCTGACATATGAAGTACTTATCCTGAGAAAATATGCTGTATATTGCTGAGCATGCGCTGCTGTTTATCAGTGCATTTTCAGGTCAGCACACATACCGGTACTAATGGTATACTGTACTGTATGTGCATAGAGTACATACATACAGAGAGATTGCTAATATACATATGCTGCATACTGTGTAGCCTATACAGGAGCAGAGTTGTAGCAAGCCAATTGGCTACAGGCAATGCACCTTGCAAACAGCACAGCAGGCACTAATAAAAGCTAGCTGGTCTGCTAAGGAGATTTTTTTTTTGCTAATATACTTGACACTGTTAAGATATGTTTACATCTTCTTGCGATTTGGGACCCAGAAATTCCTCATACACTGCAATTTAGTATGTACAGCCTATTATGCACAGCAGTTTGAATTGATAGATCCAATACACACTAAATAAATACTTATTTTATAGTAATATTATTTAAACCCCACTTTTCCTTGGTTGTTAATGTAGAGAGATACATTTGCAAATGAATATAGATATGTTTGAGGTACATCCATACATACAATTTACCATTCCATAAAATAAATAGCATGCACTGCTTCTGATGAATGACAGAGCAGAGAAGAAAGTTTTGACTATATTCAGACTCCCAACCTTGTAGCTGGCCTACATACTATGCTGAGCCCTCACTTGTGACCTTAATTCCTGTTGGTCACTGTGACATAAATGTGTAAGGAAGTGATCGAGTGGGTGTGACCCCGAGCTTCAGCTGGGTCACCATCAAGAGAGATCAGTGGCCTGTGAAGAGAATTATTCCAGAAAGAGACACTCTGTGAAGAAAAGCAGCCTCCCTCAGGCTCACGGTTTGCATCTCGAGAAATAGAAGAGAACTCATGCACACAGAGATCCATCGGCCTCAGAGAAAGAGACTCTCTCTCCCTTAGCTATACAAACACAATGCTAATGTCTCTCTCTCCCTTAGCCATACACACACAGTGCTAATGTCTCTCTCTCCCTTAGCCATACACACACAGTGCTAATGTCTCTTCTCCATCACTTTCTCTCACACACAGTAATTACCTCTCTTTCTGACAAACCCTTTCTTTAAAAACACAAACAATCATGTTGCAGTTTGAAGCAGAGTTCTTTGTGGTCTGTCAGACTAAAAAGCGTGTCTTTCGGGTTGCCTGGTAGGAGTTCTGGAAGCTGCCTTCCCTATCGGAGGGCCGTGCCATGCAGACAATGGCAGGAAAAGCGACGCAAGGTCAGAGGAGTGAATCAGCAGCATGCTGGAGGTGCGAGATAAATGACACCAACAAGCAGAGGGGAGTTACGGCTCTTGGCATCACAAGAAGCAAGGTCACCGGGCTGCACAGTCCTGATTCAATAGATTTTCCGTTGAACTGAAAGATATGACAAACGTCTACTGCTCACAGCAGTGCTGGAGAGACGCCTCACACCTGCAGCTGACAGACCATTGTTTTGTTTTCAGGCAAGACTGTGCACAAATGTCCAGTTCATGCCAGTTCAGGTCATTATGAGATGTGCACAATGCAAAATCTCCACGTTGATCACAAAATAAATCTGTGAAATACCTCAATACATCTTTGATGCCAACATAAGACGAAGGTGCCATTTTTAACATCCAGAGTGGGCTAACCATCTAAAAGCCTGAGCTTAGCTTTCAGGTCCCCTATTCAACTAATGCACTGAAATTTCCCTCCAAAAAAGTCTCCTGTCAGTGATCCATTCGGCCCTGAGCTTTGATGGATGGAGAGAGGGAGTAGAGCCGCGTTAGCACTCGGTATAAGTGGATGACACACTTCATGTCCCTGCTGAAGGTTTTACAGATCCTCGCCCGGGTAATTGGATGAGAGCTTGCGTGCATTTTTGTTGGGTTAAAGAAAGTTGCACAGTTGGCATGAATCTGCTGATGTGGAACAATACACATAAAGCATGCCCTGCTGCGCAGATGAGAGCTAATGACCCCTGTGCTTAAGTGGGAGAATGGAAATCTTATATTTGATTTATATTATTCAGAGGTCCACAGCTGCTGTATATGTTGGTATGTTACACACACACACACACACACACACACACATCTGTCATAGATGAACTCAATGTACAAGACATTACATGCACCTTGAAAAAGTCACCATAACCTCCACAGTCTTTCCTACCAAAGAGCAGACTAATCTGGAAGTGAAACATTTTGTTCTTGTTTTTTCTACTTCCCATCAACCTGCAAAGTCAGTCTGTACTGCCATGGGGAACTTCGAATGAAAAGGGGAGGGGAGGATGAATGAAGTGTCCTCCTCATATAGGCTACATATGTTTCAATATCAATTATATGTTTCAATTATTATTACTTTTCCTGAGAGATATATAACATTATGCCACTTTTAAAATCATGCTCTAATTATCTGACGTTTCAGTTTAATGTTCCTGTATTTATGTCTGGGAAATGAGTGAGTGTTGTAATGTCTCACTTTAACTGGAAAGGCTGAAAGTTCAAAGGCAGAGCAGAGGTTAAGTGAGATCTCAGTTTGTGCAAGACTATGACCCTGGATTTGTGTACAGTATGTCTGCATATGTGCCTGGGACATTGTGTGTGTGTGTGTGTGTGTGTGTGTGTGTGTGTGTGTGTGTGAGAGAGGGAGAGAAAGAGAACTTAGCTCAGCGGATGTGAACAGTAAGATTTTGTCTCCTGAGCAGAAGGGCGCCTGAGTCACACTGTACACATCCCCTGATGTTGACTTCCACTTTATTTGATCTTCCAATGATTACCCTTTGCTTAAACTTCATGTAACCTTTAGTCTAGCAGTGAACCTACCCTCTGCGGACATGTTTGTCAGGCTTGAACTAACAATAACCCC